>NC_069688.1:19591498-19902623 GCF_023699985.2 Odocoileus virginianus
TTAGTTCTGCCGAACTAATCCTGCCTTTCACTCCACGGACGTCACCTGCTGCTCTCTGCTGGCAGGTAGCCCCTTGCCCTCACCCGTAAACCCAGCCGACATCCACACACAGCCTGCATGGGCCCGGCAGCAACTCTGCAGGCCTTCTGAGGTCAGTCCTGTGTTTCCTGAAGCCTCCGTGACCCCTGTCTCCCAAAACACACAAGCTTCTGTGAAGTGAAATACCTTTCCTCTCTTGCTTCAGGGCTATTCTGTGACGTAACTGCAGTATCTTTTTTCTTTTCTTCAGAGTCTTTATCTGTTGATGGTCCATCTGAAAATTTATGAAATTCCTAAGTTTCAGCACTTGTTAAAACGAAACAAAAAACAGGACTACTGCATGTTATCAAGCTATTTATGCAAGCAAAAAAAAAAAACCCAATAAAATCCTAAGCTTTTAACAAGTAAATGAAGTTTATGCAAGCTATTCTATTAGCAAATGTACATGGAAAAAACACTGCACATAAAAAAATTTAAGTGTGAAGTATATATAACAATGTCGTTTGACAATTTTTCATGAAGTAAAAAAATTTGAGGTGGTACTCAAAATACAAATAAATATTTCAGAGATAGTAAATAAAGAAGATTTTCATAGACTATAGTTCAGGATTATTAGTTACGCCTACTCAGCATCTCCTCTATCTTAAATAATCTGAAAACTAATACAGGTTATTAATACTAATAAAGCATAAGCTTTAAGACTTAAGGAAGTGAGTAATCAGACACGGAAAAATAAAGTACATAAAATAGGTTGGGCGAAGGCAACAGTTTAGCACTGGAAAGAAACATTCACGTTTATATCAACCAAAACAGCTTTGAAGCTGGGTTCAGAAATATTTGGACCCATTGCGTGAACTACCCCTGTTTGGTCTACCTTTTGATCCACACGCGAGTCCCAGAGCTGCATGAATAACTCACCTCTCCACTGCCCTCTCTACAGAACATGGAAGAACATTCACCCTTGAGGCAGGACCGCCCAGGCAGCTCTAAGCTCCCACTTGAACACTCCATTCAGCTTCTGGCGGAGAAGGGGGTTCGAGTGTCCCCAGACGACACTAACAGGCCACTCTGGAAGGGACTGACTGACAGAGGACGGTCCCAACCACAACTCCAGAACTATCATGGGAATCCAGTCCTCATGACACATGTCAGTTCTCAGAGACTAACTGTATTGCCCCTTTTACTCTATGATTCTCTGGAAGGCCTGAAGATGCTATGGTATCATGAAGAAGAAAGCACGGATCAGCGATGACATTTCAGAACAGAGCAAGAATCAAGATATGTTCCCACAGCAACAGGGGGGTTCTTCAGAAAGGTGACACGATGCATTGTGTCCGATTCTCTGCATCCCCATGGACTGTATAGCCCACCAGGCTCCTCTGTCCATGGGATCCTCCAAGCAAGAATACTGGAGAGGGTTGCTGTTTCCTTCTCCAAGGGATCTTCCTGACCCTGGGATCAAGCCCAGGTCTCCCACACTGCAGGCAGATTCTTCACCATCTGAGCCACCAGGGACAGGTCATACAATCAGGCAGTACCGCCTAACAAGGTCCAGTAATGCTGGGGGAGCAGTAACCCTGCCATGGTGCACTATACACTAGGGTGGCCCTCTGAGAAGGCAGGGCAGTAAGAGGCAGGAACGGTCGTAAAAACACTCCAACCTGAGCAGAGGGTGGTGAGCCACGCAGCAGAGCCCGGCTCAGAGGGCTCAGATCATACCCTAGCTTGGCCACTCAGCACCCCTTCTGCTGTTGCTGCTAAGTCGCCTCAGTCGTGTCCAACTCTGTGTGACCCCATAGACGGCAGGCCACCAGGCTTCCCCGTCCTTGAGATTCTCCAGGCAAGAACACTGGAGTGGGTTGCCATTTCCTTCTCCAATGCATGAAAGTCAAAAGTCAAAGTGAAGTCACTCAGTCGTGTCCGACTCTTTGCGACCCCATGGACTGCAGCCCACCAGGCTCCTCTGCCCATGGGATTTTCCAGGCAAGAGGACTGGAGTGGGGTACCATTGCCGTCTCTGCAGCACCCCTCCTACTGCACACAAACAAGGCACCTGATCTCTCAGTGCCTTGACTGTCTCAGCACACGTGGGGGTTACAGCAGCCCCTCGACTGTCTCAGCACACGGGGTTACAGCAGCCCCTCGACTGTCTCAGCACACATGGGGGTTACAGCAGCCCCTCAACTGTCTCAGCACATGGGGGTTACAGCAGCCCCTCGACTGTCTCAGCACACGTGGGGTCACAGCAGCCCCTCAACTGTCTCAGCACATGGGGGTTACAGCAGCCCCTCGACTGTCTCAGCACACGTGGGGTCACAGCAGCCCCTCGACTGTCTCAGCACACGTGGGGTTACAGCAGCCCCTCGACTGTCTCAGCACACGTGGGGGTTACAGCAGCCCCTCGACTGTCTCAGCACACAGGGTTACAGCAGCCCCTCGACTGTCTCAGCACACATGGGGGTTACAGCAGCCCCTCAACTGTCTCAGCACATGGGGGTTACAGCAGCCCCTCGACTGTCTCAGCACACGTGGGGTTACAGCAGCCCCTCGACTGTCTCAGCACACGTGGGGGTTACAGCAGCCCCTCGACTGTCTCAGCACACAGGGTTACAGCAGCCCCTCGACTGTCTCAGCACACGTGGGGTTACAGCAGCCCCTCGACTGTCTCAGCACACATGGGGGTTACAGCAGCCCCTCAACTGTCTCAGCACATGGGGGTTACAGCAGCCCCTCGACTGTCTCAGCACACATGGGGGTTACAGCAGCCCCTCGACTGTCTCAGCACACGTGGGGGTTACAGCAGCCCCTCGACTGTCTCAGCACACATGGGGGTTACAGCAGCCCCTCGACTGTCTCAGCACACGTGGGGTTACAGCAGCCCCTCGACTGTCTCAGCACATGGGGGTTACAGCAGCCCCTCGACTGTCTCAGCACACGTGGGGTTACAGCAGCCCCTCGACTGTCTCAGCACACGTGGGGTTACAGCAGCCCCTCGACTGTCTCAGCACACATGTGGGGTTACAGCAGCCCCTCGACTGTCTCAGCACACGTGGGGTTACAGCAGCCCCTCGACTGTCTCAGCACACATGTGGGGTTACAGCAGCCCCTCGACTGTCTCAGCACACGTGGGGTTACAGCAGCCCCTCGACTGTCTCAGCACACGTGGGGGTTACAGCAGCCCCTCGACTGTCTCAGCACACGTGGGGTTACAGCAGCCCCTCGATTGTCTCAGCACACGTGGGGGTTACAGCAGCCCCTCGACTGTCTCAGCACACATGTGGGGTTACAGCAGCCCCTCGACTGTCTCAGCACACATGTGGGGTTACAGCAGCCCCTCGACTGTCTCAGCACACGTGGGGTTACAGCAGCCCCTCGACTGTCTCAGCACACGTGGGGGTTACAGCAGCCCCTCGACTGTCTCAGCACACGTGGGGGTTACAGCAGCCCCTCGACTGTCTCAGCACACGTGGGGTTACAGCAGCCCCTCGACTGTCTCAGCACATGTGGGGTTACAGCAGCCCCTCGACTGTCTCAGCACATGTGGGGTTACAGCAGCCCCTCGACTGTCTCAGCACACGTGGGGTCACAGCAGCCCCTCGACTGTCTCAGCACACGTGGGGGTTACAGCAGCCCCTCGACTGTCTCAGCACACGTGGGGTTACAGCAGCCCCTCGACTGTCTCAGCACATGTGGGGTCACAGCAGCCCCTCGACTGTCTCAGCACACGTGGGGTCACAGCAGCCCCGAGCACGCGGGACAGCCGGCAGGACCAAGTGCACTAATACAGGCCCACGCATGGTGTGTCTTAAGTTTCAGAGCTGTGCTACCCAGAAGCAGTAGGAAAGATCCCAGAAATCTAGCTAACAACCTAAACGGCAGTCCTTTCTGGTTTGGAATCTAATACAGGGTCATATATTTCATTAGTTTTCTTAAGGCTAAACTTTCTAAATTTCAAAGGCTTTACGATTTTTGGTTACTGGTTTCCAAGTTCTTATATGTAATAAGCTTTTTATTATTACTGCTGCTATCTATGAAGTTTTAAAAGCTTCACTTTTTTTATTTTCTCCTCCACATGAGGCTGGTAACTGCTCAGGAGATGGCTAGTTCCAGGGCTGGGATAGATACGCCCAGCACGTTGCGTGGTGCCAGAAAGCAGGAAAGAGGTTAAAAAACAACAACAAAAAAGCAAGGAGCTTGTCAAAGAGACACAGAAGCAAGTTTGAGGGGTGCCCAGTGGTCACAGCTGGGACAGTGTGAATATCAAAACAAATATGAGCAGGAGTGGACTATATAATCCATTATACAGAACAGGAATCTGTGCATCCACACTCAAAACAGAAAAAGTACTGGGGGGCAAGATGAGGGTTCTTATAGAATGATGATGTGTGAAAACTCAAAAAGTAGAAAAACTAGAAAATCATAATTTTGCAACTGTCACCGGAAAGAATGGTTTGGGCAATAATTGGGGGGATATCAAATGGGGGTGGGGGAAGGTCTGACAGGGAGCAGCACCATAGTTTCAGGGTCCTAAAGTGATTCCCACAGATCTCCTATTAGACATGAGGAGAAATCATCAGTGATGCAGTGTACATCTTGGCTGGGTCTCAGAAATAACACCGTCCTATCTCTGTACACCGCACCCCAGAAGGATACAACACACATGTGCGGTAGCCCAACTGCGAACACACAACCGGATCGAATCATGAGAAAATGCCAGATACAGCCCAAATAGGGAACACGGCGGTCCAGTGGTTAGGACTCAACACCTTCACTGCAGTGGGCCCAGATCCAGTCTCTGGTTGGGGAACCAAGAGCCTGCAACATGCACTGCGCAGGCCAAAAACACACAAAAAACCCCCCCACACAACAAGAGAGGGAGGGGAGGAGGGGGGCATGTGTTCTTCAGAAGTCAATGTCCTAAAAGACATAAAAAGCTTAAGGATGAGAAAAAAGCTGGAAAAGTAATTACTGGGACAACTGACAAAACTGGAACCAATGTGCACTGCAGATTAAGGTAACTGTACCAATGTTAAATTTCCTGAATTTCCTCTATTAGGATTACGTAAAACACACACTTAAGTTTTAAAGAGTAAATGAAGAAGAGAAATCCACCTATTCTCAAATAATTTGGAAAAAATAAAGTGTATGCATCAGGATATACATAAAGAGAAAAAGAGGAGAGAGACTATGACAAAAGAAACACGGCAAATACTAAAGATGAATGCCCTAGAAAAATGACACGTGAATTATTTTTATTATTTTTGAAAATTTTCTCTAAGTTAGAAATAGTTTTTTTCAAAAAGTGGGACACCTTCCCCTTGAGGAAAAATTGTCTTCTTAAAGAGGCAATCCAGGGGAGAAGGGAGGGGAGATGCATGGACGGAATAACAGGGGAAACTTACACACCAAATGTAACATAGACAACCAACGGGAATTTACTGTATGACTCAGGGAACTCAGACAGGGGCTCTGTGACAATCTAGAAGGGTGGGATGGGGAGGGAGGGGACACGGGTCTACTGATGGCTGATTCTTATTGATGTATGACAGAAAGCAACAAAATTCTGTAAAGCAATTATCCTTCAATTAAAAAATAAAGTGGCCAAAAAAAAAGAGGCAATCTAGTTGTAAATATTAAAAAAACAAGAAAGTTAAATCTGACTAGCTTGAAAAGCAGATCCCTCAAGGAGGTCAGACTAAAGCCCCCTCCCAGATTATAAAGTACTGATTTCAAAACACCTATATTCATTAAAAGAAAAAAAAATTCAACAACTCAATGTTTGAATAAACCATATCATAAAGATATGCAAGGGAAGATACCTAATAACTTTTTCCAGGATTTGATGAGGGACTTTGCTAAAGATGTAACTTCTTCATCTGTGCTCTGCTTGCGAATAGCATTCACTGACATTCCAATTCTTGTGGACTGCAAGGCAATGACAAGAAAAATGTACACAAGCAATTTTATTTCAAGCAATTCATTGTTTGATTTTCTTGTTTTCCAAATGCCGCTTCATTTTAGAACAGAAAAAACATCAACTGTGTGAATTCTTTTAGCAGTAGACTGCAGACTTAAGACACACACATCAAGGGTCTCACCACCGAGATCTGCTGGCATGCTAACTCGCTACTTAAGTGAGGCTGGTCAACTAGTAAAATGAAATCAGCCTCTCTCACAAGAGAACAGAACACAGAGCGTCTGTGTGTGTACGCAAGGCAGGCAGATGCAACCACGGCCCACACACACGCCCACTTTGCTTCTTCACATTCTCCTGCACAAATTACTATGCACATCACGTGCTGCACCTTATAAAGAGGACACCTAAACAAATACTACCATCCACACAAGGTTAAACACCAGCACATAATCACAGATACTAAAAATGGACTTCACAGAATACAGACAACTTAACTTGTGGTGATATATATGCTCAGGGTCGTGCTGGGAGCACCCATATTCATCAGCCTTCCCAAGATCCTTTAAAATCGAGATCATCATCCCTATTTTTAAAGATGAAGAGACTGGAAGTGTCAATAAATAACCTGCCCAGCATCACACCATTACTAAATGGCAAAACTGGGATTTTAATCCAAGTCTGTCACCTCAAAATCCATGCTCTTTTTCCACACATCAACTGTCTTCAAACTGTGCTCAGAGAACATAAAGGTTCTGATGGTCAATTATGGATGATAAATAAAAAATGGTGACTTAATTAGTAAATTCAGGTTGTCAGTAGACAATCTCTCAAAATATGGTTATGGAAGAAATAAAATAACAAAAGGAACTGTTCGTGAGAGTTAAGGGAGCCCCTGCTATAAACTTTAAAGCTGAGAAATAAATGGATCCTTAAGATTTCCTTTTAAATTACTCAATGCACTCAACAAAGAGATTTGGGGCAGCTGTTGAAGAATCTAGAATATGTGTCTGACTGGACTGCCCTGTGTTGTCTCTCGGAGAGTGGAGCACGGCGGAGGAAGTTTCCACAGCAGACACACACAGGGGACTCATCACCCTAAAACCCCAAGGCGGTTTGAGATCAGCATTTGGGGGATGTTTTCCCCACAGAAAGTAGTTTCTTTCTTGTAGAAGATAGTACATTCTAAGAACTTTTTTCAGTGAAGAAAAACTGTTAGAACTTTAGAATGCTTTAGAACTTCTCTAAAGCACTGCCTTCTTAGCTGGTGGGGCATGCACTTGAATGCAGAAGCAGGCAACATTTTACTATGATGTACATCACGTGCTGCACCTTATAAAGAGGACACCTAAACAAATACTACTACTCAGTAGATTACTAATTTATGTTACCATCTTTTAAAAAAACAAAAGCAAGTTAATAATGTTTTACACTATAAGAGGAAAATACAAAAAACTTATATTGGTATTGAAGATGTTTCAGTATTTTATGACAATTACCTAGTCAAAAATTATGACATATGTTAGCACTTACCTGTAATAGTTCCAGGGTCATGGGAATATTCTTAAGCTCCTTCAGTAAATCCAATGCTCCAGCCTATAAAATAAAATAATTTCAAACTAAATTCTCCAGAGAGGAAAGTAAAGACTAACCAGAGATTTAAAAGTATATTTTCCTATCCACAATTCACAGAGAGTCATTTATTCATGTGAGGAGAATGGTATATAGAGATATAGACACATAGATGAAAAAGGAAAAAAAGAGAAAGTTCTTTCCAAACAGGCTGCAACTCACTAGAGGATCATAAAATCCATTTACTGGGTTGTTAACCAGCAGCTATGTGTTGTCTTGTGAAAGTTTACTTTCAGTAGTATTTGTTTATGTGTCCCAACTAGAAATATGCAATGTTTCTCACTGTAGTGGTACAATACCCCCAGACTTCCATGCAGGGCAACTAGCTATGGAAGCAGGAGTGGGAGAGTGGTGGTGGTGGGGGCACCGCTTCTCTAGAATTCTCATCATGCCTCTGCACCTCACAGCTCAGACTCAAGGACACTGCTGTCTACCTGGTTCTTGCATGGTAAGAAGCAAATTCTGAAAGGAAATCCAGAAGTGAGGTCTCTGTTAAGCTCGCAGGCCCATCTTCTGCCAGGGCTCTGATTCCCATCTAGAATCAAAGGCTCCCATGCAGCTGATGAGGATGAGACTTAACACTGATGCTAAGGGGGCTGGAATTACATGAGAAGCAACAGTGCCACCTACAGCTTGGGGTCAACGTTCCAACGTGATACTCATTCAACCAACCACACTTCAGTTCAACTCATCTAATACATTTAACTTAATCAATCATATTTCATTTAGTCTAACAGTGACTTAATATACTATATTTGGACAGATCATCATTCTACATACCACTAATAAAAAAAACTATTAAAACTATCATAAACTTTTCTTTTCACTTCTTTTTACCTTTGCAGTTACTTTAGACTTGGAATTTTTGTCATATTACCTTTTACATATAGAAAAATATAATCAAAACTGGCTAAGGTGGTGGTTCTACAACTATTTTGCAGAGTCTAACACTTATGATTACCTATTGACTCAGATTCAATAATATCTGATTTTAGCCCACAAAAAGCTGTGTCAAAACACTAGTAACACAACATTTCACAAAAGAATCCATAAAAGAGCTCTGAGCCATCAGCTCTTTGCAGGCACCAGGGTGGGCTCTGGATGTGTGAGCCTGCTGCCTTTACCCCACTGCTCTTCTCCCACTGGCTTCTCGGGGGGCCAAGAGCACCCCACTACTCTCAGATTTCCTTCCAAGTCACTGACACCTGCTCCGCAATGTCGATGCTGGGCTGGATGTTCTGTCTGTGAAAGTACACCTCAACAGCCATCCAGCCAGCAAGACATGTAACTCATTCTGCTTTCTGAAATGTTAAAATATGAAAATTAGGCACTCCACAAACTAGTGAAACACAGCACACCCAGGAAAACAGAAAGCCCAGAGCACGGAACAAGCATGGAACCTCATGGTATCACTGTATTTCTTAAGTCTAAAATCAAGCCAAGGTTTCTAGCCAGATAATTCTTCCATTTAAAGTTGACAGATGTGACCCTGGAGAATAAAACAGTATTAACTTTTCTTCTGGCAACAGACACATCCTTTTAATTTAACCCAGAACCTCCTAGCTAAAAACAAGTTCAATAGGAATTATGAAACAAGTCATTATAAAGGATTTTTAAGGATCCCCCTCTTAAGAGATTCCTCCTGACCATAAATTCTATAATTTCTTTTTATTTAGAGGCAACTAAAAATAGAAAAACATTAGAGTTGTTAAAAAATAAAACACTGACTTTAAATTTACTGTTAATCAAGATTTTTATATGCATGCCATTTTTGTGAGCAAGTGTCTTCAATCCTCTATCTGCAAATCCCCAAACCAAAATCCTTTAAAAACCAAAAGATTTCCCATAAATTTTCAATAAACTCACTTGGCAGTAACAGCTAATCTCAACAGATGTACAGAGCTATTTAGTTCTATTTATCCTACTTAATGTGTGAATGTTACATTTCACTATAGAAATGCCAATGTCTGATTACCGGGAACTGCCCAGTTCTCACTGACGATACTATGAAATATGTATCGTCATATGATGTTTGTACTACACCAATACCTTTATAAAACTGAAAAATTTGTAATTCTCAAATACGTTAAAGACTCTGAAGATTTTGATTATGAGACTGTTTGCCTGTATCCTTATCTACCGTAGATATTTTTCTTCTATTCATGTCTCTGTGGTCTTTTTGAACAATTTCTGACCTAGGATCAATTAAAAGTGAAGATAATCACAATTAAGAGTCCCTTAAAAAGCAGGGTCTCCTTAGGTTTACATAAAGCTGGGTTGCATATAAAGTTGATTCTTCTAACACATCAGCAATGTGGCTTAAGGTCTAGGGTGTTTTTCAAGCAGAAGGAAGCAACAGATTTGCATTAATTTCATCACACTCTCCTTTTTCACTCGGATCTCTTTGATGAGACTGGGGTTAGAGATATAGGCTATGGAAGGAAGGAAAGGTTTAACACTTATGGAATAAATTTCTCAGAATTACAGTGTGTTCCAATCAAATAAGATGAGTAGTTCAATCAAGGTTCTTTAGGAAATAAGCAACTATTAATATGACGATCTGGATGGGTGAAAAGGGCAACAAAGAGATGATCATATTTTTTTTTTTTGATCATATGTTAATTCAGTGACAAAAACTTTTTTGAGGGTTACCATGTGTCAAGCACTGCATACAGTATCTCATTTCATCTTTACAAGGAACCCTATGGAAGTAGGAATCCTATTATCCCTATTTTACAGATGAGAAAATTAAACTTTTTTGAGGGTTACTGTGTGCCAAGCACAGCATATAGTATCTCATTTCATCTTTACAATGAATCCTATGGAAGCAGGAATCCTATTATCCCCATTTTACAGACGAGGAAATTAAAGCCCAGAAAAGTTAAGAAGCTTGCACAAGGTCACATGAATACTAACCAGAAAAAGTGAGATTTACCCCATTCTGTCAAATGACACACTGCCCCTTAACAAACACCCATTTACACCACATGCCAAGCTCTCTGCTGTGCTGAGGACACAGCAATGGGCAAAAGAGAAACTCTTTCTGACCTCAGGAAATCCAAAAATAAGCAGAAATCTTTGAGCCTCCACTTCAAACCCTCAATTAAACAAGAAAAAAAAAACCAAAACCCTGAATTCAGAGAAGGTAAGTAATTTGCCTGAGGCGACACTGATGGGTACTGCAAAGGGACAGGAGCCCAGTTTCCTGGCCTTCCGTCACTGCTCTGTCCATTCTGTAGCCCCACCCTTGGGGCAGTTGTGCTCTGTGTGAGCTCCAGCAACAGCACTACTAACCAGTCCCTAATCATCACCTGCCTCTAAAGGTCAAGTCTATTCGATTGCAGCATCTCCTACAGACAATGATGCAAGAGAAAGAAAGAGTCTGCCTCAATTTCCAGAGTCAAATTTAGTTCACAGTACTGGCTAAAAGATAAACAGCTACAGACTACTTTATTACAGCCTTGGTACTCCTACCTGTCATCAGAGAGAAGTGCTTTATAAACCATGATGAGAACCCAGTACATACAAGACTGTACAGGATCCAAACAGCCTTCTGTTCAAGAAGAGGGAAGGAGCAACACAGAACACAAAGGACACACATGTCTATGGCAGATCTAGATTAAAATCCAGGCTCTGTTACCAGATCTTGGGCATGTCACTTTGCTTTTTCAAGCTTCAGCTTCTTCATGTGTAGATGAGCATATTACACTAAACTTTAGTTAAGATGATCAAATGAGGTAATATAACACATAAAAAGTATCACATTAGAGTGCCTGACATATAAGAGATGGTTGGCAAGATACAAAATTTATACATAAATTCAACTTTATAAAAATTTAAAGCTTTGGGGGATTCCCTGGTGGTTCAGTGGTTAAGATTCAGTGCTTTCATGGAGTGGCCTGGGTTCAGTCCTTGGTTGGGGAATTAAGATCCTGCAAGTCACACAGAGCAGCCAGAAAAACAAAAGTTTTTATCTTTCAGAAGACACTATCAAGAGAGTGAAACAACAGCCCACAAAATGAGAGACAATATATGCAAACCCTATCTCTGATAAGGGTCTAGTGTTCAGAATATAAAGAACTCTCACAACTTAGTAATACAGGCACTCAATTAAAAAAATGGGCAAAGAATCTGAACAGACATTTCTCCAATATGCAAGGGCATCAAGTACTGAAAAATGTTCATCATTAGTCATCAGAAAAATGCAAATCACCACAATGAGATACCACTTCATACTCACTACGAAGGCTGTAATTAAAAAGCTGTAATAACAAGTACTGATGAAGATGAGGTGAAATTTGAACCCTCACGCTACTGGTGAGAATGCAGAATAGTACAACTTTGGAAAACCGTCTAGCAGTTCCTGCAAAGGTTAGATAGATACAGTCATCAGATGACCTGGCAGTTCTACTCCTACAGAAATGCACACACTCGACAGAAATTAAAATATATGTCCACACCAAGACTTGATCAAGAATGCTCTTAGATTATTAATAATAGTAAAAAAGTGGAAAATGACCAAATGCCCATCAAACTATGAGTAAATAAACAAAATGTGGTAATTCCATGAGAATAAAGGGATGCTACTCAACAACACAATAGAACATAATATTGACATGCTGTTACAAAGACGAACTTGGAAAACACCAAGCCAAAGAAATCAAAGGCCACTTATTAAATGATTCCATTTACAGGAAATGTTCAGAATAAGCAAATCAAGAGAGAAAGAACGTAGATTAGTGGTTGGGGGGAGATATGGTGACTATGTAAGGGGCTATTTAATGGATAGTTTTCATCTGTAGTGATGAAAATGTTTTAAAATTAGATAGTGGTGATAGCTGTACAAATCTGAGAATATATTAAAAACCACTGAACTGTATACTTTAAAGGGTGAACTGTATCGTACAGCCACATAAAGCTGTTATAAAAGATGCTGTAGTCATTCTAAATTCTGATTTATGCTAATTAATCCAACCCTGATATTGAAACCAGAGTTGTTTTTTTTTTTCTAGCCCAGGTAAGATTAAGACTTAGAAATGTACTTATTTCAGGTATCCCTGCACCTAGGAAATTCTAACATCTAATTTCAGTTTCTCTCTTTGAAATTTAATTCTACTCAGTCCTGAGCCTTCAGTGAAGAAAAAAAATAAACAAATCTCAACATCACTCATTAAATGTGTCCATGAACTTGAAAATTCTAGGTTCTCACTTGATTCCTCTAAGTCTAGTGTTACAAATCCTTTACAAAGATAAACCAGAAGATTTTTTTCAGTTCAGTTCAGTCACTCAGTCATGTCCGATTCTTTGAGACCCCATGGACTGCACCATGCCGGGCCTCCCTGTCCATCACCAACTCCTGGAGTTTACCCAAACTCATAGCCATTGAGTCGGTGATGCCATCCAACCATCTTATCCTCTGTCGTCCCCTTCTTCTCCCACCTTCAATTTTTCCCAGCATCAGGGTCTTTTCCAATGAGTCAGCTCTTCGCATCAGGTGGCCAAAATACTACAGTTTCAGCTTCAACATTGGTCCTTCATATCCTAGGCACTGCCAAGAGTTTTATATTCATCTAATCTTTACTAAATTGTATCCAATTTACTACCAAAAAGCATTTTAGACTCTAACAGCTAAAGTTCAGAATAGTCAGAATTTGAACCAAGATTAGGAGACAGACTTGCTTACTGACATTAAGTCAAAATGGCAAGAAAAAAAAATCTATGTAAAAAATTGCTAATATCTGAAAATTTGGAACTAATTCATGTGATTCATCATGGCCTCAAAGCGTGCCCTATTTAAGATTAAGTGCACACACGGGGCAACATTCTGGGCAGCACCAGGGTCAGGATATTGTGGGGATGTTCAGAGAAACCTGTCTGCCCCACAACAGCAAACATCCTGGTTACCCAATGTACCCAGACAAGGTTCATGACCCAGATCTTCTAGAGAGATGTTTGTAGTGGTAGATGCTTGAACAGAGTGGTACTGGCTTTGACATAAAACAGATTCAGATTCACACCTTCATTTGGCCACTCTGTAGCTATTAGACTTGAGAATTCACTCAAGCGCCTAAATCCTTCATTCCCTCATTTTTATTTTTTTAAAATATATTTTTATTTATTTTTTGGCTGCACTGCATGCATGTAGGATCTTCAGTTCAGTTCAGTTCTTCAGTCGTGTCCGACTCTTTGCAACCCCATGAACCGCAGCACACCAGGCCTCCCTGTCCATCACCAACTCCCGGAGTCTACCCAAACCCATGTCCATCAAGTCAATAATGCCATCCAACCATCTCATCCTCTGTCGTCCCCTTCTCCTACCCTCAATCTTTCCCAGCATCAGGGTCTTTTCCAATGAGTCAGCTCTTCACATCAGGTGGCCAAAGTATTGGTTTCAGCTTCAACATCAGTCCTTCCAATGAACACCCAGGACTGATCTCCTTTAAGATGGACTGGTTGGATCTCCTTGCAGTCCAAGGGACTCTCAAGAGTCTTCTCCAACACCACAGTTGTAGGATCTTAGATCCCCAAAAGGGATCAAACTCATGGAATCTTAGCCACTGAACTGACAGGGAAGCCCAATTTCCTCATTTTTAGAATAGAGATTAAGACTTAGCTCAGTAAACTGTCTGAGGAATAAATCAGATAAGGTAGGTACTGAGAAGAATTCCTAGCTCAGAGTAATAGCTCAATAAATGGAAGCAGTTTTTATTATTACTTAAAAGTGACACCTATGATTTTTACTGGAATAGTAAAGCACTAACAACGGCACTTAAACTTCAATTCAGAGGACAACTATTATTTTTCCAGCAAAGTTCACCTTTTCATAGTATAAAAACAGTATAATAAATAGCTTGTAGAGAAAATCTGGAAGCCACACACACACGAAAAAGAGAAACAAACCTATCATAAAGAGAAACAAATCTATCATAATCCTCCAATTCCCCAGAACAGCTTCTGTTAAATTACTGAACAACTTAAAAAGCCTTCATGGGCTGCTGCTGGGCCTGGAGGGAGAGTCATTTAGACTGTTTCCCTTTCTCTATTTCATTTGCCTATCTGAATTTCTGTAACACAGACAGGAAAAGAGAGAAGGAAAAAAGTAAAAGAGCCAGTCAATTTTACCTTTCTCTGGCGGGGGCGGGGGCAAGGTTTTATTGGTTAAGTTTTGTACTACTAGAAAAATAGAAGATTTGAGAAGAAAAATGAGACTTGAGGCTTATTTGTGGTACTTCTCATTCTCCTATTGACACATTATGTCTTTATAATTTGAGAACTGCAGATAAGCAACTGGTCTTCTCAATACCTGCTCACTAGGAAAGTCCTCATTTTTAGGAAACATCTATTACAAGGAAAGGAAACAAACACAAGCATCACTAGATGATTAAAGGATACACTACACAGCCCAAGTTAGAGAAAAAAATTATCCAACTAACAGCCTTTTCCCCTAGGTTACGCTTCTATTGTGGGAGTCTAGCGTTCCCTAGGCAGAGAAAAAAACTTGCCAGTTTAAGCAAAATAACAGAAATGTCCAGCCAATGAAATATCCAGAATTCATCACTTGCACCGAGCAATGAATGGCCTGTACCAATAGAAAAAACAAACAGCAAAGGCAACTGTCTAGAACAGAAAACAAACAGGAAATACTTTAAAAGTCCAAAATTGCAAATGCAGATTAACAGTCTATGAAATCACATGCTAGGCAATGCACCTGTGAAAGGAAAAGAGGAAGAGACTAAGTTTGAAGCCTGAAGAATTCGGTGTTTAAGGTTGCTTCCTGCTCTGGCATGCAGTCCAGCAGAACACTCAGCTCCTGGCTCAATCCACAGTGTACACTTCATGGAAGATGGCGAACTACTTGGCCTGACTTGGTTTCTTACTCTGTAAAATGGATGCAGCACAGCTGTGTCTGGAGTCCCAAAATGCCACTGCATAGATGCTTTGTAAAGTGCTTTCTCTAAGTGCTGTAAAACCAGAGCACCCCTTTCCTCTCTTCAGTTAGTCTGAGAATTTAGTTTAGCTGAAAAAAGAAAGCTTTGCAGTGAAGGACAGGGAAGCCGGGCCTGCTGAAGTCCATGGGATCGCAAAGAGCGGACACGACTGAGCGACTGGACAACAGACAGCTCTGAAGCAAGGGATTCAAAGTGGCACAGGCAGGTGGACAGAAATGCAGAAACTGGGACATCTCATACAAACCACAAGAGCACACGTCCACATAAACACGTTATCAGTGACAGAAAACGTTGCTGGCATCAACAGTAAAGCGCCCAGAGAGGCAAACCCACCCAGCAGCGCACACTCGTCACGGTGTGTGCCTTAGCCCTTCTGCACTCTACTGCCTAAGGAGATACACTTTTTAAAAAAAAGTTTAGCAGCTTGCCAAACACACCGGCATCGTTTACCTTTTTAATTGCTAAACAAACATGGAGGACAGTTGAGTTAATAGAGGACATGTTTAGCTCTTAAAAAAAAAAAATGATCCGGCAATTTCACGTTTTGCTTTATCAGCTTCGTGTCTAAAGCAGATCACAAACCGCTTTTGAAGTTCTCTCGTTTTTAGCCAATGAGCCCGGAAAAAGAGAACGGATTCTTTCAAACGGCGAGGGCTGTCTGTACTCTTGGGCTAAGCCAGCGAGGCTCGGCCACCATCAAGTTTATAGTGAGAACGCCTCGATCAAGTTCACCCAGCTGCACCGGCCCCAGGGGCCTCGACGCTCAGAGCGGGCCCTCAGCCGCGGGTGGAGCCCCCCAACCCCGAAACCCTCTGCCCAGGATGTGGGACAGGACACCCCCCCGCTACCAAAACCCTCTCCCAAGAACGCGGGATAGGACTCCCGCCCCGGGACCCGTTTCCCGGGACGTGGGACAGGACACCCCCCAGGATCCCCAGGACCCCACCCTAGAGCCCCCTCCCCGCGAAGCGGTACAGGACACCCCTCCCAAGACCCCTCTCAAGGACGTGGGATAGGACTCCCGTCCCGTGACTCCCTCCCCAGGATTTAGGACAGGACATCCCACTCCACCAGAACCCTCTCCCAAGAACGCGGGATAGGACTCCCGCCTCGGGACCCCTCCTCAGGATGCGGGACAAGACACCTCCCCAAGACCCCTCTCTCCAGGGCTCCCTCCCCGCGATGCGGGACAAGACACCGCTCCCAAGACCCCCTCCCAAGGACGAGGGTTAGGACTCCCGTCCCAGGACCTCCTCCCCAGGATGTAGGACAGGACACTCCACTCCATCGGAACCCTCTCCCAAGAACGCGGGATAGGACTCCCGCCCCGGGACCCGTCCCCAGAAACGCGGACAAGACACCTCCCCAGGACCCCCCATCCAGGGCCCCCTCCCCGCGATGCGGGACAGGACACCGTTCCCAAGACCCTATCCCAAGGACGCGGGTTAGGACTCCCGCCCTGGGACCCCCTCCCCGCGACGATAGACAGGACTCGCCCCCCAGGTCTCCCGTACCAAGGACGCGGGCCAGGACCCCTCCCCCGGGACCTTCTCCCCAGGACGCGGGCCAGGACTCCCTCGAGGGCCCCTGCCCCAGGACGAGGCCTCGCCGGCGTCGCGCAGGGAGGGCGGGCGGCGCGGGCCGCGAGCCCCGTCAGGCCGCCGGGCTCCCGCGTCCGGTCCCCGCCCGCCGCCCGACCTCGCTCCGGCCCGCGCCGCCCGACGCGCTCACCGCGTTCTTCTTCTGCACCATCTTGTCCATCTTCTTGGCAATGCGGATCACCTCGTCCTCCATGGCTCCGGCGGGCCTGCCCCGCGCCCGGCCGTGTGGGACGGGAAGTGCTTGAAGCTGGCCGGCGGCGGGCGAGCCCAGGCGTCTGCGAGGCGCCTCTGCAGGCCGGGCCCAGGCGCTTCCTCACCCAGCGAGCCCGCGGCGGCGGCGGCAGCGGCGGCGGCGGCGGTGCTCCTCCCCCGCAGGCAGAGCCAATCGAGCGGCGCGCGCGCCGAGCAGGCGTCACCAATCGACAGCGACCAGCTGGGCTACAGGCCCGCCGGGCTGCACAGCTTCGCCGGCTGTCGTGAAAGTGGGCGGGCTATGCGGCAGAGCTTCGCGCGCGCGCCCTACGGCCCCGCCCCCAGCCCTCCCCACTGCGGTCCCGTGGTGCCCGGGTGCCCCAGGTCTGCTGGTCTCCCGTCCACGAGCCGTGGCGCCCGCAGAGACCCCCGCCCGGGGTCCACCAGCCCCGGCGGCTTTGGAGGATGGAACGTGGTGAGAACCCCAGCTTTTCCCCCGCCGTCGACTGCTGCCTCGAAATTGGATTTTATATTCCCCTCAATAGATCGTTGTATCGTAAGGATGTGGCCGTTGTAAGAGTTTCCTCTTTAAAGCCGTTTGTAAACGCCGTGAGGACGGGGACCCAATCTTGTTTTGTTTGCTG
The DNA here is from genome assembly GCF_023699985.2 of Odocoileus virginianus. Taxonomy (NCBI): domain Eukaryota; kingdom Metazoa; phylum Chordata; class Mammalia; order Artiodactyla; family Cervidae; genus Odocoileus; species Odocoileus virginianus. Next base: position 19,609,470 of record NC_069688.1, read on the forward strand.
ACTTAGAATGTTGGACGCTGTACCTTAAATATAGTAGAATAATTGTTGTTGACAGTAATGTTCTCATCAAGGAAATTGATGAAGGCATTTCACCTGCTCTGAAGATAAATGAGGAAGTTGAAATGTAAAAAGCTATGACTAACAACCCAAAACCGAGGTAGAAAATCGAAATAATCAATACTGGAGCGTGTAGGCTCCTTCCGTAGGTCTTTGCCCAGTTAATATCCTGGACTACCATCTCGTGCAGTTTGCAGACATACCCAACACCCAATTTAACTATCACTAATCAAAACTCACCACCTAATAATGTTTCCTCTATACTAGGATGTCAGGTATTGTTCTAGCTCAGTTATTTGAGCGAAAGAGTAATTTGAACCATGCCCTTTTCTCTTTATTTCGTTTTAGTTTTAAAGTTATCTTTGGGTATTTTTTCTTCTTTTTGGGCAATTGTAAATGGTATTGTATTTTTAATTTTGGTTTTCACGTGTTCCTTGCTAGTTCCTTGACCTATAGGTCATTTTTAACCATGTTTCAGCTCCCAAGTTAGTTAGATTCATGCAGCCATTGCTTGTTGAGTTACCCAAATGTTTATCACTCTGCCCATTCTTTGCATCTCTCCTTTCCTCTAGTTCATTTTTTTCCCCTGAAAGAACATGGTTCTTTCACTGTTCTTTTTTCTCATAAACTTTCTATATCAAAGTGGTTTTCTTTTGCCCTCACTGTAAAATGAGTTCGCTTCTAAGTTTATCGGTTATCCTTTCTCTTCCACTTTTACGTTATTCCATTATCTTCTGACCTCTGGTGGTGGTCTTGTTAAGTGTGATGTGCGACTCTTCAAGTAGGCTCTCTCTGGTTGCTAAGATCTCTTTCTAAAAAAAAAAATCTTCTTCTATGGTATTCAGTTTTGCTTCTCACCATGAAATGTCTCTTTAGAGACTTTGGGTTTTGTTTTTTATTAAATTAATTATTTTTTTTGGCTCCGCTGGGTCTTGGTTGTGGCACACAGGCAGGCCGCGCCCAGGGATGGAACCCACATCCCCTGCATTGAAAGGCAGATTCTTAACCACTGGATCACAAGGGAAGCCCCTAGAAGCTTAGTTTTATTTCTTCTGTTTGTAACTCGTGTTGCTTCCTGACTCCGAGATTTCTTACCTTTCCTGAAGTCTGGAAAAATGTCAAGTCCTTTTATATTCAAGTAATGCTTCTCTGCCATTCGGTGTTCTGCAGCTTCCTGTGTAACTTTAGGTTGGACCTCTTCATTTTACTTTTCCAGTCTCTCACCCTTCCTTTTGCTCCCTCGAATTTCTTCTATTGAGTTTCTTTCATACATAGTTTCATGCATACAAGTCTTCTGTGTTTAATATACAGTTTAACTCATCTATCTGAGTATTTTTTGTAGGTCATATATTACAATTCAAACTCAAGAACAAAGAGTGTGGGGTTTCAGTTTGGGAAGCTGATTAAAGTTCTGGAGGCCTACGGTGGTGACGGTTGCATACGCTACTGAACTGTATACTTTGAAAAGTGGTTAAAATGGTAAATTTTGCTATGTTTAACCACAATAAAAAATATCTGAAGAATAAAAAAAGTATATCCAATTCTGGCCTGCTCTCCTCCCGTCCTTACCGGCTTCACCCCTGCCCCAGTCATGCTGTGTAACCTGTTTTATTAGATTCTTCACATCCTTCTCACATATGGGTTTCTTTTTTTAATGCAAATCCTAGCCAGGTGAAATATATGGGTGTTATTTTCTCCACCCCTTTGTGTTTCACATTTCTTCATCAATAATGTATTCTGAATCCTTTCCAAATTAGTTCCTTTTTTTTTTTTAACAGCTGTTTAACAATCCATTGTACAGGTGAAGAGTAATTTATTTAGCTGGGCCACTTTTATTCCACATGGGGTCGTTTCAGGTATTTTACCCCATCAGAAATACCATCATAAATAATCCTTCTCCGTGAAGATTTCTCACCTGAGTGTTTATTTCTACAAGTTTTCTTTTTCAAACCTGCATTTTCTGATACTGTGTCCTTTCACCTGTCTGTTCTCTTCTCTGTTTGGTCGAACTCTCTCACCAATTAATCTCTTCTCATTCCTGAGAATCCAGTGATCCCTCTGCCTTCTGTGTCACCTGGTACTCACCTGTGCAGGTAGTTCTCTTATCAGGTTTGTCCTTTAGGGGTGTTGAGCTTTACTTTTGGCAGGGCTAACTAACCAACCTGGGCTGAGAATACATCACTGTGTTTGGGAGAATCTGTTTGCCTTTTCCAGGTACCAGAGGGGCAGACCCAGTCCCAGGAAAAAAAAATTTATTTTTTGGCTGCACCCTGAGACTTGTGGGATCTTAGTTCCCTGACCAGGATTTGAATGAACCCTGGCCACTGGCAGTGAAAGCGCAGAGTCCTAGCCACTGAACCACCATGGACCTTTCCAGGGAAATTCTTGTTCATTAGAAGCTTACGTGTTTCCAGGCCACATTAATAGTACAAATTCAGAATCCAGGTATCTGTGAAGAGAGCTTCTGGTTTCAAGGGAAGGGCTCCCCCTTTTTTTGCTGCCTGAGTGCAAGCAAAGACAGACAAATTTCTCCTACCCCTTCCCAGGAGTCAGATTTTTCTCCGGTTCACCCTGTGACAGTGGAGCCCCTGAAAGTATGCCTGTTTCTTCATGGTGAGTTATTTCTGAGCCCCCAAATTAGGTGTGGCCTGTGTGGGGTTTAGGTTCCTTTTTGGTTCTTTCTGAGCATTGGAGGATGCAATTTAGTTAGGGCAAGCTGAATTTTACCCGAATCTTTTCAGCATTACTAGGTGTTTTGAATATGAAACAAGTTTTTTTTTTTTTTTTTTAATGTTTAGAAGCATTTAAATTACCTCCCAGGGGCACAGAGCATGAGTCCCCTGGCAGGGGACTATAGGGTAAGGAAAACACGTCATTTTGAACCCTGGCTTCTACACACATCAGCTCTGGGGACCACGGGCAAACAGTTCATCTCTCCAAATGTATTTCCTCTTCCAGAAAATGAAGATAAGGTTGATGTGAGGACTATATGAGTAAAGGATATAAGATGCCTAGTACAGTGCCTGCCTGGAATTGATTAAGTACTGAAGTTTTAGTAAAACACTGTTGTTATCTGTAGATAGACTTAAAACAAAACCATGCTTGGACCACATCTGTTCTTGAGCCAAGAGTTTCAAAAGGATGGTGAAATCAAAGGTTATCACATGAAATAAGCCGCTGCTATGGAGGGTAAATCTAAGAGCTAAAGCTGGAGACAAGATTTCAGCACAGAACTCTCATAAGTAGGAAGGCCACCCTCAGATGGAACAAGCAGCCTCACAAAAAGGTGAGCTGGTCACTTGGTTCAAAATCAAAAGCCGAAGGACTGTTTAAAAGGCAGACAGGATTCCTTTACAGGGAAAAGAAAGAAATCAGCAGTGAAGTAAAAGGAGGAAAGAACCACTTGGATAACTGATTTATGACACTAATTTAAAAATCCCGTGAAACTATCTGAAAGAAGACAGAAGGAGACACCACAGAAAACTTCAATAGGCCGGGAACCCTTAAGATCAAACTGGAGATTTTTTTAGCTCATTAACACTGGCTCCCACTTGGCTGCACTCCACCATCAATCTGCTCTCTCTACCTGTATTCCTGGGACTGGACCATCGTCTTCCTCCTTTTCCGTACAGCCATTCCAAGGCAAACTCAAAAGTCAAAGATATTCCAAAGAGCCAGTCACGGCAAAGTCAGAATTCAGTTTTATTTCACATTGATAGAAACCGTGAAAAAGATTTACATTTTCCCATATTACAGCACAGCATTTCAACGGAATATGTCTTGCCATAAGTTAGATCTTGCTGATTTGTGTCAGTGAAACAACAGTTTATATTCTTCAAGGTAAAGCAAGATGACTTAGTAAATGATTGTTTAAAAACTGGGAATCCAGACATAAACATATGGCTTCATTATTCACATGCTCTATATAGTCCATACCAAGTCATTTCCATCATCAAATAGCACCCATTTATGAAGATGCCATCCTAACACTGTCCTAGTCAGCTTGAATACAGCAGAAAAATGAACACCAGTTCAGAAATATCAAGTGTACATTTTTGCCATGTATTAAACTGTGGTAACTACACCATATGTATTGAGTTCTGACTAACTTTTGTTACCCATAAACTTATTTTCAAGTAATTTTAACTGATAATTTGAAATATCTGATTATTTAAAATCAAATAATTGCTATTTTTACATTTGCACAAAAACTAACTTAAAAAGATCATTTGACTACAGTGAAAATTTTAAATGAGTCTGTTGGCAGAGAAGAGTAAAGCAAAATTTTTGAAAGGATTGTTCATTTCCTACAGCAGTTGGTTTCAAACATATGTGCAGAATAAGTAAATTCTATGCTATGAGGAGAATCACCTTAGAGCAAATCATCTTAGAGATTACAGTTTTTAAGATCAGTTTTAAATATTCCAGAACACACTAGAATATGAACTAACTATTCTTTCAGTTAATTACAGGAAAATACAGCCAAAGAATTATTTTCATTACCTACACTGAAGATTCTAGTAACTCTGCAGGTCCAAAATGTGGACTAAACTCCAGTTTAGAAAGTAGTGTACAAACTCTGAAGGGATGTCAGGTTTCTTTCTATAACTATCAATACATTTTTACTCCATCATGTCTGTGATTCAGAATGTCAAATTACAGCATATATTGACTGCAGGTGTCTATGGCAAGGAGGCAATATTTGGTCTGTTATGAAGGATAAAAACAAGAAAGAACATATTTCTAGAGAGGAAAAAAGAATATTAAATACAATAGAAATTATATTCAGCAAAGAAAAACCTGGTCCCCAAAATAAAAGGGCCATTAATTCAAGAGAGCAATATTACTCTTTATGGACACTAAGAAGCATTATCCCTCTTATAAGGAATAATGTAATAACACCTCATTCTTAATATGTATTATAATCATTAAGTATATACGAACACATATATAAAAAATATGGATACTGCATGGTGACTATGTAATTTGGGGATATGTCCATAGTCTTAAGTCACAGCACGTATAAACCCTTTATGTCTTAACTGCTCATTTACACCTGAACAAGTTTTCATTAAGCATACTAGTAATTTTCAAGTGATGTAGTAAAAAAAAAGTCTGGTTGCAGTATTTTATGATTTTGCTGAATTACGTTTGGGAGAAAGAAGCTGGCTGCTTCACCTATTTTAATACTAGTGTATCCTGGATCATATCATACAAATACATATAGAGAAATGTCAAAGATCATACATTTCCCACGAGGAGATTTATTTAGTCTGTGTCATTGGTGTGTATTTGCAAAACGTTTTAACACTGCAAACATTAGAGGTTTCAAGGTCGGGCACAGGAAGAAGTGTGTGCTCCACTGGATGATGCTGGTGTGCACTTCTACACAAGGCCTCTTGGCGGCGTCAGTCAATGGGAGGTAGGAGCTTATCAATGAACTGCTTGATGTCCATCATTTCCTGTTTGGAATAAAGAGGTCTGATAAGCAGTTTCACAAATCAGAAATGAAATCCCCACTAAATTCTGCTAACTGAATCCACGGTGTGCACAGATAAGGTGAAACCACAGTTTTACTATAATTACATAAAAAGTGGTGACAGAGAAATGAAGCACCAACAGAAATTTAGGAACACTTCCTACGATGATAGTGATGATTGTATTAATACATCCAATGACTGCTCTCGTGTTATGAAGTCCCAGGAAAAGGTATGCACTTTGCTCCACTGGGGGTGGAGGGGAGGAAAGGGGTTGAGAAGTGACAATAACCACATGCAGAAGACATGGTACACACACACAACTACTGTCAACTAAGTGTCAGTGCCCAGCTTCTAACACACCCCCACTAAAACGATGATGCTATATCAGCAGCACCACACACTGTGCCTTCATGAGGACTCACACACAACCAGCCACCCGAAGGAGGGAGGGCAGGTGCCCAAGTCAGGCCTGGAGAGCCGTGGAAGCGAGCCCATCCCCGAGGACATGGCTCCATGCCTCCTGCATGTGGCTCCGCCTTATCGCTGCCCCAGAACAGGCTCCCTGCTGTTACCCCTGGTGTCTGACCTCACAGATTCACACCCCAGCACACAGAGACCCTTCATCTGTATCACCTCCAGCCTATTGCACATCCTCTGTGGTCCCAAAGGTCCCTGCAACACCACCTCCTCCAGCCCCACCGCCTCTCACTTTCTGCCCCAAGCTGTCCATCCACTATCCTCCCACTGGGTACATAGGTCCCCTTCACACAAACACGGGGCCCAGGGCACCCCCAAGCCCTCAGTGTGCTGACCCAGAGGCACTGAGTTTGGGGTCCTGGCTCAGGTGTGTGTGCTAAGCTCAGGTCACCTGTGACGGGATGCCTGCTATGAGGACCACCGGTTTGGACCTGCAGCCCCTCCCTCCTGGGATCTGGTTGCCAACCTTTCCGAATTTGATACGTCATCAGGGTTTCAGCTGCCTTCTCAGTCACACCTAGAGTCCTAGGTCCCCCGACCTTCTGGATAAACCTTACTACTTGCCTTCTCTGCCCTTAAAACAAATGATTTACCCAGGCCGACAGGTGCAAAAAATGTTAACTTGACTGCCTTGGTGCTGAGCGGTCAGTTTTTAGTCTCGGCCTTTTAGAGCCTCCGAACCTATCCTGACATCCTTCGTTCTTTTTTTTTTTTTTATGAAACATAAAATTTTTATTTATTTATTATTTTTTTTATATGGCTTTGATTTTTTTTAATTAGTTGGAGGCTAATTACTTTACAATATTGTAGTGGGTTTTGTCATACACTGACATGAATCAGCCATGGATTTACATGTGTTCCTCATCCCGATCCCCCCTCCCACCTCCCTCTCCACCCGATCCCTCTGGTTCTTCCCAGTGCACCAGGTCCGAGCACTTGTCTCATGCATCCAACCTGGGCTGGTGATCTGTTTCACCCTAGATAATACACATGTTTCGATGCTGTTCTCTTGAAACATCCCACCCTCGCCTTCTCCCACATCCTTCATTCTTAATAAGCAATCACCCTTCTCAGCTTTTCAGAGAACTTTTAAAAAATTTCTAATGTAACATACATCACAGTCCGCTCACTATATAGTCACTTGGATATATTCCCTTCTCCCCTATTAAAAATTCTCATTTGAGTTAATCTACTTTAGATTTTAATAAAGGAATGTTTTTTGTCCTTGAATTACAATGTTTGCAGGTGGGAAGTTGATGAATGTCTGTTGAATTAAACGAAATAAACTGATAAAAGTCCTACTAACCTATGGTTCAATGTGAATTCATTCATTAACTTCTTTAAATCCCTAAAGAGTCAGACGTTATTTATCCTAAAAATATCACATGCACAAAGTTGCAGAGGTATGCCTGTCATCACTGCTTCCTATCGTTTACCTGTTGACATGAACTGTGCATCATGCCTGCGTAGGTTCTGAAGGTCACATTGGCTGGATTCACCAATGTCTTCAGCTTCTCAGCAGTGAGAGAACCGAACATCAGGGGGACTAGAGGATCCAGGTCCCCATGGCACTGAAGAATAGAAATGTCTCTGTTCACGCCACCGATAGGGCCCTGCAGACAACATGACAAAACCACGTTATTCACTCAAAGGGGTGGCGCGCTGTGCCAGGGGTGAACAGCCAGAGACAGGCATGTATCATACAACACGTTCTTACATCACAGGTGACATCTGGCCACAGAAATGAAACTCCCTCCATCCCTGTGTCCTCCACCTCTTCATTTAAAGGACATAGGATCACCCTGCTTGTATTAAATGTTTTCCCAATGAATCAGTTCCTCAAAGCACATTATATCCAAATCATACATCCAGTGTCTGGACTCAGTATGTTTTAGCTCAATCATGTTCTTCTCAGCTTTTACTTGATTTAAATAAGATGGTTAATAAACAACACTTACTATGTGCAAGACACGAAAGAGTTACTATATAGTGACAAGGACCAAAAAAAACACTAGATTTAAAGATGGAATTTGAAAATGTCCTTATCCCTTGGGTGTACTATGTGTTGCTTTACATGGTTGAGTATTTAAAAATTACATTCTGTGGCAAAATTGTGCTATCAAGCAGTGAGCATACTGAGCATTCCAACAACTTTATTTTTTTTTTCAAAAACATTATTTCTATGTATTAAAAATAGCCCTAATTTTTAATACAAATCTTACAGTGTACCAAAGACATCAAATATAGAATTCATGACAGCAGGGACTTCTTTCTTTCTTGTTTTAAGGACTCACTCATTTCTTCCAATTCCTGCAACCCACAGTAAAGGCAGTGCAGTGTGCAAATAAAGTCTAAATAAATACATCACAAAGTAAACAGATACTTTCCGTACTTTCAGCTCAATTTGTTGTGAACCTAAAACCGCCCTAAAAATTTAAGTTTATTGCTACTACTAATAAGCTAATATGAGGCTGTTCTCAACAGTATCTGCCATCTCAGAGCTCAGCGATGCCCCGCTGCACGCATGCGTCAGGCACCTGTGGAAACGAAGCCCGCAGTGGCAGCCAGCAGCTGAGAGCGGTGACCCCGGCCAGCTTCTGCTGTGTGGTCAGAGCCGTGTACAGAGATAAAGCTCCTCCCTGGAGAGACAACAGGCAGAATCAGTGGGACGGATCTGCTGCCAAGAGCAGGAGAAGTGATTCTTGTTATCAATACAGTCTGTTAGAAAAAAAGTCACACTGGATGGCTGACACCTAATGAAATTAGGCAAACTGGTAGAAACACACACACACCCCAGCACCAAGTCCTCCAGTACTTGACTCTCCACCCTGAAGACAGTCATGAGACCCCAGTGATGCCCCAACCAGCCAAGACGCAGTTTGAAGAGCAGAGTTCACGGCTGCCCTGACAATGCCTGAGCGGTAGTCCAAATTTATACTCACTACCCTCTCTGCAAAGTCTCGCGTAGAAAATCAAATCTGGTCTTAAACTGGTATTACTTTCCAAAACAAGAAAACAGGATGATAAGGGCTCTCTGGGGAGGACACCTCGGGAGCACTGGCCGGCAGCTCACAACGCCCCCCACCCCCCGCCCAGGCCTGGAGCTTGCGTTCACTCTGGCCCACAGCTTCCAGGGCCACACGAAGACATGAGCCTTTCTCCTCTGAGAAATTCACGCTCTGTGTGGCTGGAACCGTAACATACACGCTCAAGAATGGGAAAAGCGAGAGGAAGCACAGGCCAGCCGCAGATGGCAAGGCAAGTGAGGCTGATGGCAGAGAGGCAGATGCGGGGTGGGGGGGCTACCCGAGTCCGAGCTGCCTCTGGACACCTGGCTTCATTCTCATCGCTGGCTTCTGGGATGTGACCCCAGACTCGTAACTTACTCTTTCTTGCCTAAGGTGTTAGGATTTAGTTTCTGTCTGCTCTAACCAACGGATCTCATTGACAGACTTCTGAACCAAGCATTCATTCCTATAACTACATTTATGTCACTGGGTGTGCAATACAATGTACATTACCCATGACTTCCAACAAATAACCACATCAACAGCACGTCTTTTTGCTGTATCATATCAACAACCTGCGTTTCCACTGAATTCTAACTTCTAAATGATTCCAGAGTTCCTACACTGCCCTAATTCAGGTCATCTGGACACTAAATTATTGCCTTGAAGGATTTATAGATTGGCAGTGAGGGCAGTTTGGGGAATGGGGTGTGACACGGCAAACAGGTGATGAGCTGAAATTAAGATGTAAATGTGAGTATGTCATAACTGTAGAAAAAGTACCTCAGGTGGAAGAAAAAGTACAGGAAGAGAAGAAAGATGCCAAAAGTAAACATCATACCCTTTTATCTAAAACCTGTTCTGCATGACAAGAAAGAAGAGGATAGAATGACATCACCAAGACTGACATTGTTCCCCTCACCAGAACCATCTACTCCAGAACGGGAACCTCAGAGGGATCCTCGAACACAGGGTGCAGCTGAAGCACCCCCGCCCTTGGGAAAAGCACAGACGCAGCAGTGGTCAGCAAGCAGCCGGCGCAGCCCCCCGACTGGGGTCCCCTTGTTGGGGCCCCTACTCTGATCCCGCCTGACTGGGATTCCAGGGGGTCTGTGGGGCTCGACCACTGAGAATTTGTATGAAAAAAAAGGAAGGAATTTTCTCTTCTTTGACCTTATTTCCCATCGGTCATCTCCTCCTGGGACAGGGACTCATACCTGTGTTTCAGCAGTTTTATCTAGAGGGGCACACACTGTTAACTGAGATACAGCTACATGTGCGCTGTGGTTACTCGAGAAAAATATATTCCAGGCTCCAATTGATTTCCGTAATAAAGTGACTTTCAAGTCGTAATCTATGGAGTGAAGCCTATCACTGAGAGAGAAAACTAGAAAAGGAGAAGAGCAAGGCATATGCTCTAATCATTCTTCCCAGTCCATCCAAACTTAATTCAGCATTAAAGGTAAGGAGTACATCATATTCTGTAACATCTCTAAAAACAGGACTCCCATAAAAAAAGGATCGAGGCTTCTAGACAAATACACTGATGACCCACCACCCAAACTTTTATCTTACCTGAGAAAATCCTCCCAAAATAATTCTGTTAGAAGGAATGCCATTCTTCACCTCTTGATCTATCAAAGCTTTTACTAAAAATAACATAAAAAATAAAATCACAAAAAATTAAATCACCAATACTTTCAAAGATAAGTCCACTGATGTGCTTTTCCATTATTAATTTTTTCCCATTTAAATTGTATCAGTGTATTAAAGGTCAAAACAAGTGAAAAACTTGAAGCACTCTCTTAAAACACAAAATTAGAATGTATTTTCAAGAACTCAATTTTGTAGGCACTGCTTAAACTGTTCAATTATTTCTTACATGATTTGTAAAGCAGTTTTTTCTCATCAATGTAGAGGGATATGAATATTCCTTTATCTACGGTCTATTTTGCTCATATACATTCTATAGTTTTTTCTCTCCAATGAACCCCATGCATTTGTACCTAAAAGATGTTATTTTAAAATCATAGTTAAGTACTTTACGTGGATCGTGATTTATAGTGCTTGAATAATTTACCTTATTATTTAAAAACCCCAAACACAGTATTAATTTTCCCTATAGCCAGTAAATAATGTGGGGGGGTAAAAAAACAGATGAATTCTTTTGTTTCCGCAAAATATTTCAACACATATCACTAACTATATTACTTGGTAACTCCCTATAATTCCATTTTTCTTTATAATACTATGAGAATAACTGTACCTTTTTACAAATTTACCTCCTTTCACTTTTGATATATATGTAGGAGTTTCACCTTTATAAGATGAAAATTTCCAAATTTAACTGGCCACAAGTATGAGATATTCTGTGACTTTCTCCGTTTGCCTGCATCAATGAAAGCAAATGATGCATCTGACAGCACTCAAGTTTGATAAAATGTCATCCCTCCCCATTCACTTCATCTTCATGGACCATAATTAACAGTCAAACAAGGTAAGAGTGATCAGAAAAGAATGGCATAGTGCCACCACCTGCGTTTAGACAGTTGCACAGTTTTCATCAACAACAATACAACAACCAAATCTACTATAAAACTTTCCCTACTTACCATTTTCTGCTGCCTGTTTAATTCCAGTTTCATCCTCCAGTGAATCTGGCGAAAGCCCAATAATGTCAAACCTGGAAAACAAAGCAAAGTCCTAAAAGAATTGTTTGATTCTAAGAATATCTACCTTTGATAAGAAGAGGGTAACTTCAGAGAAAAAAGGCTAACCAGAAATATTCTCTAGAACATTAAATTCAAACTAAACTGTTTCTGGGCTTCCCAGATAGCTCAGATGGTAAAGAATCCACTTGCCAAAATGCAGGAGACACAAGAGACGTGGGTTTGATCCCTGGATTGGGAGGATCCCCTCAAGAAAGACATGGCACCCCACTCCAGCATTCTTGCCTGGAGATTTCCAAGGACAGGGGAGCCTGGTGGGCTACAGTCCATGGAGTCGCAAAGAGTCAGATACAACTTAGCAACTAAATAACAACAACTGTCTCTGCAGGCCAAACAATCAACTTAAATGTGTAAATCTGACATCCTGCGAGTTCCTTTTGCACTAAGTAGACACAGATTCCATTAGAAAGTCACTGTCACATTATTTAAAGTTAGAAACACCTGCAGAATGACCTAGTCCAACCTGACACCTGGGGGAGGAATCTTCAACCCTTGAGACACCCGAATAGATACCATCTCCTCACTTCCCTCCTTGTCATCCTAAGTCCACTGGCTGGAAAGCCCTGCACCAGCGCGGCACCTCGCGTGCAAGGCCTGCAACCTGCTGCTCAAGGCCCTTGGGCCACCTCCATCATAGTCTGGAGAGCCTGTCACCACTCGACCCTGAATCTGGGTCTGCCCCGCTATCCACTACATGCTCAGACGTGCTCAGACTATGGTCAGGAGCAACGTGAGGTGGAAGTCTTGGTGCCAGACAGGGACTCTGTCAGAGAGGGAAGACAGAAGAACCAGAGGCCACCATGGCCAGGAACCAGCGAGAGTCGCCAAGGAATCTCCCATAGACACGGATGAACGTTCATGTGGATTAGAGGGGGTGGGACAAGCAGAGGATAAGGTGGCAACATGCTGGAGTCCCCACAACGTCTTGACGGAGTGTGGAGACAGGGGCGCAAAGAAGCAGGAACAAGTATGCCTGCTGCTCAGGTCTGGGCTAAGTGCCTTCGGAGATGGGGCTGCTCCAGGTGGCAGGGCCCAGGGGAGGTGTGGGTGCCTGGGGCTGAGAGAGGAGAAGGTCAGCGGGAAGAGAGGAGTCCTGGAAGCAACAGCCACTCAAGGCTGTGAACGGGCCACGGACATCGGATCCCTGACTCACCGGAAAGGTAAGACGTCGGCAGGAGCTGGAGGAAAAAGGAAAACAGGACCTGGGGGTTGGAGTCGTCATTTCTGAGCAGACCCGAGGGACCCAAGGGCAGGGCTCTCAGAGCAGCAGGAAGAACGCATGGCCTGGACATGGCTCAGAGAACAAAGGAGCGACTGTGAAACACATGGGGAACGCCTGGCACCCTGAAGACCCCCAGAGGGCTCATCAGGAAGTGGTCTCCCTGCACACCCGCCAGCCTGCCAGGAAGCCAAGGCGGGAGGTGGACGCCCCGTCTGGTCACGGCAGTCAGCAAAGGTGTGTCGAGCAGTGAGAGAGACTCTGCGGCATTTCTACCCACCCATTCCCTCCTCTTTCTCTACCTGCTGCCGCAGCTCCTTAAGTATACCCCTGAATCTAAAACATGAGAACCAAGACAGTGAAATAAAGGTTACATTTCACTTTAGAACTTTGCAACTTAAAGACAGTTCATTAAAAATTGCTGTATGTGCAATCAGGGCAGAAAAAGAAGTAAAAGGAATCCAGATAGAAAAAGAAGAAGTGAAACTCTCTCTGTTTGCAGATGACATGATCCTCTACATAGAAAACCCTAAAGACTCTACCAGAAAATTACTACAGCTAATCAACGAATACAGTAAAGTTGCAGGATATAAAATTAACACACAGAAATCTCTTGCATTCCTATACACTAACAACGAGAAAACAGAAAGAGAAATTAAGGAAATAATACCATTCACCATTGCAACAAAAAGAATAAAATACTTGGGAGTATATCTTCCTAAAGAAACAAAAGACCTATACATAGAAAACTATAAAACACTGATGAAAGAAATCAAAGAGGACACAAACAGATGGAGAAATATACCGTGTTCATGGATTGGAGGAATCAATATTGTCAAAATGGCTATACTACCCAAAGCAATCTATAGATTCAATGCAATCCCTATCAAACTAACCAACGGTATTTTTCACAGAACTAGAAAAAATAATTTCACAATTTGTATGGAAATACAAAAAACCTCGAGTAGCCAAAGTAACCTTGAGAAAGAAGAATGGAACTGGAGGAATCAACCTGCCTGACTTCAGACTATACTACAAAGCCACAGTCATCAAGACAGTTTGGTACTGGCACAAAGACAGAAATATAGATCAATGGAACAGAATAGAAAGCCCAGAGATAAATCCACGAACCTATGGTCACCTTATCTTCGACAAAGGAGGCAAGGATATACAATGGAAAAAAGACAACCTCTTTAACAAGTGGTGCTGGGAAAACTGGTCAACCACCTGTAAAAGAATGAAACTAGAACACTTTCTAACACCATACACAAAAATAAACTCAAAATGGATTAAAGATCTAAATGTAAGACCAGAAACTATAAAACTCCTAGAAGAGAACATAGGCAAAACACTCTCCGACATAAATCACAGCAGGATCCTCTATGACCCACCTCCCAGAATTTTAGAAACAAAAGCAAAAATAAACAAATGGGACCTAATGAAACTTAAAAGCTTTTGCACAACAAAGGAAACTATAAGCAAGGTGAAAAGACAGCCCTCAGATTGGGAGAAAATAATAGCAAACGAAGCAACAGACAAAGGATTAATCTCAAAAATAGACAAGCAACTCCTCCAGCTCAACTCCAGAAAAATAAATGACCCAATCAAAAAATGGGCCAAAGAACTCAACAGACATTTCTCCAAGGAAGACATACAGATGGCACAAAAACACATGAAAAGATGCTCAACATCACTCATTCTCAGAGAAATGCAAATCAAAACCACAATGAGGTACCATTACACGCCAGTCAGGATGGCTGCTATCCAAAAGTCCACAAGCAATAAATGCTGGAGAGGGTGTGGAGAAAAGGGAACCCTCTTACACTGTTGGTGGGAATGCAAATTAGTACAGCCACTATGGAAAACAGTGTGGAGATTTCTTAAAAAGCTGGAAATAGAACTGCCGTATGACCCAGCAATCCCACTTCTGGGCATACACACCGAGGAAACCAGATCTGAAAGAGACACGTGCACCCCAATGTTCATCGCAGCACTGTTTATAATAGCCAGGACATGGAAGCAACCTAGATGCCCATCAGCAGACGAATGGATGAGGAAGCTGTGGTACATATACACCATGGAATATTACTCAGCCATTAAAAAGAATTCATTTGAATCAGTTCTAATGAGATGGATGAAACTGGAGCCCATTATACAGAGTGAAGTAAGCCAGAAAGAGAAAGACCATTACAGTATACTAACACATATATATGGAATTTAGAAAGATGGCAACGATAACCCTATATGCAAAACAGAAAAAGAGACTCAGATATATAGAACAGACTTGTGGACTCTGGGAGGAGGCGAGGGTGGGATGTTTCAAGAGAACAGCATCGAAACATGTATATTATCTAGGGTGAAACAAGTCACCAGCCCAAGTGGGATGCATGAGACAAGTGCTTGGGCCTGGTGCACTGGGAAGACCCAGAGGGATCGGGTGGAGAGGGAGGTGGGAGCGGGGACCGGGATGGGGAATACATGTAAATCCATGGCTAATTCATTTCAATGTATGACAAAAACCACTGCAATGATGTAAAGTAATTAGCCTCCAACTAATAAAAATAAATGGAAAAAAATAAAAATAAAAATTAAAAAAATGACCAAAATAAATAAATAAATAAATAAAAACACATATGCATGTCATTGAAAAAAAAATTAAAAATTAAAAAAAAAATTTTTTTAAAAATTGCTGTATGCAAATGGCAACCCACTCCAGTACTCTTGCCTGGAGAATCCCATAGACGGAGGAGCCTGGTGGGCTACAGTCCACGGGGTCGCAAAGAGTCAGATATGACTGAGAGACTTCACTTTCACTTTCACTTTCTACCCTCAGCTGAGAAGACTTTCAGCTCTTGTGTTTGCTATTGATTGTTTTCTTGAGTTCTCAAAGACCTGTGACCATATTTTTTTTAAGTTGCCGGTTTTCTAACTGCATCACTTTACACACTGTTGTCTAATAATATGTGGTATTTAGAACGCCTTCTTAATTATTTTGAGCAGCCATTGCCTGTATTTTCTTAGCACCTCCTTGGTTTTCTTATGTGAACTTATCTGACAGGGAAATGGAGCTTTTTTGTTTGCCCTCTCTGCATACTGGACCGTCTGAGTCAGTGTTCTAACTAATCCCTGATGGTCTCTGAGATACTGTTCTACCAGACTCAGTAGTTATGTGCTTCAGGAATTTTTCAGTAGAATTGGTCCTATTAGGAGACTCTTGTTGTCACCTTTGTTATCTTAAAAGCTGGTCCCTTCACTGAGGCTCTTAATTTTTTGAAAATTTGATTCTATTTCAGCTGAAAATTGGCAAGGCTATCTAAAAAATTGAGGGAAGCCATTTAAGAAATTGAAAAGTAATCGCAAACAACATTGGGTAGTTGTGACTTTCAGTTCTGTATCAGTTGAATTTTTGTGCTCTTTTCCCTGTGTACGTGGTGGTTCTATTTTTCTCCAATAAAACTTTTTATTAAAAAAAAAAAATTGCTGTATGCAAAAGCACTTCTGATTAAAACAAAACAAAACAAAAACTTACAAAAAAAAAAACCACCCTAAGTATAAGTAAAAAGTTCTTAGTAAATAAGTGAAGTCTTACTTACCATGATGGCATGGCCATGTTCATATTTAATGTTACAGGCATAACTGGCCTATATGGGGAAGAAAAAAGAAAATCAAGAATAATACACCAAAGCACAAAAGCTAGTCAACACCATCTGTTGCAAATAATTACTTGAGGCTCACACAACATTGAGTGTGCAGTTTTAAACAGACGATCTGTTTAGCTGCACGCACACCTGAACAACTCTGTGCTCCACTCTCTCCAAATGGTTGAGACAAGAGCGGCCACTGGGATGGACGAAAGTTGGCAAGTAAATATCTTTCTTTATCAACACCTTTACTCGATACTTTCAGACCAGACATGAGAAAGAAAACAGTGACCAACATGGCTGGAAATGTCTGAGACTGGCTAAGGGGTGAGGGATGCAAGCAATTTACTGCACAGAAAAGGTAATGTCGATTCCCGTAGGCTCCAATGACCTGTGTGCTGATTTTCTAGTTCTTATCTGCTTACCAGACCTCTAAATAAATAAGGGATACATAAGCTTTGCATGAGTGTCCATTATACCCAACTTAATTCTGTGCTGACAATGTTGGACCACCCGCCTGCAGCCAGGTACCAAAGGAGAGAAGAGCAGATTCACTCTAACTGCATCTCACCACCATCCTCCTTACTGGAGAAACAAGTCCACCTTACATGTCACAAAATCTTAGCAAAATTTCCTTGAGGACATAACCTTGCTTCCCTAGGTTCAAAGATAGGTTTACACCAAATTCAATCTGGGGGCCATTAAGAACAGAGCAGAAATTCCAGCAGCATCAAGAATTCTGTCTCTGGCCTGAGTCATTAATAACCACACGGCAACTCTGGCCACAGTCTGGCTGTCGCCAACAATGGTTAAGATAAAGCCTGAACTACAGGAAAAGAAGAGGAGGGAACCTTTTCTTACTTAGTCTCAGATATTCTTCCTCTTTCACATTTATCGACTCTGCTGCTACAACCACTTCCGAGGCTGAACTACTGACTGGTCAGCACGCGTATCATCCCACCGGCTTCTCCACGGCTACCACTCTTCAGCACCCTCTGATCTAAGGCCTGCTCATCTGAGGGACTTTCTGAATTTGCTCAAAACTTACTAGTATCTTTTGGACACCTACAAACATTTTCAGGATTCAAAGCCAAATCTAACAGACTCCAAAGTCTTATTCTCTCTCTGCTGCATCATACTGTCTCTAATTGATGGAATTTGGAAGGGTTTTCAAGGTAGTCACAAATCTGACAGGTAAATCCCCCTCAGAGACAGCTCATGGATATCCTCAGAGCTTAATAGGTATCTGTGTGTCTAAGAAATTTTTCTGGCTGTGAGTTCAATCGATCTCCAAGGGAGCATTATTTTAAATTTCACAATTAAAAAAAAAATGGAAGAAAAATTCAAGGTAAACAGGTCACATTTATGTTTTAAAGAACTTACTAATCTTTAGTTTGAAGCTGAACATATACAAATGCTTTTCTGGAAAAGTAAAGCTATCATGATGCTTCCTCCCTGGACTCCGAATCGCAAGCCTGAAAACTGGAAACACTTACGCATGTGGGCAGATGTATTTGATGTGGGCGCTTCTGATCCCGGCGAAGGCTTCTGCCCATCCATGCCTGGAGAAGTAATGCCATTAGATACTGTTTTACAGTCCAGTTAGTTAGTAACAGAATAAATACTTACATTTGTTAAGGATAAATTTTAACCCCTTAAAAAATCATTGCCAACCTAGAAATAACCCAAAGTATACGATATCAGCTTTACTGTAAGAAAATTTCTCATGGTTCCTAGAGAGCAGTGTTTTCTCTTTCATATACTTCACTGGGCTTTCAAATCTACAAAAGTGTATTTTTTAAAACTCTATAATCTTCCAACCATGTGCCTAACAAAATAGCCAAGACAGATGATATAATTCATTTTATACAAAGAAAAAACCCTCAGAGGGGTAAAGCAACTGTCTGCTATCTCTCTTTTGCTACTATACCATCAACTTTAACATTCGCTCTTTGTGCAAATGTGGACATATGTATGTTCAAAATGGAGTAAGAGAAAAACTAGAAAAATATAAACGTCATCAAAATCCTTCCAGCCAGAAATAAACAGTTAATCTTTTTACATATTTTCTTCCAAGTTCTGCATGCTATCACTGGAGAGGTAAACACAAATTTAACAAGAATGGGGTCACACTACAAACGCACAGCTCCCTGCTTGCTTACACTTGACGTTACATCTAGTACTTTCTACATGTGTGCATGCTCAGTAGCTTAGGTCATGTTCAACTCTTTGTCACCCTACGGACTGTGGCCTGCCAGGTTCTTCCGTCTATGGGATTCTCCAGGCAAAAACACTGGAGTGGGTTGCCATGCCCTCCTCCAGGGGATCTTCCCGACCCAGGGATTGAGCCTGCATGTCCTGTGGCTCCTGCATTACAGGCGGATTCTTTACCACTGAGCCACCAGGGAAGCCCTGTTTCCTCTGCTAAAGGGTAAAATAAAAGTAACTTAAGCCTTTTTTGGATAAAATAGTTTTGAAATAAACGTTAACTGCTTTTCTGTTAACTACTTCTCTATTTTAATCCACCTTCCCCAAAAGTGTTAAGGACACAGAAACCTCACTGAAGGGCCAACACAGACAGGACTGAAAACGATACTGTAGACTGCCAATGAATACACACAGAATGAAGGAATTTTTTAGAAGATCACTATTTGGCAGCCATCACAATAACAGATCCAGACAGCAATCATTAATGGATGCTAAATCCAGAGGTAAAAAATGGATGAGAAACAGACATTTTCATGAAATCAAAGCGTCTCCCCATAAAATACTTTTTAAGTGCAATTATACTAATTTTACTCTGGAGACACTTGGTAGACACTATCTTAACCAGGTAGTGAAACATAAAATCATCATCAGAGGCACAAAAATCAACCCAGTGTGGGCCTGGGACCTGCATGGCACCCTCTGTGGTGTCCCTACCAAAATCGAGAAGTCACATAAGCCAGACTGAGGGCCACCCCACCCAGGAACTGGTCCGTCAGGGAGAAGGGTCCAGGTCACCAAAGCTAAAAAGATGGACCAATCCAGACTGAAGGAGCCTCGGGAGATGCGACAGCTCAACCTGACCAGCTCACTTGTGATCTGGACCCACAAAGACACTGCTGGTCAGAGCAGGGGGATGCGACTGTGGACGGTAGGTTTGACGGGAGCTTCGGGTCAACACGAATGGCCTGACTGATGCGTATGCTGTGGCCACATGGCCATGCCTCCTGCTTACAAAACGCACTGCAGCTCTGTGGGGTAACGCGGCAACAGGCCTGCAACTTTATTCTTGAATGTGTGAGAAATGTTAACAACTGGGTATTCTGAGTGAAGGGGAAAAGGACCTCTAAATACCACTTCTGTAACTTTCATGTAAATGTGAAGTTATTTTAATAGAAGCAGCTAAAATTTTACATAAAGACAATGATGGAACGTAACCTGTTAAGTGATTCTATGAGTCCACATGACAGAAGTGAGGAGGGTCAAGCCAAAACCACCAGGGGAGTGGCAGTTAGAGAACCACGTCACAGTAACACCTGCCTCCAGTGAGAATCGCCCACGGACGGTAAAAGCCCTGGGTCAAAGTCCGTTGTATGATTTGCATCGTCTGAAAGCACCTCCCCACGACTTGTGCTTACCACGCAGGGAAAACACGGCGGCAGAGAAGCCCCAGAGGAAGAGACCACCTTCACCCACTGACCCAGGGCGGCATCAGTAACAGGACAGAGGACCCCATCTGGCTCCCAGCGTGAGGCAATGAATGGGACTGAACCTCCATGTGAGGAAGTGCCAAACAAACCTACACGAGCAACCAGTCCCATCCGTGCAGAAAGGTAAACATCCTGAGCACCACAGGAGCAGAGGGACTGTCCCAGATTAAAGGAGACTCAAGCGCTGCAGCTGCTCAGGGCAGCGCGGCAGAGACTGAAGGGCAAGCGGAGAGGATTACTACAAAAGACATTACTGGGGCAGCTGCCAAGTTCTGTTAGGTAACAGGGTAGACCGATAAGAACATTAAATACGTGCTAAACTTCCCGAATCAGATACTGTTCTGTAGTTATACAGGACACTCTGATCGTGCTTAGGAGGTAAGTGCTAAAGTTGGGAAATAAAGAATCATGGTACTGACAACTTTTCCAAGTTTAGGCAAACAAGTAACATGTTAGATAGAGATCAGTGAATCTCAGTAGAAGGAATCGAGGAATCTGTTTTATTCTAGCATATGCTCAGTCACTCAGTCGTGTCCAGCTCTTTGCGGCCCTATGGACTGGAGTCCACTAGGCTCCTCTGTCCATGGGATTATCCCAGCAAGCGTACTAGACTGGATAACCACTTCCTCCCACAGGGAATCTTTCTGACCAGGGATCGAACCCTCGTCTCCTCTCCTGGCAGGTGGAGCCAGGAATCACTGACTCCTGACTGAGTCACCACTGAGTCACTCAGTTACCACTGAGTCACCTAGGAAGCCCCTTTATTCTTGCAACTCTTCTATACCTTTGAAAGTATTAAAAAAAAATTTTTTTTAAATACTCTCAAAAGTATGTATCTTTTGGGGTGTAGGATTTCAACTGATTTCATTCTCTTCTCAAATATATTTGCATCTGAATTCTTTTTATAAGACAAATGTAACACTCCCATAATCATAACAAAAGCTATTTTTATTTTGGAAGGAAAACTGATGTCAGGCAATATAGTGTGGACTAACATATTTTATTATACAGGTTATGCAGAGGAACATGTGGTCAGATGTGTTTCTTGCAGAAGTTTTCAGAGCTTTAAACATGCTAGTGCCCAGACAGTAAAGCTTCAAAAGGAGAATAAGCCATATCATAGTCCCTAGACAATAAGATAAAATCTAAGTGGCACCACTGAAAAAAGTCTTTTTATATTAAAAAAAAAAATCACCACCACAATAAACAGATATAAGATGAATACCAATCTCAGAAACATAAAAATGTGGGGAAAACGACATATGGGAATTGAGAAAATATGAAATTACACAGGGTCTCCCAATATCATTTGGCCACCAAACACTCTTCATGAGGAATCTACAGGACACAGACTGATAGGCCCAAGTTAAGACAGCACACCTTGGCTGGCCCTGCAAAAAAGAACCAAAAAAAAAAAAAACCTGCCCATTTTTATAGCAACAAACTGAATCGCTTAATCCTCTTCACCCTGCAAGTCAACCTGACAAAAGAACTTCAGTTCTCCAAAAACTATCTTAAACACTGAATTACCATTTGTCAGATTGTGCTGAATTTTCTCATGTGTTAATGCAACCAGTTAAATGTCAGCTTTCTTTGGTGCTGACACCAAGAAAGCACTGTCAGAACTGAGACCTCTAATTTTTGTTCTTCAGAACTCTAATTTTTTATATAAACTTCACTCTTAGTCAAGATGTCACAGGTGCTCTCAGCCTTTATAATCTCACGGTGGTCATTTTTGTCACCATCTTATTC
Organism: Odocoileus virginianus; assembly: GCF_023699985.2. Lineage (NCBI taxonomy): Eukaryota > Metazoa > Chordata > Mammalia > Artiodactyla > Cervidae > Odocoileus > Odocoileus virginianus. The sequence goes on from NC_069688.1 coordinate 19,631,528, forward strand.
TTAACTTTCATCTAAAGAATCTGGCTACACTGGGGTCCACACAGAACCTTCCTCGAAATGAAGCTTTTTTCTCTTGGCCTGATTCTTCAGGCCTCAAAGCTCTTTATTGGGAAAGTTGCAGGGGACCAAAATGCTCCCTGTCAGGTAGTAAAACAGGGTTTCTCTAAAAACCTCTGGATTAGATAAATAGATGGATAAATAAATAGGAAAACAAGTCTGTCTTCTTCATAGGACTACCTGTTGACCATAAACTCCTATAACCTTTCCCATAACTCCATGTAAGGCATGGACCTCCACTTGGGAGGCCTAAAAGGATACTAGGAATCAATCGATTTTAAGACTTAATCTAATTCAAGCCCAGTGCCTCCTTGTAAAGACTCAACAGTGTCTTGGCTCCTTTATCAAAATTTATTTGTTTCACTTTCCCTCCAATTCTGCAATTTTGTTAACAATTTTAAAACAACAATTTGACTGATATTTCAAGCAGATAATAGTGGATTTAAATTTTAAAAAGCTCTCTGGACTTCGTTGGTGGTCCAGGGGTTAAGAATTTGAGCTCTTGATGCAGGGGACCCGGGTTTGAGCCCTGGTCAGGGAATTAGATACTCATACAGCAAGGAAGATCTTGGACACTGCAACAAAGATCCTGGGTCGCTGCAACCAAGACCTGGCGTAGCTCCCTGGCTTCCCCCCCAAAAACCTAAAAAGCTCTCGATACAGAGAAAAGCTGAGTGACAGATAAACCACAGGGCTAAAGCCATGTGCCTGATAAGCCTCCAAACAAATCTTTAAACTGCATCCCCTGCCCTTCAACTGATTTTTGAACAGAACATCTAAACTCTCACTTAGAACACTCACACGGCTAGTATCTCACTTAAAATCCACCAGTTCTTCTCAAGCTGCCCTGAAATTTCACCTCCAGAAAGTTCTCAAGTGCAGACTCTAAAAACATACCTCCCATCTCTGGCATCCAGTACCCATGGCAACTCAAGGAGGAGTTTGCAGTTTTAATATGTTCCAGAAACAGGAGTTGATGCATGACAAATTAAGAGGATGGGGGAAATTGCAGGGGGGCGGTGGGAATAAAAAAAAAAGGATTCTATCTCATGACTGGAGTGTAAGAAATATGACTAGCAGTCTTTTGTGTACAATCCTAGAGTTCTTTAACAGTGAATTCTTGCTCGTGTAGGGGTGCACGACCCCGTTCATCAGGGTACTAAGGATGGTACCTACCCTGTGTCTCCCAATCCATGAAGGAAGATCACCTAGAAGAGAGCAATGACATTAACACCTCAAGAAACCACCAGAATGTCACAGCCCCCGGCTCTGGTTAAGCTGGATCCCAGGAGTCACAGAACATTGCCTTCAGCCCAAGCAGCAAAAATACTTTACTTCTCTCTTTGCAGCTCCTCAGATAACTTACGTGGGGTTTTAGCACTTCTAGAGGTTCCAGTTAGACATGCTTCTGGGCAAACGATCACATTCTACAGAACACGGTTGTCTCTTTCAGGTAAGACTGTGAGAGTCTCACCTACACGGTAGAATTTCTCCATCACAAAAAAGGAGCTTCCCAGGGTAAAAGTTTGAGATCCTTACGCACAAGTTTCCTAAGGAGTGGCACCCCTGATCGGAAACGACACTAAACCTTCAAACTCTGAGATGCGGAGGTGTGAGGTGCGAAAATAAAGTCCTGTTCCCGGGGGCTTAAGGCCTCTCCCATCCACAGACAGGAGGAAACCTGCTCCGGAGCTGCCTGGGGCTGGGGCGCCGTCCGCTCACGTGCGGGCCTGGGAGTGGGGTGCCGGGCGGGGAGGGGAAAAGGGAAGGTCCCGGGGCCGGGGCGCGGGTGGGAGACTCTAGCTGGGGGCGGGGGGCTCAGGATGGGGATGGGGCTTCGGGCTACAGGTTCAGGATGGGGACAAATGGATCGGGACTGGGGACTCAGGATTAGGGACACGGGGATCAGGGCACGGGATCAGGATGGGGACACGGGGATCTGGGCAAGGAGCTCAGGATGGGGACACGGGGATCCGGGCCGGGGGCTCAGGATGGGGATGGGGGCGGGGGCTCGAGGGTGGGAAAACAGCCTCCCGCTCGCCGTAACCCCGCGCCCTTCGCACACAGCCGGGCGGGGCGGCGCCCACCACCCCCGCCCGACTGCACCCGACCCCCGGCCCGGGATCCCCTCCCCCCGACCCGCGGGCGCCCCGGCGCCCGCACTCACCGCGGCGGTGGCCTTCCGGGCGGCGGGCACGATGGCGGGCAGCGGAGCCGACATGTTATTGCCGCACATACACCGGCTCCAGCGGCCGCGCGTCGGAAGCGGAAGGCGGAGCGGGCGCCCGGCCGGGCCCAAGGGCGTGCGAGCGGCGAGTCGGGCCCGCCCACGGGCGCGCGCTCCGGCGCGTGCGCGCCCCCCGGCCCCGCGCCGCCCGCACCGCCCTCCGGCCCCGCGAGCCCCTGCCGCACTCCGCGCCGCTGCCCGTGCGTCACAATGTCCGGCCGAGCGGCGCCCGGTTGGCTGCGGCCGAGGGCTGCCTCAGCTGACCTCCGAGCGCGGGCCGCGCATGCTCCATGCGGGCAGCGGGCCTGGTGGGCCGGGGCGCGTGGTCACTGCTGACCCCGGGCATCAGGTCTCTGCCCTGAGAAGGTGGGGACTTGGGGTAGCTTTGGCCGCGTTTCCTTTTGGGGCCGCGCCACCGTTTACTTCGGGCGTCCGCTTCCCTCCTCTAAACTGCAGCTGGAGAGGGAAACGGTTGTCACCGGGTTTCCACGGTTCACCGATGGGCGGATGTGGAGTTAATACTGATATAGGCACGCGACCACAGGAGGGGGCCCGATGCTTATCTACTACCTGGTGGGATCTGGGAGGAGCAGAGATGGGCACACTTAAAGTCAGAATGCCCTGACCTTCCGAAGGTTATGATTGACCACTGGTGAAAAGCCACAACTTGAGCGCTATGGTCCCGTTTTGTTTGGGGGCTCACTGAAGACTGTACCCTGGGACACAGCCTCAGAGCGCTGAGGAGCATCTCTGGAATGGGAGGCGTGGGTGAAGTCAGCATCTATACGATTTTGGTTCAAGTGTTCAGATGGTCAAGCAGCATTTCTGTAGGTTGCTGGTAGTCAGGAGAAAATACGGTTTTGGTGCTTTTCTGAAGGTGAGAAGATACCAGAGTTTGGGTTCATAAAAATTTTCACCTGGAAGTATCTACTATCTGAAGGCCTGTTTTTAGTTTTCTACTGAAACAAGATGCCTCATTCTTTACTGTCTGAGCTACCAGGTAAGTCCCTGGATGCCTCATTCTTGATCTCCACCCTGAACTCCTTTCAGGGGGTATTGAAGGTCAGGGACTGTTGACTTCATCCTTGTAGAACCAAATGACATTGTCTTAATCTAGTCGAGAAATTTAAAGCTGTATTGTTGTCTAGCTGTTAAGTCAGCCCCATGGACTGTGGTCCACCAGGCACCTCTGTCCATGGGATTCTTCAGGCAGGAATACTGGAGTGGGTTGCCCGTTTCCTCTTCTAGGGAGTTCTGGGTCTTCTTGACCCAGAGAGCGAAGTCGTGTGTCCTGCATCGCAGGCAGATTCTTTAACCGAGCCTTCTGGGAAGCCCTAAAGGATATATGCAATCTGTCAAAAGAGTAACAACCAGCCCCAAATGCAGCCAAGCCTTTGTGCCAAGCCCGCATCATCACCAAACTGAAACTTACTACCTGAACTTGTCCGAGTTTCAGTCTCTGGCAGGAGGATGTCAGAGTCAGTCTGGAATTTCCTGGTGGGCACGAGGGAGTTAAAGAGCCTGATAGGATCCCTTCCATCTCCCCCCACAAAATGAGTTATCTGCTCCCTCTTGATGAAAGTGAAAGAGGAGAGTAAAAAAGCTAGCTTAAAACTCAACATTCAAAATACTAATATGGCAACCAGTCCCATCACAATGGAAACTGTGGCAGATTTTATTTTGGGGGGGCTCCAAAAATCACAGCAGATGATGACTGCAGCCATGAAATTAAGGCACTTGCTCCTTGGAAGAAAAACTATGACCAACCTAGACAGCATATTAAAAAGCAGAGACATTACTTTGCCAACAAAGTTTCGTCTGGTCAAAGCTATGGTTTTTCTAATAGTCATGGTATGGATGTGAAAGCTGAGCACCAAAGAACTGATGCTTTTGAACTGTGGTATTGGAGGACTCTTGAGAGTCCCTTGGACTGCAAGGAGATCCAACCAGTCAATCTTAAAGGAAATCAATCCTGAATATTCATTGGAAGGACTGGTGCTGAAGCTGCAACTCCAATACTTTGGCCATCTGATGCAAAGGGCCAACTCATTGGAAAAGACCCTGATGCTGGGAAAGATTGAAGGCAGGAGGAGAAGGGGACAACAGAGGATGAGATGGTTGGATGAATCACGGACTGGATGGACATGACTTTGAGCAACCTCTGGGAGCTGGTGATGGACAGGGAAGCCTGGCATGCTGCAGTCCATAAGGTTGCAAAGAGTCAGACATGACTGAACAACTGAACTGAACTCTTGTTTCCCACCTTCTTTCTGCCTGTAAAAGTCCTGTCTGTGCAGCTGCTCAGACCTCCTTTCTACTTGCCATATGGGATGCTGCCCAATTCATGAATGGTTGCATAAAGCCATTAGTTTTTAATTTCAGTTGAAGTTACGTATTTTTTTTTTAAACTGAAGGACAATTGCTTTACAGTATTGCATTGGTTTCTACCAAACATCAAAATGAATCAGCTATAGGTTTACCCATGTCCCCTCCCACTTGAACATCCCTCCCACGTCCCCCCCCCCCCACATCCCAGTCTTCTAGGTTGTTATGGAGCCCCAGTTTGAATTTTGTTTTTAACATTCCTTAGGGAGTCCAGGGTAAGGAAGATAGTGAGCGAAAATCTTAAAAAACCTTCACATTACTCACATGATAGCCAGAATGCTGGAAGTTGAAGGTCTTATTCGTACTTTTTTTTTTTCATCCATTCTTGTCCTGAATCTGAGTGCTGACAATTTTGTGGGCTCTTAAAACTCTTAAATTGATGCTGATTTATTATTTTTTTCCTTTATTAGTTGGAGGCTAATTATTTTACAATATTGTAGTGGTTTTTGCCATACATTGACATGCATCAGCCATGGATTTACATGTGTTCCCCATCCTGAACACCCCCTCCCACCTCCCTCCCCATTGATGCTGATTAAAAAAAAAAAATGGGGTGTGGCTTTTGGGATTTTCATTGAGATGCTCATGAGTCTACAAACCAATTTGAGGAAATCTGACAACTGTAATTTCTGATCTAAGAACTGATTGATATTAATCTTGGTAATGTTGGATTTGTCAGTAATGTTTTATACTTTTCATCATATAGACCTGAATAGTGTGAAAATTGCTTAGTTGTGTCCAGCTCTTTGCAACCCCATGGACTATACAGTCCATGGAATTCTCCAGGCCAGAATACTGGAGTGGGCAGGTGTTCCCTTCTCTAGAGGATCTTCCCAACCCAGGGATCAAAGCCAGGTCTCCCGCATTGCAGGCGGATTCTTTACCAGCTGAGCCACAATGAAAGCACAAGAATACTGGAGTGCATAGCCTATCCCTTCTCCAGGGGATCTTCCTGACCCAGGAATCAAACTGGCGTCTCTTGCATTGCAGACAGATTCTTTACCAGCTCAGCTACCAGGGAAGCCCCATCAGCCTAATTTTTTGTCAGATTTATCCCCCCAAAACCCATATTTCATGCTGGTTTAATTTTTAATGATCATCATGTGGGATCTTATTTCTCCCACCATGAATCAAACCCTTGTCCCCTGAAGTGGGAGCATGGAGTCTTAACCACCAGACTGCCAGGGGAGTCCCACTTCATTCTTTAATGACTCAGTGGTCACTATTAACCAGGGCTGGAGTCAGGATGAACTTAAATAGTTGCTGAGGTGTTTTCTTATTACAAGGTCTCCTTAATGTGATTTAAACAGCACAACACCCCAAGCATGTGGGAGCTTAATAAACATTATCCTGCAATGATAATGATGATGATGTAAAACTTCTATAGGCATAAAGATCAATGACTTATGGCTTATTCACCACACACCCTTCATTTTACATTCTTAAAACAGGTGAGACTCATCAAATTATTTTCACTTTTATATGCTTGGTCAACATGTTGCTATGGGATGAACTGGAGTCTACAGCTAACCACAAACAATTATTACTTCTACTATTATTAACTGATGTCCACCAATAACATTATATAACCTATACAACAAAAAGCATCTACTTCTCAGAAGTGCAGCACACTGTTTTATGTTTCCTGTATCTCATTTATTCAATATAAAAATTTTTGATGATAAAAAACAATATTGGAATGAACACTCACCCAGAAGCTCATTATTTAGTGAAAACTATGATTTTTCTAGATAAGGGGGAGATTTGTGCTTCTTTCCGGAGATTAGGACACATTTTGCAACATATTTTGCAATTTTCTTCCCAGAAGTATGAAATTTCTAACAGAAAGATGATGAAATATATTGAACTGAGAAGCCTTAAAGTCAGGAACTAGCTTTTATTTTTTCACTATATTTCTTTCTGTATTTCTAAATAGAGCCTGGTCTTGTATCTTCATACTGTTTTACAAAACTCACATATTTGTATTTCTTTTTTTTTTTTACTTTATTTTCAATTGAAGGATAACTGCTTTAGAGAATTTTGTTGTTTTCTGCCACATATCAACATGAATCAGCTACAGGTGTACATATGTCCCCTCCCTCTTGAAAGTATTTGTGCTATTGGCTTTTACAAAAGGCTTTTTTTAACTTTTCAAAAGTACTAATTTTTGGAAGATCTCCCTTACTTCAAATAATCTGGGAACAAAAGTTTTGACTTCCTCCATGTATATTTTTGTAACAAGTTTGTAACAAGTTCAGTATCTTGCTCAAATAAAGGAATGAATGCAACTTTTTCTGTATTTTTTTTTTTTTTTTTGCCCCGACACATGCAACCTGTGGGATCTTGGTTCCCTGACCAAAGCTGGAACCCCAGGCCAGCAGTGAAAATTCGTAATCTTAGCCACTGAACCGCCAGGGAATTCCCTTTCATTTTTTACACTTGATTTAAAATGACTTCAAAAAGGTTTAGCTATCATAGAAATAGCTAAACATAGATAAATATAGAAACATAGATAAACATAGATAAACACAGAAATAGCTAAACATAGAAACATAGAAATAGCCCTCCAAAAGTTTATTTCCACCTTCATTACTTGTGATCACCAGTGGGAACAACCCCCCAGCAAGATGGTGAAACATAAAAAGAACAGAAAGGGGCATGGTCTGTATCACACTTAAGACAAAAATAGAGAAGGTGATATTTCTGAGTGAAAATAGTGTAATGTATTTTGGGCTGCAGATATTCAACTTTATGCTATTAAACAAAAAAATACTATTTACATAGTAAGAGGTAGTGTATGAATCCTGGCTGCTTTCTATTAGAATTTGGTTAAGCTACCGGCCTTGCCAAGTCTGTCAAAAGTAATAACATCTACCCGACAAGGGGTTGTTTAGTTGATGAATCAAGCCAGGGTGGCTCTGCAGGCTACTGACGCTTACCAAGTGCTCAGCGCCGCTCCTTCATTAACAGCAGATGAGGTCAGCATCTCTGACTTGGTCGGAGCAGCACAAGCGCACTTGGATGGGGTGCAGAGTTTGAGTCTTCAGCACAGGTTGGTACCAGCCAGTCATTGGTAACTGCTCGACTCTGGGTATTATTCTCACATCTCAGGGTTGCTAACTGAAAGGCACTCACTATCTGCCTCTACAAGGATGAAGTCAGGAGCCACTGCAGCCCCTGTCCTTCAACAACCCCACCCCCCACCCCCACCTCAGAGTTCAGGTCTGAGATCAGGAGTGAGGCATCTGTCTTCTGGGAAAACCCGGCAGAACAGGCCTTCATATATTCAGATATTGTCAGATTTTACAAGCCCAAATTCTTGACTTTCCTTGTGTCTAGAAAAGCAGTGAAATCATTAAAGTGGACACCTGCTCCTCCTTACTAGCAGGAGCCTCTGCAAAATGTGCTTGACTCCACTCACTTCAGTCGCTCAGACGTGTCCAACTTTGCATGCCAGGCTTCCCTGTCCATCACCAACTCCTGGAGCTTGCTCAAACTCATGTCCATCCAGTCGGTGATGCCATCCAACCATCTCATCCTCTGTCGTCCCGTTCTCCTCCTGCCTTCAATCTTTCCCAGCATCAGGGTCTTTTCCAATGACTCCTGACTCCACTAAAATAACATACAAGCCGACTTCCCCCAACCCCCACCTCTTCGGAACTGCTTCTCAGAGCTGAGTGGCTGTCTTCTGGGCTATAGCTCTCATTTTGCCCCAAATAAATCACAGCTCTGTGTTGCGCAATTTTTCAGTTGACAGGGCGTATAATCAGCCCAGTTCCCAGCTCCAAACCGGAACTTGGCAGGGCCAAGTATGTTATTCTGGGCTCCACGTGGCGCCCAGAGGCAGGAGAAGAAGCCTGCCTCTTTTAAGGACCAGACTGAGACAGGTCAGAACACACAGTGACACCAAGTCCTCCAACGTGCAGCGTTTCAATGCGTGTTTGTACGGCGAAAGAAAATGTAGCACATTCCAAGCCAAGAGCAAGGCACGATCTCTCAAAATACGGTCCCATCCCCAGTGAACTAAACACAAAGCCAGCTCGGCTCGGAGAAGGTAGCCTAGCGTACCCGCCGCCGCCTGGAAGGAGACCGGCTCCCGGCGTGCCCCGCGGCCGGCGGCGCTGCGCGCCTGCTGCACGACGGGGGCGGGGCCGCGGTCGTAAAGCAGCGCCCGAGGTCACGCGGGTCTGGATGCCAGGCGCGCTTGCGGCGTCTCGCGCTTGCGGCGTCTCTGCAAGCGGGTAATGGCCGGCCCGGTGCGGGGGGCAGGGCCCGGGGCTCTGGACCTGCTTCGGGCTCTGCCTCGTGTGAGCCTGGCTAACTTGAGGCCGAACCCGGGCTCCAGGAAACCGGTGAGGCTGGGGAAGGCGCGGGTGTCCTGGGATCGCGGGTCTAGAGGCGCTGCGGAAACGAGGGGCCTATGAGCCCCTACTCTTGAGTGATGCGGGAAGCCTGCCCCCGTAGTCCCAGCTCTCAGGTTCGGGTTTAGAGGAGTAATCACGTTGACCTGGGCGGGGAGCGAGGTCGCTGGAAGTGGAGATGGTTGCCTTATTCCATATTGGGTTGGCACGAAGTGCTTTTCCATTATGCCTTTATCTTCAGGGAAAAGATATTTTACGTTCTGCAAGTTACTGAACGCAGCTAGAAAAGCTGTTTTGGTCATACTGCCACCTTAAAAAGCAACTCGTTGCTTTCGCGAAGTAAGAAAAATATTTCCTTTATAATTTGGTGTCTTGACCTCAGAGCAGTTCGAATGGTGCCTGGCACGTAGTGGGTTTGGCCCGTTGCTGGCTGGCAGGATGAATGAGGGCTTTACCAACAGACAGCGCAGAGGTGAAATACAATTTTAAAAGTGCATTTGCAGCTCATGAAACATTTTTCTCTCCTTCCAGGAAAGACGACGAAGAGGTCAGAGAAGAGGTAGGAAGTGTGGCAGGGGCCACAAGGGAGAACGTCAGAGAGGAACCCGGCCCCGGCTGGGCTTTGAAGGAGGCCAGACTCCGTTTTACCTTCGAATCCCAAAATACGGGTTTAATGAAGGACACAGGTAAGTTTGCTTTGTTCGTGGGTTTTTTTTTTTTTTTTTTTTCCTTTGCTTCTTAATGTAAAAATTTGTGATTCTGAGAATCACCAAATGATAGCTTGGTAGAAATTTAAATCCACTTCTTTAAAGGAAACTTTTGCTACCGTTCCTCTGAACCATTTTTGGTAATGAAGTTTAGCTTGACTTAGTATAGGAAAAAAGCCAGAGGTTGCACTCAGACCTGCAGAATGGAGGTAATGGTGCATGCTCTGGAGGTTTAGAATGATTTTATGTTCGAAACTCTGGCCCATTGTCATCACCAAATAAATGGTAACTGCTCTTACTTTGAGTTCCATTAATGCATAATTCAGATAGTATGTTAAATTTTCCATATATTTATTTGTATAAATGAGCGAAGTAAATGCAGTTTTATTTTAAACCATCTAAATTGATGCAGGAAAGCACAGGAGAGAGCTCTGTGTTCATCTGGAGGTCTTACAGGAAGATAAGTCTGGCTGAGTTTTCTATCTGTTGTTACTTTTTTTTGTAGCTTCAGACGCCAGTATCAGCCTTTGAGTCTCAACAGGCTTCAGTACCTGATTGACTTGGGCCGTGTTGATCCCACACAACCTATTGACTTAACCCAGCTGGTCAATGGGCGAGGTGTTACCATCCAGCCATCTAAAAGGGACTATGGAGTCCAGCTGGTAGAGGAGGTAAGTCTGAATTCGATTTTTTTTTTTTTGAGTTTCGTAGATGACTGTTTCTGATTTCCATATATTCAACACTATGCCTCCTTTATTTTTATCTCTTTCTCGTTGTAACCATTATGTAATGGTTGATTGTGTTATATTCAGTTGTGGTTTTAGAAAGCCACTGTTCCCTGGTCCTGGGGTGTTCTTCCTGTGTATCCTTTCAGCTTGCTCCCTCACTCTCTTTGGTCCTCTGTTCAGATGTCATCCTAGTAGGAAGATCTTTTTGACTTTTTTTTTCCTTCCAAATTATTTGAGACTTAAATTATTTTTGTTACAGAGATGTTGTTTGTAAAGGAACACTCTCATATCTGACAGTCTGCCTTATTATGCCCAAAAGGGTTTTTCTTTGAATATATGAACACCTGGTATTTATTACCAAACAGTGCATGCATTTTTCATTGCCTTCCTCACTGTAATGTCAGTTTTTTTGAGTGCAGGTACTTTGACTCATTGCTGTATTTTCAACATTGGAAATACTGGCTTGTGATAGTCACTCAGTATTTATGGAAGAAAGGGATGAATGAAATCCAGTTGTGATTGTAGGGAAGAGGTTTTCTATTTAGAGAAGTTGGCCAGGAGTTTCACTGGCAAATGAGCCTGTACATTGCTAATTAACTAATGCCCCCCACCCCCTTTTTCTTCTGTGTCAATAATATAGTTGATCTCTGTATAAGTAACTAACTTAGTGTCCACTAGAGGGAAGCATAGTTTATGGGAACATCTTTCAGATCTTTGGAAAAGTAAACTTGTCGATAAAAGTTTTTCAAATAAGTGATTTGAAGAGAGAATACCAAATACAGGATTAAACCTCAGTATTCTACTTTAGGCATATCAAGGAACACGGTTATAAAGTAACATACGGAAAAACCCATGACCTCATGAGACCTTAAACTGCACATCCCAACAGCTTTGGACATATATCTATTAAAACTAGCAGAAATCATTCTGAAATCTGTTGGTTGAGTATATGCAGTTATTCATTATTTACAGCTTTATAAACCAGTTGCCCTTTTCTGGATTTCAGATTTGCCGTCAGTATTGGGTAATAGGATGATTTTGATCTTTTCAGTGTAAAATCACCAATTTAGGAACATGTGTCCTAAGGTAAAACAAGATAAAAGAAACTTAATTGATATAAAGAAATGCTAAATAGGCTTCTTACAGCCCTGAAAATGCTGGAACTAACACCAGTGCCCAGAGATGGGAAATGGTTAAGCAGTCTATGGAATAGTAATGAGAAATGTCAAGTAATGTGGCAAGACCTTGTTTTATTGAGTCAGAGGTTCCATTGATTGTAAAAATGCCTTCCAGTATCAGAGATGGGAGAAATGTGTCTTAGAATTGATGGAATATTTTGAAACTGGGAACCACATTGTTTCAACCACATGAAAAGAGCAAAAAAATTTTTTACCACTGCAAAAAGAATGGTAGTGCCACCACCTTTTTATTTTTGTCAGAGTCTGTTTTGAAATTAGGCCTAATGAAAGTGACCAGAGACAGGACTTTAAAAAGTCCAGAACTATGTTTACTTCTGTTGTCGCTGCCTCTTTCGCTCAAGAGGGCTGGTCCCCTCCAGAGCTCAGCTATTTCGTTCTTCTGTTGGCTCCAGCGTGCTTGTCCGCTGGTTTAACCATCTCTTGGCCTCTTGCTTACTTGTGGGTCAGGAAGGTAAGTTTCTGTCTATATCACATGACATAATGTTGGGGTTAGGAATGCAGCCACTGGGACTAGGCTCCCTTGCTTTATGTTCTTGGGCAAGTTGCCCAGGCTCTCTGTGCCACTGTCTGTGGCATCGGTGTTGCAGTAATTCTGTTGGTTTAGAGTTGTTTTGAGGGCTGAACCATCTGCTGTTTAGGAGGTGTTGGGAATGGGTGCTTACAATGGTGCCTGCTAAATATGTAAAGTGGAAGTCTTATTCCCTTCTCTTAGGGAATGAAAACTAGGAAAATACGGTGGCCTAAAGAAATGAGGAACGATTTGGTGGTGTTTGATGAGGCCTCAAAGCAGAGGTGTTAAAGTAGGAGTCGATGTCGGGCTGTAGGCACTCCGGAGGAGAAAGCAGGGCAGGGAGGGGCCCTCGTGGTGTTTGCTGGTAGCCCAGCCATCTCCTCACACACTTTGTTTTGATGGATGACAGGGCGCTGACACCTTTAAGGCAAAAGTTAACATTGAAGTTCAGCTAGCTTCTGAGCTGGCCATCGCCGCCATCGAGAAGAATGGGGGTGTCGTCACGACCGCCTTCTACGACCCGAGAAGCCTGGGTAAGCTTGTCCTCTCTGGGCCTCGTGCCGACTACCTCACCAGGGTTTGACTTGTTCAGACACCTCGATTTCTCTTTTGGGAATTTCTGCTAGTGGTGTGGCTGGTGGGGCTCTGTCTTCTGATATACCTCAGCCAGTATGTCATAAAATTTTTTTAGAAAAAAAAAAACCTGGAGCTTAAATACCCTCTGTTTAGAAGTTCACTAATTGTTGATAACCCAGGAGTGAGTTTGACCTTCAAGATGCAAACTTTTGAAGATCAAGTGTTTCCATTTGTTTCCTTAAGTCTACTGAGTTAAAAAAAAAAAAGTTTTTGGGATTAAGCTCTTATCTTGGAAATACTTTAAAATTAATAACTAAAAGAATATCATTAAGAGAAAACCAGTATATATATTGCCAGTATTTGCATCTCTCTATTAAAAATGTTTTTTAGAAATTCTGTGCAAACCCATCCCATTCTTTCTCCGTGGGCAACCCATTCCCAAGCGGATGCTGCCCCCCGAGGCACTCGTGCCCTACTACACTGATGCGAGAAACCGAGGCTACCTGGCGGATCCCGCCGGATTTCCCTTAGCAAGACTGGAGCTCGCCAGGAAGTACGGTTATATTTTACCCGACATCACTAAAGACGAACTCTTCAAAATGCTCAGTACTCGGAAGGATCCACGGCAGATTTTCTTTGGTCTGGCTCCAGGATGGGTGGTGAACATGGCAGACAAGAAGATTCTGAAACCCACGCATGAGAAGCTGCTTGAGTACTACCGCTCCTGAGCTCCGTCCAGGGGAGCCAGTGGTAGCAGGGCACCCGGAGGGGCGGTGACGCGTGTTTCCCACTGCACTGGCTCAGTTTATGGTTCTGCCACCGATGATGTTTTCTGTGTGATCACGTCTTTTTTTTTTTTTTTAATCAAAATTAAAAATACAGTAAGCAAGGACTGCATGGAAGATGTGGATCTGTGTGTGTCTCAGCATCACGAGCTTGCTGGCACTCTGTCCAAGGGAGCAGGAGGCTCTTAGACCATTTCCCCTTGAGTTTTCCATCATCTTCCCTTTCAGGTCTTGTCTTATTGTTGCAAATTAGAATGAATGCAGATGGGCTGGGCTCGCTTCATTGTCCGCTGAGTTGGGGTCCGAGGGCTGCTGAGGAGCTGGTGTACCTCTTGGTTAGCCCTGAGGAACCTCTTACCCAGAGTCGAGACACCAACCCTTCAACCCAGACTGATGAAGATGTTGGATATGAGTGTAAGGCTGGTGAATAGTTTCCAAGTATTGCAGTATTTGCTGGCAAGGTTGAAATGAAAATTCCGAGTGAATTCATCTTTCTCAACTCTGGCAGAGCTGTCAAAAATGATCAAGCCATTAACATTTTTTTTTCTTTGAAGAAGGTAAATGTTCTAATGATATGATTTTGCTTATTTCCTAGACTTTGAAAACGTTTGTGTTTCAGTCATCTTAAATGATTTTGAAGAAAATGGTCAATGGTTATATAAGCCATTAGAACAGTTGGTAACATGAAAATTAAACTATTAATGTAAAAGGTTCAGTGGTCAGTAAGCTTATTTAGCTTTGCAAAGATCTGTTGTATCTAAACCACGTGGAAGCTTAATTTAACCTGATGCAATTAAATCTTGAATAATTCATGATAATTCTTTTACAGTAAAATTAAAATGATTCCTGTTTATTTTATTAAAAAAATTTTAAAAAACCTAAACAGTGTGTTACTTTGTTAACTTATCTACCTCAAATATTGCTGGTCTAATATTCAATTGATGAAGTAATTTATGTACCAAGAGGATGTTTCAGTTTATCCAGGATTGTTTAGTCTGGCTTGTTATTAAGCCATTTCGTAGTACCCAGAACTCACAAGAATCAGTACTAGGATTACCTTCTCTGATAGACACCTGTGAATTTCAGAAGATAGGCAACAATTTAAAAACATTGCTTTTATTTTTCCAGGACACCCGGTGACAAGAGTTGGCAGTGTTGGGATTAGATTTGGCTCCACTGATTGGAGCCCTGGGTCCCAGTGGCTTGAATATCGGGTTTCTTGTTCTCTCAAGTGAAGTGTGGCGATCACTGTAGGGTTGACTCCCCGTCCCTGACTTCCCCCAGCCCTAGAGAGAGAGGTGCATCTTTGGGACTCAAATACGACCCACACGGGGCCATTTTCCCCAAGACGAGTCTAGAAGCTGCCACACAAAACCTGCACTACACCCATCCCACTGGCCAAAGCTTGGCTACAGTCTTTTTCTAACACACGGGGCTGACGTCTTGTCTTCGGCAGCTTGTGTTTTCAGCTGAGCTGAAAAACCCTGTTGTGATGGGTGAATCATGAGTGGGAATGTTGGTAACCAGCAGTGGGGGTTGACGCCTCTTTGGGTATTGACCAAACTTCAACCCTGAGGTTGATTGACTTAAGTTAGACAAACATCCAAAAAAGTGCAGAAGTCTTTATTTTGTGCTTAATAGCAGGGGCTTCCAAGGTGGCTCAGTGGTAAAGAACCTGCCTGCTAATGCAAGGAGGTGCAGGATACATGGGTTTGATTCCTGGGTCAGGAAGATCCTGCGGAGGGAGAAATGGCAACCGGTCCCAGTATTCTTGCCTGAAGAATTCCATGGACACAGAACCTGATTGGCTGCAGTCCATGAAGTCACAAAGAGCATGACTGAGCACACGCAAGTATGTGTGGCATATTCACCATTCTGTTCAGTGAGTTACAAAACTAAGTGGATTAATCCATCAATCTGGGTAAGATGGATGTTTTTAAAGGAGAGTGATGATAAAGGACCAGACACCATCTACTTTGTTCCATGCCTCCTTTTTCTAAACCTTTTGACCATCAAGCTGTCTTAGGCTGCGTGTGTTAGAGTCTAAAAAGTTATATTGGAGTACTGTATGTGGAAGAAGAGAGGTGCTGTATAAAGACATGGTACACAGAAAACAGGTTTTTGATGATTATAGTGATTCGTTAAGAGAGATAGAATACATTTTCATTGTTTAAAATCACTGGGAAAGGTCCTCAAAAACTGTATCATGAAAGTAGCCAATGCCTGTTTTGAAATTATGTAATACTGAAATCTAAAAAGTGAAAGTCCATATTGTCTTACTGTTGCTGGTTCCTGACCTACTTCCCAGAGGTGAGAAAACCACTGCTTTGTTTGGAGTCTTTTTTTTTTTTTTAATTGGCATAGATGGAAAATAAAGGCAGTTACCTTGTTACATCTAATACTGTTTCAAAAACACTTTCCATTAGGGTAAACTACACCTTTTTTCATTTTTTAAAAAATTATGAAAATATGATAACACGTTCACAGGAGACTTGGAAAATACAGACCAAAGTTACTTGTAATTCCACTACATAATTACGATTATTTTTTTTAGTAGATTTTTAGTTTTGATGTCACACTCTCAAAAATAGACCTGAAAAGCACTATGAACCAATTCAACATAATTAAGGTTTGTATAGTTTTCATACAACAGTAGGATACATATTTGAAGTTTCCATAGACTATAAGCTAGGAGACAGTGGAACATATCTAGGGACATAAGCCAAGGTGCATAAGTTTCATAGTCTAAAAGTATTGAAACATTACAGTCTGTTCTGTTGTCATTGTGAAATTGTGTTAGAAATCAATATCAAAAGTTACTTGAAAATAACCCACGTATTTTCAAGTGCAATGTGACCTTTACCGAGAGAGATAATTTAGCCGTTGAAAGCCTCAGTGAATTTAGACTGAAAAAAACAGGGTGATTGTGGAGAAGAAAGCATTTAAATCAGAAATTAATATCAAACTTCAAAAACCCCATGTATTTGGAAATTAAATGTCCACTTCTAAATGATGTCTACCTTTATTAACTAAGCTATTCACATAGGCCTCCCTGGGGGCTCAGATGGTGAAGACTTCACCTGTAATATGGGAGAGCTGGGTTCGATCCCTGGGTCAGGAAGATCTGGAGAAGGGAATGGCAGCCCGCTCCAGTGTTCTTGCCTGTAGAATCCCATGGACAGAGGAGCCTGGCCAGCCACAGTTCATGGGGTCGCACAAAGTCGGACAGGACTGAGTGACTAACAAGCCGTTCACACAGCGTCCGTTAGACGAGTCCCTTCACCTTCCTGGCTGAAGTGTGGTGACACGTACTGTTTGTGTAGCCAGGCTCGAATACCAGGCTGATTGAGCTGTTGTCTTGGGCTGAGGAAGGCTTCTATGACCTCAACCTTTTGTGCAGAAATGAACTTCCTTACATTTAAGCACATCCTGTCCTGTGTCCATCTGGAGTGGACCACTTGTTTCTGCAGAGCGTGGACCTCACTGTGGGTGGGCTACTACCACCACCCGCCCCCGCCCCCAGACGTGCTGCTGGAGCTTGTCCCGTGATTCAGTTCACAGCCGCGTTGGAGGGGCCCTGACAGGCAGTTCTTCAGGAGATGCTGGGGGTGGGGGGGTCATCATGGGCAGGTGGACGATGGGACCTCACTCTCCAGCCCTAGGAAGTACTCAGGAGGCACTTAGGAGTGTCCCCAGAGCCCAGTCAGTGACTCAGCTACCCGGAGCCGCAGTGAGTGGAGGAGGAGGCGGGCAGACACCAGGCCTGCTGAAGCTGGTGGTCTCAGGCCTTCCAGGTGGAGGGAAGTCGGGAGAGAACGATAAAGGGAAGAGTGAAAACAGGAAACAGGTGCCTGGTGATGCGTCACGCCAGGGAGCACTTGCTCGGGGCGAGGGGCTTAGTCATAAACAGCTGTATCCTGGCCTTAATCTCGTAGTCCTGCAGGTCATTCTCAGCCAGCGCAGGCACGTTCCACAGAGTCCGTCCACTATGCCCTCATCGAGGTCAGCGGAGAGACTGGAGCCGCATTATGTAACAGTGCCCTGTGCCAGGTCATTTCCAAGGCAGCAGATCTAGGTAGGAAAGCCACACGCCCTCCGTCTATATCCCAGTCCTGCCTGGTGTGACTTCAGCCTGTTCTCAGCGGACGTGGCCTGTGCGTGTCTGCAGAGAAGTCTTGAATTGATCTGGGTTAGAAAAGACCTTTTAGTGCCTGAAAGTATTTACTGTGGATTGCTTTGGCCTATTTTCCTTTTCTTTGACGTTGCCTCTTGGCATGGGGGTTCTTAGTTCCCCGACCAGAGATCGAACCCACACCTCTTGGCAGTGAGAGCTTGGAGTCCTAACCACTGGACCATCAGGGATTTCCCCTCTTTTCCCTTTTTAACGTCCCTTTGTTCTTTGGGTTGTGGGTAGACTCTGCAGTAGCAGGGCAAGCATCCGGCGGCAGCAGCAGGTCTGCTGAGCGTGTGTCAGAACGAAGCATGCTCCCCGGCGTCAGCACGCTGTGCTGTGTCAGGGGTTGGCTATGGCGTGCGTGGCACAGCCTTGCCTCTGTAAACCTCGGTGCTGATCTAGGCTTTCACGGTAGCTGGCTGACCTGCAACACCCACTCCTCCTGTCTTCTGTGGCTGGGGACTCACTGGGTTACCTGGCCCAGTCTGCAGACTGGTCAGGAGAATTTCCCTGGGCTCAGAATCTAGTACTAGTTATGTGACTGCTGCTTAACCTCTCTGAGCCTCCACTTCACCATCTGAAAAATTCGGGGTAATGACAGAGCCTAACATACCCGGTGATGATGGGGACTGAGAGAAATCAGTGTGTGAAGCACTTACCACTGCACCTGGCACAGGAGTGCCTTCTAAGTGTTCATGAATTAAGCATCTTACGTGGCCCACCTCTTATGTGATTGTTTATTGTAGTCAGTCATGTCCAGCTCTTTGCGACGCCTTGGACTGTAGCCCACGAGGCTCCTCTGTCCATGGGATTTTCCAGGCAAGAATACTGGAGTAGGTTGCCATTTCCTTCTCCAGGGGATCTTCCTGACCTAGGGATTGAACCTTCCTCTCCTGAATTGCAGACAGATTCTTTACCTCTGTGCTTCCGGGGAAGCCCTGTGTATATCTTATAGTCTTATAAGCATCAAAGTAATTTTAATTTCTTTTATATAAATATATTACTGAGTCATTCGCTTCTCCAGGGGATCTTCCTGACCTGCTCACTCGGCCAAAGGGCACAGATCAAACTGTACTTGACCTTCTAACCCATGCTGCTCCGTGCTGCCACCACAGAGGATGTATTGACACTTGAGTTTCCCCAGATGTGAAATGGGAAACACATTTACCGCGCAGAGCAGTTGTCAGCATTTCTGGCTCAGGATTTAAGTTTCTTGTGAATTACAGAGTAACCTGGGTACTGTTCGAAGAAATTAAGAAGGTTTTGCCTTCTGGTCTCTTATCTCATAAATAAATTTGAATGCTACTAGTATAGGTTTTATGAGTTTGCATGTTTTAAATAATTACTTTCACATTGAAAGTAAAATGAAAAGGTTTTTAAGGAGGAAGTTTTTCTGTTCGTTTGAGTGAGCTCTAGACACTTGCATCTTTCAAAGAATAAATCTTTTTGAGACCAAAAGGCAAAACTTGGTGGGGTAAGTGGGTTGGGATAAGACGTCTGCCATCCATTAAGCCTAAGCCCCAGTGCACGCTTTCGTCAGAGAGCCTGGCAGCGTTCACTGCTCTGAATCAATCAGAAGTAGCCATGATCTTGCTAATCCTTGTAAATCCAGGCTCAAAGCATTGTACAGTCCCTCTGCAGGAAAGGGATTCTCTCTCCAGCGGGAGAAGCCAGTCGGGAGCAGTTTGTGTTGTGTCCCTCCTGAACACACGGTTTGTGTGTATGTTCAGGTTTCTCCTCCGACGTGTTCACAGCTTTGTGTATCCCATCTGCCTTCTTCCCACAGCTGTGGTTGTTCCGTCATTCAGTCGTGTCCAACTCTTTGTGACCCCATGGACTGCAGCACACCAAACTTCCCTGTCCTTCACCATCTCCCAGAGCTTGCTCAAACTCATGTCCATTGAGTTGGTGATACCATCCAACCGTCTTGTCCTCTGTCATCCCCTTCTCCTCCCGCCTTCAATCTTTCCCAGAATCAGGGTCTTTGCTAATGAGTTGGCTCTTCGCATCAGGTGGCCAAAGTCCACAGCTGTGGACTTCCTGGCAAAACTTTCCACAGGGCCCTTTCCACTGTAGAGTCAACTCTGTCCTCCTCTTCTGTGGCCTGGCTGATGCCAGTGTCTCTCCAATAAAAACTGCTGATGTCTTTTCCTAAGAACTCTGGCTTATTGAGACATCAGTTATGTCCAGTAAAGGTGTTCAGGTGTCCAACTGAGTTGTGACACAGTTATATACTCAACTACCCTCTCCAGGGTTACCTCCTGTCTGTTTGTAGTCAGTTCCTTCCCCCATAGCCTAACATCCAGCAACCAGTGATCTGACTTCTGTCCCCGTGATTTTGCCTTTTCCAGAATTTCCCTCCTAGGCTTTGGAGCATCCTGAGTGTGGCTTTCTTCACTTGGCACAAGGCTTATGGAGGGCTTAGCTGTGCTGCTGTTTCTGTAGGTGGTTCTGCCCTTTGATTGCTGAGTGCCGCTCCGTTTCGTGGCTGTGCCACAGCCTGCCACCATCATGATAAGCTTCTGCACGCTGT
Organism: Odocoileus virginianus; assembly: GCF_023699985.2. NCBI lineage: Eukaryota > Metazoa > Chordata > Mammalia > Artiodactyla > Cervidae > Odocoileus > Odocoileus virginianus. The sequence goes on from NC_069688.1 coordinate 19,651,771, forward strand.
TACCTGCATGTCACCTCTGCACGCTGACGTGCCTATAAGTAGTGCGTTCTTTCCCACTGCAGCACACGTGTTCCATTAACAAAACTTGCTTACTCATCTACCTGGAGAAGGGTAATTGTCTCGTCTATAGTTTTTGTCTGTTGCAAATCAAGTTGCCACGAACATTTGTGTACCAGTCTCTGGGTGTGTGCTCCCTTTGTTCATGGGTAAACGCCTACATCACACACCAGGCTGTTGTCTAAAGTCATTTAACCATTTTTTCATCCCCCTCCCACCCCTGAGCAAGATCCCATGTACTCCTTGTTCTCACCAGCACTTGCAAGTCCAGCTTGTTCAGTTCTGACTCTTGTAATAGGTCTTATGGAATTAATTAAAGAAACCTCAGCTGTTTTCTTGAGTGTTTTCATCATCAGTTGATGTTGAATTTTGTGCATTTCTTTTTCTGTGTCTTCAAGATGATCATGTGGTTTTTGTATTTTATTCTATTTTGGGGGTGTTACATTGATTTTCAGATATATTGAACAAGCTTTGCAGATCATTGATAAACCCCACTTGCTTTTTTGTTCTTAGATTTGGTTTGCTAGTATTTTGTTCATGATTTTTGTGGTGTCTTGGTCTGCCTTGGTATCAGTGTAATACTGGGCAAATAGAATGATTTGGAAGTATTTCCTCCTTGTCTTTTTCTTTTTTTTTTTTGAAGAATCTATGAAGAATTAGGCCCCAGCCCAACCCCCTGGGGATAGTGGTCCTGAGCCCAGTCCCTCTGTGGTCTGTGGAGTCACATTGACTGGAACTAAATTCACCCCCTGGTGTCAGAAAGGGAGCCGTCCTAATGAATCTGAAATGCTCACATCTCCAGTAATGGAGGGAAGAGATCCAGAGAAAGCCCAGATGCTCCCGGGTATTGTTTGAAGTTGGAGAAGCTGTTGTCAGAGCCCGTGCCTTGCTTCCATGTGGGCCCCTGGTGTGCACCCGTGGCTGTGGTCTCCGAGACAGGGTGTGTGTCCAGACCTGGGAGAGATCGCTGCAGACCTCACACACATACCACACACACCACACATGTACCACACACATATACACCCCCCCGTATATACACACCCCCACATATACACACCCCCATATACACACCCCCCACATATACACCCCACATATACACACCCCACATATACACCCCCACATATACACACACCCCACATATATGCACCCCACATATACACCTCATATACACACCCCACATATACACCCCATATACACACCCCACATATACACCCCCATATACACCCCCATAAACACCCCCATATACACCCCCCACATTTACACCCCACATATACACACCCATATATACACACACCCCACATACACCCCCCTCACATAAATACACCCCCACATATACACACCCCACATATAGACCCCCCAACATATACACACACACACCATACATACACACACACCACACATACACCCACACCACACATGTCCCACACACACCATACGTATACACACACACCACACACGTACACACCACACATACACACACTCCCCACCTATATGCACACATACACCACACACATACACACCACACATATACACGCATACCACACATATACACCCACACATGCACACCACACACACACACCCCACACATATACACACCACACATGTCCCACATATACCACACATATACACACACCACACACATACACACACACACCCACCTATATGCACACATACATACCACACATATACATGCATACCACACGTTCACACACACCACACATATACACACCACACGTCCCACACATACCCACACATACCACACACATACACACACACCACACATACACACACCCCCACCTATATGCACACATACATACCACACATATACACTCATACCATACATACACACACACACCCCACACATAAACACACACACCACACATATACACCCCCCCCATCCTTAGCCATCAGAAATGAGGCAAGGCTGCCACCTAGTGACCACATGTGAGACTGCAGGCGTCTCCAGGTGTGACCTCTGTCCTCCTTAGTTAGGATGTACTCATGCTCCATACGTTCAGCACACCTGAAGCATTCACACAGCAGACACAGCGCTAGGCACTGGGGCCGCTCCAGTGAGAAAGGTGGAGTGATTGGCCCACACAGACCAATAGAAGGGAACGAGGAGCTAAGGGAAGGAGTAAGGAAATCACAGAGCCTGAGTGCCTCACGTAGCTCCCAACACTGTGATCATCCTCCGTTTTAAAGAAATTGAGACCTGCATGTGGGCACAGCAAACCCAAGTTCTTCCTTGGCTGCAGTTGGTGACGGAGGAGGGGGAGGAGGAGGGAGAAGCGAAGGGGGAGCCAAACCCAAAGTAGCCGCAAAGGATCCCCTCTGATTCTCACTTAGCTCTCCCTAAGACCCTGTAAAGCTTGAGGTGTCCGCTTGCCTGTTTCCAACACTGACATTCACAGCATCTCCTAACATCTTAAGGGTATGGAATAGACAAACTCTTAATTTCTGGGACTGTATATCCTCACACACATTTGAAAACTGGCTGCAGACTACCTAAGAGAGATGTCCCAGGCAGTATGCGCTCACAAGTTGGGGTTACACGTGGTGGCAAAGTGTTTTAAAGCCACAGGTTTTGGATGAGGTGGTCCCGCGGGGGCTGCTTCCCCAGGGGGCTTTAAAACTCAAACCTCAGCGGCTTCCCCTGCAAGACAGCAAGAGCATGATCCCTTCCTCCGACGGCTGTGGTGCTGGTGAGAGAGGATGTGCATCCTTGGCAGGTGGTGGGCAGAGCAGAGGTCCAGGAAGCCGGGGAGCTTGTTATCCTCGTGAAGACATCTTGTGGATGGCTTCAGGGAGGGTGGGCCCAGTGACACAGCAGAACCTCAGGGTGCACACTCACTGGGTCCACACCTGCCAGAAGGGGTTCATTGTGTGCCCACCTGCTTTAGTTCCCTCATCTGGAAAATTCATCTCCCAAGACCAGTGGGTTGGGTACCTGCTATAATTCAGCTGATGACAGCTGCCAGGGAGGTGAAATAGAAGACAGAAAGACTGCTTTCAGAGCTGCTCACAGTAAAGCAGTGGGCGCAGGAGCAAGTGAACTCATTCTAAATGTGGTACAGTAAGTCTCCTACACATGAACCTTCAAGTTTCGAACTTTCAAAGATGCAAACCTGCCCCTGTATGCCACTGTTGTAATGTACTACTGTACTTTTAAAGGGCCTTGTACTGTCAAGGGCCTTGAAATGTTTTCTTTATTTTTTAATGTTTGTTTTTGAGTATTATTTGTGTGGAAAAATCTTATAAACCTGTTACAGTAGAGTACTATATAACCAATTGTGCTGGTTGGGTACTGGGTTAACATTGTTGGACTTATGAATATCCTCTCAGAATGGAACTTGTTCATATGTAGGGGACATATGGTATTAACAAAATCAGGGTTGAGCATTGATGGGAATTCAGTTAGGGCAATTAGCTCTTCTGCAATTAGTAATCAACATCACCAGTTCAACTATACAGTGCCCTTTGTAAAAAATGGAGGAAATGAGTCTGACTTAGGAATTTTTACCATGTAAAAAGGTCTTTGCGAAATGTTAGTCTCTTGGTCATGTCTGACTCTTTGTGACCCCATGGACTGTTGCCCACCAGGCTCATCTGTCCATGGAATTCTCCAGGCAAGAATACTGGAGTGGGCTGCCATTCCCTTCTCCAGGGGATCTTCCCTAGTCAGGGACTGAACCCGTGTCTACCACATTGCAGGCAAATTCTTTACCATCTGAGCCACCAGGAAAGTCCTTACATATAGTTACAACCTTCTAATTCTTTTTAGACAACTAGACATCATCAAATTCATGGAAGTTCCATGAACCAGCAGCACCGGCATCCCCAGGGAGCTCGTTAGCTGTTTACAATCTCCAGGCCTCACCTTTCAGCTGAGTAAGAGTCTTCCTTTTAACAAGATCCCAGATAATTTCTGTACGCCTTCAAGTTTGAGCGGCTCTGGTACCAGATATGGAGCGTGCATGTTGCAGTATCTCATCTCGACCACTAGGAGGAGCCATCTCCTCAAGTTTTTTATACTTAAGGGTGACAGAGCATAGTTTTCGTGCTGGGTGTTTTGTTTTGTTTTTTTTTTTGGTAATAATCTTCTTTTCCTTTACTGAAATACGTTTTGCTTTTTAAATGAAGAGAAAACAAATATAATAGCAAAAACTTATGTACAACGTATAAAGTTATATTTGAGGAATAACTGTGGAGAAGGAATATTTTGAAGTCTAAAACATTTTAGAAAGAATGTTTGCTCTAAAAGTCCAGGCAAATGTCTGAAAATGACATGGCATTGTTTGTATGATAGGTTGGGATGGAGCTACAATAAAAATAGGTATAGTAAATTGAAGAACTTAGGCTTTTAACTACAGGTGTGTGTGTGTGTGAGCGTGTTTGTGTGTAGTTTATTTCAAGAAAGTACATCCATTAGAGAAATGTGAAAAAAAAAAATGTAAGAAGAAGGATGGCGTCATTTTATCAAGACATAAATAAACCATGGTGAACCTTTAACCCTTGAAGCCTCCTCATCAAAGACTTCTAGTCAAGGTCACTGGTAAAAATGAACTTCCCGCTTCTTTCCTTCAGAATAAACAAAGAAATTTATAAATTGAGATTCCAGGCTTACCAGCTCCTGGGACTCTGTGGCTGGGCTAAGTGACAGAGAGGAAGCGTGAAGCAGCCGCTTGCCCTGCACTCCTGGGCCACCCTGTGATGGGAGTCCAGCCCTCTGGGCAGAGCTAGGCCCCCTGGGAGCTCCTTGGAGCACTTTTCTTCTCCACCTCAAGGTTTCAGGAGCAGGTTCCGTGGAGAGAGGTTCCTAGCTCTGTGGGCCCAGTTGCAGTGGAGAGTTGAAAGGCTCTCTTCTATCAGCATCACTCACTCAGTGGACATGAACCTGAGTGCAGGCCTGGCCTGCTGCACTCCATGGGGTCGCAGAGTTGGACACAATGAGCAACTAAACAACAACAGTTTCTATCGGCGACTGGTCCTCCTTCAGTCCGAGCAGATATTCTCCCCTTTGCTGCTGGGGTAAGATACAAATGAAGCTGGACCCCCCAACTTGATAGAGAAAGGAGAAATTCAGAGTTGTTCATGACTGCATGACACCTGCAGCATCTCACCAATGATGCAATAAAAACCAAAGAACCTGGGGTCTGTGGGTGAGTGTGGAGCTGGCTCTCTCTGACTCCGTGCTGGAGCTGCATCTGGGCACAGCTGGGTGGTATTTACTGAAACACAAAATCCTCATGTTTGGGCTCAAAGCCACATCCTAAGCTATCAGTGGCTTTGGAACACTTGAAACCTGACATCTGATGCTGACCTGTGGATGCTTTGTTGTGCAGTCAGTCGTGTCCAACTCTTTGTGACCCCATGGACTGCAGCACGTCAGACTCCTCTGTCCTCCACTGTCTCCTGGAGTTTGCTCAGATTCATGTCCATTGAATCAGTGATGCCATTTAACCATCTCGTCCTCTGTCACCCCCTTCTCCTGCTTTCAATCTTTCCCAGTATCAGGATCTTTTCTAATGAGTTGGCTCTTCACATCAGGTGGCCAAAGTATTGGAACTTCAGCTTCAGCATCAGTCCTTCCAATGAAATTCAGGGTTGATTACCTTTAGGATTGACTGGTTCTATCTCCTTGCAGTCCAAGGGACTCTCAAGAGTCTTCTCCAGCACAATTAGAAAGCATCAATTCCTTGGCCCTCAGGCTTCTTTATGGTCTGACTTTCACATCCATACATGACTACTGGAAAAACCATAGCTTTGACGAGACAGACCTTTGTTGGCAAAGTAATATCTCTGCTTTTTAATATGCTGTCTATGTTTGTCATAGCTTTCATTTCAAGGGAAGGCAAGTGCCCCTCTTCCCCTTCCTCTTCCTGGGTGCCTGCCACCCAGGCCTGTGCTGTTGATTCTCATTTTACAGACAAAACAAAGAGTTTTGGTCCCTGTAGCTGATGACTCATGAAATCAGGATTTCAAAGTATTTCCCTTAGAAACACCAAATTGCACCAAAGGTGAATGCAAGGGGGAGGGACTGATGGTTGTAAAGGGTCAAAGGTCTTCTATTTTTCACAAAGGATCGTGAAATGATGGCTTTTCTAGTGGGGCATCAGCTGCCTCCCCCTGGCCCTCGGTCACTCATGCACTAGGCATCGGGCACCAGAAGAAGGTGTCCTGGCCCTGGTTCCACCCCTCTGAGGGCCCCACCCAGGGGAGGGCCTTTCCCATCCCCCACTCTGCTTGCACGTGGGGGAAAGGTGTGTCACAGTCAAAAATAGGATTCAGTGTTCCGAGTCCGTTATCACACAAAAGAAAACCATCAAGGCTATTCTGGGCTCCCAAGAACATACGCAATCACCGAGCTAAGCTGAAATAATTAGAGATGGAAAAAACTGTATGTAGGCACTTGTGCAGACCTATAAAGAATGTGCCTCCCTTGCTGGGATGTCTCTGAGCTGATCTGAATGCTGGCTGCTGGTTACACATCTTGAACTTCATCCCAAGGAGAGCAGACCTCAGGCTACCTGGCAGAGCTGAAGAAATATATATATATATGTGTGTGTGTGTGTGTGTGTGTGTGTGTATGTATATATTTCAGATTTTTTTTCCTTAGAGGTTATTATAAAATATTGAGTACCGTTCCCTGTTGCTGCAAGTTTTTTGCTTAAAAGCAGAAAAGAACTGGGCTTCCCTGGTGGCTCAGTGGTAAAGAGTTCACCTGCCAAGACAGGAGACAGAGATTCAATCCCTGGTCCAGCAAGATCCCACATGCCGCGGAGCAGCTAACCCGTGTGCCACGACTACTGAACCTGTGTCTAGAGCCCGGGAGCTGCAACAAGAAAAACCACTGCATTGAGAAGCCGGAGCACCAGCTAGAGAGTGGCCCCCAGTTTCCACAATTAGAGGAAAGCCTGGGCAGCAATGAAGACCCAGCACAGCCAAAAATAAATAAATAAAATTATTTTAGAAGTTTTTTTTAAAAAGAAAAGAACTGATGTCTATTGACTGCTGACAGTGTACTAGGACTGAGCTCCGTAAAGAAGTGAGCTCAAGGTCACGACCCTCAGTTGTGGCCCAGCAGGAATGTCACTCCTTGCCGGGACCCTAGGCACCGCCTGCCCAGCATTTAGAATCCGGCTGTGGTTGCCGGGCCAGTCTTGCTGCGCATGCTCACATGTGTTCCTGGTGGCCTGGAGGATACAGAAACCCTCGCTGTCTCAGGGGATGAACGGGTTGAGGGTCACTTGGAAAGGCCCGTGGCTGTACTCTGGAAGCTCGACACCTCTGGGAGATCAAGAAAGCAGCAGTAAGAAAGTGACGCTTGGAGGAGTGGTATCTGACGCTTGTCGCAAGTCCAGGAGGAGACGGTGCAGAAGTGCTCTGCGGAAATAGTGCTGGAGCTGCAGTGCCCGGGGTGACAACGACCAGGCCATCAGGCCATGGGGAAGGTGGAGAGCTGGGCTCTGAATTGAGAAAGGTCTAGACATCTCCTTCTTCATCAACTCAATGCACATGAGTTTGAGCAAACTCCAGGAGATAATGAAGGACGGAGGAGACTGGTGTGCTGCAGTCCATGGGGGTCACAAAGAATCGGACAGGACTGAGCGACTGAACAACAACAGAAGTCTCCTGATTAATTTATTTTTCCTTTTTATGCCTGTATAAGAGTGGGATAGTAAAAGCCTGCATCTTAGAAGATCTAAGATGGATTCTTCACAAAATATAAAATCAGAAATTGGAACAATGAGAAATCATGGGGTCATAATGTTTTTTGTGGGTGTGTTTTTTTTTTCCTGCTTAATTGCTCATAAAATAGCACACCTTACAATTGGCAACATTGTAGGCTAATTGCAATGTATTTTTAAGGTTATTTACATAGGATGATTTGAGGCACAGAGAAGTTAAGCAACAAGCTCCAGGCTGCACAGCTCGTTGGTGGTGTTAGTTGCTTAGTCATATGCGTCTCTTGTGAGCCCATGGACTGCAGCCTGCCGGGCTCTTCTGTCCACGGCCCAGGCAAGAACACTGGAGTGGGTTGCCATTTCCTCCATCGGGTCTTCCCAATAAAATAACCTGCCTCCAGGCTAGCCCACCGTGTGGGGTAGGACGTGTGCTATGGTCCTGCTGAGACTTTGGCCGGCCTCCCCCTGCCCGGCTTGTCTTTGTTCCTACCAGTCTTCTGAATCCGGTTCTCCGGGTAGGCTGAGCCTGGATCTGCCAGGATCAGCTTCTCCTGCAGATAGAAATGCCTTGACATGACTGGGGATTCACCTGGACTGATCAGGCCCTGTGGGCACGGGGAGTAAGAACTGGGTTAGTGTACCCCTTGGCTTTTGTCTTCTTTTCAAGTTCTGTGTCTTGGGGATGCCATCAGGCCTTCCGTATTTCCCACTGAGATGCACCCCAGCTTTTTCTGTACCTTTCCCCCTCGTGTTCCTTAAGTTTGCAAAAATCCATGCTGTCATGGTGCCCAGGCTGCATATTTACCTGGAGAGCACACAGTGTTTCTCTGTTCATAATTGTTCGTTGGGCATCTCCCTGCCCCATTAGGTCAAGGTCACGGGGATAGAGTCTGGTCTGTCTTAGGCCTGCTACCAGATGAGCACTCAGAAACTATATCCGCAACCAGAACTTTTAGAGCCAGAGGGCCTCAGCCCCCCTCGATCAGTGTTGCTGATGCACAGATGCGGGGCAGGCTGGGGTCTGGGGCGATGATGCACCTGGTCCTCTGTCACGCGGGGGAGGGGCTGTCCTCCCCAGGACCCAGATGACATCACCCCCAGCTCCCAGTTCCGTCCGCCAGGCCTGGGTCTCTGTCTGGGCCCCATTGTATACATCCTTCCTGAATATTCTATAGAGAAGAAGTCAGTGCCAATTTATGAGAGCCAAACAGACGTGTTTGTAAACGTCACTTCGCCATGGTTCAGCCGCGGGTTAGGAGGCTGCCTGGGAGGAAGCTGAACAATGGGTGAGTCGAGGTTGAACCCGGGCACCCCGGGCAGGAGCAGGGGTGAGCAAGAAGAAAAGCTGGCAGCAGCTCGGAAGCAGGGGCGGGGGTGCGGTCCCTGCTCAGAAAGCTAGTGTCTCAGCTCTCAGGAGCTGCTCAGAAGTGGGAGACATGTGCCTCCTTGCCCCGTTCATTCCCCAAACCTATGAATATGCGTTGTGTTCTTTCAGCAGAGGCAGTGCCTCTGGGGCTGCTGGGTGGAGGGACCCAGCTCTGAGGTATCTGATGTAACTGCTGTCTGCATCAGGCTGGAGCCTGAAATCCCTCCTCCTCCTGTATGGACCTGCCAGCTCCTTTTCCTAGACCTTTTCCTAGACCAGAGCCCTGGAACCCCCATCCTTGGGCGAGTGTGCCCCTCACCCTGCCCCTGGAACAACGGCAGCTTGACTAGAGTGCCCTGGACTAGGGGCACGGGGAGCCCAAGTCACCCACACTGTGGTCTCAAAAGGAGCCTCTGTCTAGTCCTCAGACAGACACAGTGGCCATAACATCAAAGGCAAATTGTATGGGACGTGGACTCAGGAAAGGTCTATGAGGGGCCAACACTTTGCTCCAACATCCTGCCTATAATTCCAGTTCACATGGAACGAGGAGAAGAAGACCAGGGCTCAGGGCTCTTCTCGGACACATAGGATCCTAGAAGAGAACTAGGGTGAATCTGACTGTGCAAAGATACGTAGGCTTCCCAGGTGGCTCAGTGGTAAAAAGCCCGCCTGCTAAATTAGGAGACACGGGAGATGTGGGTTTGATCCCTGGATCAGGAAGATCCCTGGAGGAGGGCATGGCAACTCACTCCAGTGCTCTTGCCTGGAGAATCCCATGGACAGAAAGAAGAGCCTGGTGTGCTGCAGTCCGTGGGGTCACGCAGAGTCAGACATGACTGAGCACACACGCACTAAAGCTTTGTGCAGTGTTTGCCGCTGGTTACACTTGCTTCCTACTTGACCTGAGGGACGCGGGCCTGGGGATGCTTGGGAGTGGAGCTCAGGACATGGGTGAGGACAGCTGACCTCCCTGCCTCCAGGCCAACCCAGCTGCAGTCAGTCACCTTCTTGAAGAAAGATGGGAAGAGCTGTAGACATGTGTATCTGTGTGGGAGAGAGAAAGAGAGGGGGGCGGTGGGGAGGGAGGGTAGCAGCCACAGAGCCTAGGCGAACACAAGGCTAGTCGAACCGTTGCATCCTGTTTTACAAGAAGGATGGAAGCTTATGAGCTACCGAGGGGTCTGGTCATATGAGTGGGAAGCATCACTCAGTGGAAGCAGGTGAAAGTCAGGGTCCAAGCTCCAAGCTGGAGGGAGGGTCGGTGGGTATGTTTGCAGGGGTTCTCGCTAAGGACGTGGCTCCTCACAAGGCCCTCGGAAGGGTCGAAGTTAACCTCCAGCTCTGACAGGTCCATCCGCTCTCGAGCTGGCACACAGGTCCATCCACAACGATGCTCCTTACTTACCGGTGGGGACACGTGCAACACCTAATCGGGAGATGTTGTGAGCAAGGACCCGGGACTCTGTTCAGACATGCAGGCAGTCAGGCACAGAGAGAGGTCTTTGAAAGAGAGGAGAGAACGTCACCCTCTGGCCTGCGGTGCTGTCTCCGCTGGTGGTAGCCGTGCGGGCCCGGGGAGGAGGCTGGGGCGAGCGTGCCAGCGCCCCTTCCCTGGACCGCCACCCCCCGGGGCATGTCTTCCCTGGACACCGGGTCTGATGCCGCGTCATCTCACGGCCCTGGCTTCTTTCTTCAGTGATTCTCTTCTGCATGGCGACCACTGGGGACGTAAAGCCTTGGGGTCAGTGGCCTCGGTTACCCCCCACGATGCTCCCGGGCCCTCCATGCGGCACAGCGAACACCCCTGCTCCTCTCCCCTCTAGATGCTAAAGGGTCATAGGTTTTTAGGCCTCTACCCCTCTCCTAGGAACCACCAACTGTTTGCTTGATAGAACCCCTAAGTTCTCTTATAACAATGTGATAGTTTCAGATGAACAACTAAGGGACTCAAGCATGCATATTCATGTGTATCCATTCTCCCCCAAAGCCCCCTCCCATCCAGGCTGCCATATAACATTAAGCAGAATTTCCTCTGCTATGCGGTTCATCCTTTTTGGTTATCCATTTTAAATACAGCAGTGTGTACATGTCCATCCCAAACATCCTAACTATCCCATCCCCCCGGCAACTGTGAGTGCGTTCTCTACGTTTGTTGAGTCTCTTTCTGTTTTGTAAGTTTACCGGTTTTTAGGATGATGCCCATGTACTCAGAACCCAGAGGCCAGTTCCCTTTCCAGAAAGAGAATCTGCTGGAAATGGTTGCATTTCTTTCCCCAGCTCTTCAGTGTCACGATGACAAGTGGCTCGTAGGTGTGGGGTCTGTGTAGGAAGTCTCTGACATGGCCACGCTGAGAATGTTTATTGTAGAAAGGGAACTTTTGCCCTGTGAGGTCACCTCCTCCCAGCCACCACTGGCGTTCTGATATTCTATCACAGGAAATGCCTGGTGGTCCACAAAGCACTCTTCCGATTGCAGCTGCAGAGAGAGAGCATAATTGCTGCAGTGGACAGTGAGGTCTGGGGACCCGTGTCCAGGGGTGGCCAGCACCTGGGCCCTGTGAGACACAGACTGGGAGGCTCTTTGTACGATCTCAACATAATCCCAGGAACCCAGGTCAGCTGACCTCTCATTGTCACACATCTCATGTGGAGAAAAATGTACCAGAGGAGACCCTTTCTTTCTGTCCAGCCCTGCTGTGGGGAATCAGATTTAGATTTGGTTCGTTTGAGGCTGCAGTGACTGCCAATTCCCCTCTTCCATCTTTTACCCAATTAATTTGAGGTTGATTATCCAAATCTCACCTTCATCGTTTGGGTGGGACAGTGGCATGCTGGAAGTGGCATCAGCTTTGACTAGAAAACTGTCTCGGATCAGTGATTTTTGACCCAGAACCTTATCATGACCAAAAGTTTACAATCCTTCTCTAAAACCTCAGTTCCCTGTGTGACACAGGCCAGCTCCTGGGTTCTCTGGGCCTCAGCTTCTGAGCACCAAAGAATGATGCTTTAGAGCTATGGTGCTGGAGAAGACTCTTCAGAGTTTCTTGGGCAGCAAGGAGATCAATCAGTCAATCCTAAAGAAAATCAACCCTGAATATTCACTGGAAAGACTGATGCTGAAGCTCCAATACTTTGGCCAGCTGAAGCGAAGAGCCGACTCACTGGGAAAGACCTTGATGCTGGGAAAGATGGAGGGCAGGAGAAGTGGGCAACAGGGGGTGAGATGGTTGGATGGCATCACCTACTCATTGGACATGAGTTTGAGCAAATCACGGGAGATGGTGAACGACAAGGAAGCCTGGCGTGCTGCATTCCATGGGGTCACGTAAAGTCAGACACAGCTGATTCCTAGGCACGCACAGCAGGCCAAGGAGCTTGAGTTGGTCCACTTTGAAGGCTGAGGTTTCATTTGATGCTTTTGAGGAGCTATCAGAGGGCTGGCCTGGAGAACTTGAAAGTGCCCGTGATTCTCTGCAGTCGGATGGAAGACTAAGGTCGGGCGAGAACTGGACGTGAACCAGAGCGACCAAGACCATGGTGGGTGGAGGAGGAGCGAGTCCACGGTCTATGTGGCCTTCAGCTGGCAGCCTGGGATTTTGGGCCCCCACTGGCGGCTGCTCTACACCTCCCAGCAGCCACAACAATTCATGGAAATTAATAAATGCATTTATTGGGAGGGGTCATGGGTAAAACAGGAAAATCAGTCCCCCCGCTTCTCAGACAAATACTCCAGGATCGAGTTTCAATAGAAACACAGTCTCCTCCACAGTGCTGAGTATTTATAGCAAACAGAAGTGGTTCAAACTCTCAGGTAGTTCAGCAAGATTAAGTATGCTTCTTGTGTTTGTTTAGTTAACAAATGCGTTTGGCTGAGGTTTGTCTCACCACTTACCCGGTACTGGAAATTCAGGAATGTGAGTGGTCTGATTGCCCTCTGCTCTGGCTGTGGGTCAGAGCTAAACAGAATATTTTTGCTTAAAACTGACAGGGTTCTAGAAGGTGAGAAGGGCCTTTTCCACACGTGGTGCTGGGAGAAGGGCTATCCACACGCAGAAGAGTGAAAGCCAACCCCTTTCTTATGTCACACACAAAGCTAAGTCACAATACATCATAGACTTAAGTGTCAGGACTAAAGCTATTACATTTTTAGAAGAAAACATGAGAGTAAATTTCTGTGACCTTGGATTAGCTAATGTCCATTTAGATATGACCCCCAAAGCACAAGCGATCAAAGAAAAAAATAGGTAATTTGGACTATGTCACTGTTTAAACTTTTTGTGCTACAGATGATATATCAAGAAAGTGAGAAGACAACCCACAAAATGGGAGAAAATATTTAGAAATCATATATCTGATAAGAAACCAGTACCCAGAATATAAAAATAGCTCTTCCAAGTCAACAAAGAGACAAGTTACATAGTTTTTAAGGTGGGCAAAGGATATGAATAGCTATTTCTCTAGAGACGGTATACAAATGGCCAATAAGCACATGAAAAGATGCTCAGCATCATTAGCATTTTACTCAGTTCAGTTCAGTCGTTCAGTCGTGTCCGACTCTTTACAACCCTATGGACTGCAGCAAGCCAGGCTTCCCTGTCCGTCACCAACTCCTGGAACTTGCTCAAACTCATGTCCATCAAGTCAATGATGCCATCCAACCATCTCATCCTCTGGCATCCCCTTCTCCTCCTGCCTTCAATCTTTCCCAGAATCAGGGTCTTCCAAAGAGTCAGCTCTTTGCATCAGGTGGCCAAAGTATTGAAGCTTCAGCTTCAACATCAGTCCTTCCAATGAATATTCAGGACTGATTTCCCTTAGGATCAGCTGGTTTGATCTCCTTGCAATCCAAGGAACTCTCAAGAGTCTTCTCCAACACCACCGTTCAAAAACATCAATTCTTTGGCACTCGGCTTTCTTTATAGTCCAACTCTCATATCCATACATGACTACTGGTAAAACCATAGCTTCGACTAGATGGACCTTTATAAAAATTTTTTAATTGAAAGATAATTGCTTTACAGAATTTTGTGGTTTTCTGTCATGCATCAACAAGCATAGGTACACCCATGTCCCCTCCCCCACCCAGACCTCCCTCCTTTTTCCCTCCCCACCCCACCCTTCAACCTGTCGCAGAGCCCCTGTTTGCGTTCCCTGAGTCATACAGAAAATTCCCATTGGCTTTCTGTTTTAGCACATGGTATTGTAAATTTCTATGTTATTCTCTCCATACATCTCCCCTTCTTCCTCCTCTCCTTCCACCTTGTCCTTAGGTCTGTTCTCTATGTCTGTTTCTCCATTGCCACCCTGAAAATTAATTCATTAGTGCCATCTCTTCAGATTCCATGTATATGTGTCAGTATACGATATTTATCCTTCTCTTTCTGACTTATTTCTTTTTTTAATTTTTTTTCTGACTTATTTCACTCTGTATAATGGGCTTTAGTTTCGTCCACCTCATTAGAACAGATTCAAATGTGTTCCTTTTTATGGCTGAGTAGTATTCCTTTGCGTATATGTACCACAGCTTCTTTATCTGTTCATCTGTCAGTGGGCATCTAGGTTGCGTCCATGTTCTAGATGTTGTAAATAGAGCTGCAGTGAACATGGGGGTGCATGTGTCTTTTCAGTTCTGACTTCCTCAGGATATATGCCTAGGAGTGGGGTTGCTGGGTCATATGGTGGTTTTATTCCTAGTTTTTTAAGAAGTCTCCATACCACTAGATGGACCTTTGTTACAGGCAAAGTAATGTCTCTGCTTTTTAATATGCTGTCTAGGTTGGTCATAGCTTTACTTCCAAGGAGTAAGCGTCTTTTAATTTCAAGGCTACACTCACCATCTGCAGTGATTTTAGAGCCCAAGAAAATAAAGTCTCTTGTTGTTTCCATTGTTTCTCCATCTACTTGCCGTGAAGTGATGGGACTGGATGCCATGATCTTCATTTTCTGAATGTTAAGTTTTAAGCCAGCTTTTTTACTTTCCTCTTTCACCTTCATCAAGAATCCCTTTAGTTCCACCTTGCTTTCTGCCATGAGGGTGGTGTCATCTGCTTATCTGAGGTTATTAATATTTCTCCCAGCAATCTTGAGCTCAGCTTGTGCTTCATCCAGTCTTGCATTTCGAATGACGTACGCTGCATATAAGTTAAATAAGCAGGGTAACAATATACAGTCTTGACGTACTCCTTTCCCAGTTTGGAACCAGTCTGTTGTTCTATGTCCAGTTCTAACTGTTGCTTCTGACCTGCACACAGATTTCTCAGGAGGCAGGTAAGGTGATCTGGTATTCCCACCTCTTGAAGAATTTTCCACAGTTTGCTGTCATCCACACAGTCAAAGACTTTAGCATAGTCAATGAAGCAGAAGTAGATGTTTTTCTGGAATTTAGGGAGACATGAATCGAAACCACAAAGAAATACCACTTCAAACCCACAAGGATAAGTATAATAAAAAAATCAACCATAATAAATGTTGGCCAAGAGGTGGAAAAAGTGGAACCCTCCTAGAATGCCGGTGAGAATGTAAACTGGTGCAGTGGGTAAGAAAAGTAGTTTGGCAGCTCATCAAGATGTTAAACATACAGTTACTATATGCCTCCTCTTGTATGTGCTCAAGAAAATTAATGACATACAACCACACATAAACTTGTACATAGATGTGCTTAGTAGCATTATTCATCACAGTCAAAACATGAAACAACCCAAGTGTCCATTAATTAGTGAACAGATATATACCAAGGGGTGCATCCAAGTGTGGTGCATGATGGATGTTATTTGGCCATAAAGCAGGATGACCTGCTGACAAGCCCTGAGGAGCCGTGAACACACTGAGGTGCATGAAGGAAGCCGGGCAAAAAGACCATCTACCATGTGACCCCGTTTGTGTGGACTCTCGGGAATAGGCAGAGTGAGAGACAGAAAGGAGATTAGCAGTTTTCTTGGGCTGGAGTTAGGGGTGGTCGGAGAAATGACTGCTCATGGGTCTTGATATTTGGAGTGGTGCAATTACCCTAAACTCAGACCATGGAGATAGTGCATATTTCTGTGAATATACTCACACTATTGAATGGTGTATTTTACATGGGTGAATTTTTTCCATGGGGGTAAATTCTATCCCAATTTGTTTTTAACATAACTGACATTCAGGTAGGGAGGGAGGGGGGTGATGAGACAAGGTGAAGTGGCAACTCTGGGCCTCCTGCACCCCACACTGCTTTCTCCTCCCCCACCCCGATCCTGACCCCAGGCCGCCACGGGGAGGCCTTTTCCAGCTGGACTGTTTGAGGGGTGGGGCCCCCCATGGGCCCCCCCATACCCTCCTCCTACCTGACTGAGTCCCACAAACATAAAAGACAGAAGTCCGTCAGGCTGTTTTTGGTTATGGAGACAAGAAAAACATGATGGATCCCACTGAACAATTTACAGAGATTAGCATGACTTTCTCAGCAGGATTTAAAATGTGGCTTTTGGTTCTTCATAGAATCTTTTTAAAGTATAAATATTTACACACTACAAATTTGATTCTCTGTGTGACACTCTGTCTAGTCCTTTTCCTTTTCTCTGTTCACTATACTTGTATATATATATATATATATATATATATATATATACTGAATATGTACCTAATTTTTGCAGTTCTATTTTTCTGCTTCAGTCTTAATCCCTTGCTTCTTCATAATATGATTTATTATGGACCTTGTTGTTCAGCACAGGATTGTGGGGTCATAAGGATGCACCTTGTAAGGTTTCTGCTCTCAGAGAGTGTGGGTGGACCCAGTTCCATCGGCTGACCTCTGACCCCATCTCCGCATCACATGGAGGGCAGGCGGCCCAGCCTAAGGGCTCCCAGGTATCCTCAGGCCCATTCCAGGGGTGACCAGACAGGCCTCCTCGGTGTGAGGACTCTCTGTCAGCCTCAAGGAAGCCGTCCCAGAGCTGTGCGTGCTCTCCCCTTCTTCATCCATCCTCACAAAGTGCGGGACATGTCACGTGGGATGCGCCCTTGGCTGCCCTGGTCGGTGGAACACTGACCCGAATTTGTTTGGTTTTCTGGACCATCGGCATCAGCAATGGTGAGGTTTTACCTCAGAAGGCTCTGACAGTCCAGCATTGGATGGAGCTTCACTCTCCCCCACTCACAGGTGTCCGGTGTGGCTGGGTGTGGAAATAGCCTTCTCCAAAGTTGACTCTTCACCCCCCTCTCTTCCTGGTCCACACACCTGAGGGAGGCCGTTTGCTCGCTGGACCTCGCAGTCCCCAAGATGGAACTGTCTCCCTTCTCAGCTTCCAGGGCAGTAACCAGGATGAGCAAGGTGATCAGGGTGACCATTAAGAACCGGGAGGCATGTATCCTGCTTGCAAACTGAGAGCTCAGCCTCGTCGTTCTAGCGCTGCCAGTAGCAGACAAGTTTATGGCAGCAGAGGGGCCCGCACACCCAAAGACAAAAGCATACTGTTGGCCCCACTGGATGTCTTCCTGCTCCCGCCTTGTATCTGGCTACTGTAGCCATGGCCGCACCATCCAGCAGGGTGGAAGGAGACTGCCCATGGGCTGCGCGTGCAGACCTAACAGGTTACAAGGGCTGTTCTTCAGGCACTCACTCTACTTGTTTTTTTGGCTGCACTGATCTTTGCTGCAGCATGCGGGCTCTCTACCTCTGGTGCTCGGGTTTAGTTGCCCTGCGGCATGTGGGATCATAGTTCCCCAGCCAGGGATGGAACCCACATGCCCTGCATTGGAAGGCAGATTCTTAACCACTGGACCATCAGGGAAGTCCTCAGTCATTCTAAACATAAGGACTAGTCTCCATTTTTCAGGCTGAACTGGGACCCATCGACGTGCCAGCTGACCAGGATGCCACTTCATTGGCCTTGTCCGTCTTCCACTCATGCCTGGTGACATGGGTTCCATTGAAGGGCCCCCACAGCTGTGGGCATTCTCTCCAGGGCCTGCTGTGCACCCGGTGCTCTGCGTCAAATCTGGAAGCCCAGGGGTAATCTTCCTTTCTCATGACAACTCAGGGCCTGACTGCTTGGAGTGGGTCTAGGAGACCTGCCAGTGTTTAAACAAACACCACCAGGAGATCATGTGGCCCTTGTGTGGTGGTGGAGCCCCTTTCCCAAAGCAGCTGTGCCCTGGGTCTCAGGGGTGCACTGTGCAGGAATGCTGACTGGTTATTTATGCACTGCTGTGGGCACTTTCTCCTGTGATGTTAGGAGAGGTGGTGGGGAACCCGCCCCCGGTTTTACCTGAAGTGGTCAGTGCTGTGACCGCATCCCTGAAGGCCAGTTAAGTTGGGCTAAACTCATTGGTCAGGATTATTATGGCTAATAAAATGTCCTACATGTCCTCCTGTACCAGAATTAATGCCTTGGGCTTGTATTCAGTTCAGTTCAGTCACTCAGTTGTGTCCGACGGAAACCCCATGGACTGCAGCATTCCAGGTTTCCCTGTCTATCACCAACTCCTGGAACTTGCTCAAACTCATGTCCATTGAGTTGGTGATGCCATCCAACCATCTCATTCTCTGTCAATCCCTTCTCCTCCTGCCTCCAATCTTTCCCAGTATCAGCATCTTTTCCAAAGAGTCAGTTCTTTGCATTAGGTGGCCAAAATATTGGAATTTCTGCTTCAGCATCAGTCCTTTCAGTGAATACTTAGGACTGATTTCCTCTAGGATTGACTGGTTTGATTTCCTTGTAGCCCAAGGAAAGAGTCTTCTCCAATACCACAGTTCAAAAGCATCAGTTCTTCAGCACTCAGCTTTCTTTATGGTCCAATTCTCATATCCATACATGACAACTGGAAAAACCATGGCTCTGACTATATAGATCTTTGTTGGCAAAGTAACGTCTCTGCTTTTTAATATGTTGTCTAGGTTGGTCATAGCTTTTCTTCCAAGGAGCAAGCATCTTTTAATTTCATGGCTGCAGTCACCACCTGCAGTGATTTTAGAGCCTAAGAAAACAAAGTCTCTCACTGTTTCCATTGTTTTCCCATCTACTGGCCATGAAGTGATGGGACTGGATGTTATGATCTTTGTTTTTTGATTGTTGAGTTTTTTTTTTTTTTTTTAGATTCCTTAACATGGTTTTTATCTTAAATCAATTTTAATAGGAAAAACACACAAAATCCAAACTCTCAGCTCCATTCTTGCCTAATCCACCTCCAACCACACATGCTACCAGCTGTTTGCCAAATGCCATATAATTGCTAAGGAAGTGGGAAACAGTTGCCTACAATTAAGAAGGTTTGCTGGTTAGAGAGATATTTTCTGTTGCTTTTACCTTTTCCAGTATGTGAGATCTAAAAAGGAAAACACTGGCGTTCTGTTGGAGCCAGAAGCCATCTCTGTATCTGAGCCATCATCTGACTGGTTACTGTAACAGGGAGACTGAGCTGGAGAGGCACTTGTGTGAGCATCAGAATTGTGGCGTTTAAATTCCTTGGGCAATTTACTGATCTGGTTACTTTTTATCCTGTTTCCAGATAGAGTTTTCACTTTCTTTGGTTTCAGTGTAGTCTTTAGACTGGGTCCTGCCCTTGCATCTACCACATGATTCCAGTTTTTTTTTGATCCTGCTGGCAATTTCTTCCATCTTTTCACAAGCAGGACACAGGCATTACAGATATCTCCTGAACGAGTCTCATGTAACCCAAAGCAGCTCTGGAAATCCTTTTCATAGCGCTTACTGTCAGTGAATCGAGAACTGGAGGATTTAGCTCTGCAAATACAGCAGCCCTCTATACTTTGGTACATCTTTGGCTTGTGAAAACCAAACATCTTTTCTTCTGGGCAATAGCCTTCCAAAAGCAGCCATTTCTCGCGCAATAACGATCCCGAGGGGCACAGTGCACGCTAAGTCAACCCCCCCTTCAATCGCTCCCTCCTCCTCAACAGCCTTGTCTAGAAAGATTGTCCTGATTGTTGAGTTTTAAGCGAGCTGTTTCACTCTCCTCTTTCACTTACATCAAGAAGCCCTTTAGTTCCACCTTGCTTTCTGCCATAAGGGTGGTGTCATCTGCATATCTGAGGTTATTGATATCTCTCCCTGCAATCTTGATACCATCTTTTGCTTCGTCCAGCCCAGCATTTCACATGATGTACTCTGCACATAGGTTAAATAAGCAGGGTGACAATATACAGTCTTGACATACTCCTTTCCCAATTTGGAATCGTTCTGTTGTTCCATGTCCAGTTCTAACTGTTGCTTCCTGACCTGCATACAAATTTCTCAGGAGGCAGGTAAAGTAGTCTGGTATTCCCATCTCTTGAAGAATTTTCCACAGTTTGTTGTGATCTACACAGTCAAAGGTTTTGGCGTAATAAATAAAGCAGAAGTAGATGTTTTTCTGGAATCCTCTTGCTTTTTCTATGATCCAGCGGATGTTGGCAGTTTGATCTCAGGTTCCACTGCCTTTTCTAAATCCAGCTTGAACATCTGAAAGTTCTTGGATCACGAACGGTTGAAGCCTGGCTTGGAGAATTTTGAGCATTACTTTGCTAGCACGTGAGATGAGTGCAATTGTGCAGTAGTTTGAACATTCTTTGGCATTACCCTTCTTAGGGATTGGAATGAAAACTGACCTTTTCCAGTCCTGTGGCCACTGCTGAGTTTTCCAAACTTGCTGGCATATTGAGTGCAGCACTTTCACAGCATCGTCTTTTAGGCTCTGAAATATCTCAGCTGGAATTCCATCACCTCACTAGCTTTGTTCACAGTGATGATTCCTAAGGCCCACTTGACTTCGGACTCCAGAATATGTCTGGCTCTAGGTGAGTGATCATACCATCGCAGTTATCTGGGGTCATGAAGATCTTTTTTCTACAGTTCTTCTGTGTATTTTTGCCACCTATTCTTAATATCTTCTGATTCTATTAGGTCCATACTGTTTCTGTCCTTTATTATGCCCATCTTTGCCTGAAGTGTTACTTTGGTATCTATAATTTTCTTGAAGAGATCTATAGTCTTTCCCATTCTATTATTTTCCTCTGTTTCTTTGCATTGATCACTGAGGAAAACTTTCTTATCTCTCCTTGCTATTCTTTGGAACTCTGCTTTCAGATGGATATATCTTTCCTTTTCTCCTTTGCCTTTAATGTCTTTTCTTTTCTCAGCTATTTGTAAGGCCTCCTCAGACAACCATTTTGCTTTTTTGCTTTGGGTTAAGGGGGCAGGAGGAGAAGGGGATGACAGAGGATGAGATGGCTGGATAGCATCACCAACTCGATGGACATGAGTTTGAGTAAACTCCTGGAGTTGGTGATGGACAGGGAGGCCTGGTGTGCTGCGATTCATGGGCTTACAAAGAGTCAGACACGACTGGGCAACTGAACTGAACTAAACTGAAGTTTCCTTAACACATAAAGTTAAGGAAAAACCCACTTTGACTTCTAAGGGAGACCCTGATGATTTGTGGGATTTGTTTAGATGGTTGGATCCAGGACCCTGGGGGATATGATTGGGGTCTATACTGCAGACTGGCCTTCCTCTGCTGCTCAGGGTCCAGGAGGTCTTAACCTTAACTAATTGCTGTATGAGACTAACCGAGGAGGCCTAGCCCCAGCCTCTGTGGTCAGATAAATTGGAGAGAATGACAGAGCAGTATTTTTACAGGAAAATCTACTAGAAACCAAGATGGTACAGAAATGAGGGGTGGATGCTGTTTGGAAATAAATAATTCTCATGGGTCCCCTGGATTCCTGCAAACTGTGCAGCAGAAGTACTGACTCACTGGGCTTCTCTGAGTAAGAGGGAGAACTAGGGACTTCCCTGGTAGTCCCGTGGCTAGGACTCTGGGCTCCCAGTGCAGGGTGCCCAGGTTCAATCCCTGGTCAAGGAACTAGATCCCACATGCTGCAACTAAGACCCAGCACAGCCAAATAAATAAATAAATATTGAAATTTAAAAAAGAAGAAAAAAGGAAGAAGTGGTTGGCAGGTCTGTGTGTGACGAGATGTATAAGATGGATCTGGAACCAGCACTGAAAGATGGGTGAGGAGGAAAAGGAGGAAGCCAGGGGCTTTAGGGACTTAGCCGGGGGGTCTCTGGACTTGTCAAGAGGTGGTTCGATTGTGCATTTTGAAGGTGAAACCACAGAAATTTGTTGATGGGTTAGATGGGAGTGTTCAAGAAAGAAGCACAGATTTCCTGCAGGGCATCCTTAGTTTTTGGGGCCGTGATGTTTGCCATTTGTCAACTAATACAAATATTCAGTGAACAGCAGCTGCTCTGCAGCACATGTTCATGTTACCTTGGCCCTGTGTTTGGTAAACTACGATGTCACCTGCACAGGTGACATTCCTGATGCCCTTGGTCAGGCTTTGGTGTCTTCCTCCTGCATCTGTCGTCCTCTCTTCTTGGCACATGGCTGCCTGTGCCAAGCCCCATGGACTGTTACTGCCCCTCACCTGCTTCTGTCCCTCTGCAGACGGCAGCCCCCACCCCCTTGTTCATCACTGAGCACTCTGCAACCAGGATCAAATCTGCGAGACACCAGCGGTCAACCCAGACGTGCTGATTATCAGTAACAGCTCAATAACAATCAACTGTCCTGGGAAGAGTGGTTGTTCCTTCATCTCTAGAGTGGAGTCTGGGGTTCATTCACAGGGTTTCCACTTACCCTGAAGAGCCCGGGACACACAGTTCTCACCCTGGCTAGCTGTGGGCCGAACAGAAGGGGCCAAAGCCTCATGGAACAATTGGTATTAATTTTTATTTATTTAAAGAATTGGAGAAGGAAATGGCACCCCACTCCAGTATTCTTGCTGGGAGAATCCCATGGACAGAGGGGTCTGGCAGGCTACAATCCATGTGGTTGCAAAGAGTCGGACACAACTGAACATGCAACACTCACTCATTGAAAGAATATTTCAATAAGATGGCATTTATCTTAATTACCAAGCTTTTTTGGTGTCTCTGGGAAATTACTGTGTCCCAGCCATGCTGGTGAGGCAGGTCAGTGGCAAGGAAGGTGTGGTGGGGCATAGTTTCAGGGCATGGCGTTTTTCTGAGTGTTAACATGGAGAGTTTTGAAGAGAAATATCTCAAAGCCCCAAGCTGGGCGTCTGAGTCTGCAAGGGCAGCCCCAGCAGACTGGGCGGCTTCAACAAGGGCCGGGCATCTTCTCATGGTGCTGGAGGCTGGATGTCTGAGGTCAAGCTGCCTAGAAAGAGGATTCTGGTGAGGACAACATCCTGGCTCGAGATGACAATCTTTTCCTCTGTGGCCATGGAAGGAGAGAGATCTCCGGGGGCTTAGCCTCTTCTCTAAGAACTTCAGTCTTATCGGATGAGGGCCCCACCTTCATGACCTCGTTTAACCTTAAAGTGAAGGTGTAAGTCATTCAGTCATGTCCGATTCTTTGTGGCCCCATGGACTGTAGCCCACAAGGCTCTTCTGTCCATGGAATTCTCCAGGCAAGAATACAGAGTAGGTTACCATTTCTTGCTCCAGGGGATCTTCCTGACCAAGGGATTGAACCAACATATCCTGCATTAGCAGGTGGATTCTTTGCCATTGAGCTACTTGGGATGCCCATAAAACAGGTTAATATTTCTTACCTCATGGGGAGGTAAAGAGACTAATCTGATATACCTCTGTATTTACAGAGATTCCTTGAACATGATCCTCAGTATACGTTAGATTCCCGCCCTTTTGACAGACTAGTTGGGAGTGCAGGAAAGAGAAGCTTGCGTTGTGATGAATTAAGGGAGGCAGTTCTGCTCATAAGCCTCAGGAACCCGAGGGCTGGAGGGTGACCCACACGGGCTAGCTCTCAGTGGCCGCCCACCCTGACTGCACGCGATGTTAGATCTCCAAGCAGACACCGGGCAGTCGTCCCAGACCCCCCAGATATCCTCAGGTCAAACAGGAAACTCTCCCCAGCCCTTGGATGGGAGGGGGGCAAGTGCTGAGTCATGACTTCGTTTCCTCCTGATTCCATGTGGTTCTTATCGTGTGCTCCAGGAAACATCCCCACACCCAGCTATTAATAATGATGATGAAATGAAGGGTCTGACTCCATGGGACTCGATCCGGGGTGGAGGTGAGGGTCACCTGCCCAGCTGACCTGCTACTCTCTCTGTCCAGGAAGGCAGGCGGTGGAGATGACAGAGACGCCCATGGGCCTCAACTTCATGCAGCAGCAAGGCCGAGGCCGTGGGGCATGGGGTGGGGATGTTGTCATTGGCAGCTCTTCTCAAGCCTTCCCAAGATCCCATAGTGGGCAGACAGCCAGTCAGAGAAATGCCATCCATGACCTTACAGGGCCCGGGAAGAACACGCTGCAGGTTGGAGGGTTTGTCCAGGTTAACAGGGAGCTACACCCCCAGCCTCACAAGCAAGAAACATCTTCCTGGGGGTGAGGGAGGGCAGGCTCTCACCCTCACGTCCCTTTTCTGTTCAGGCACGAGACTTCACTGACGCAGTCCCTCCTTTCCTGTCCTCCAGTCCCCAGGTCCCCTCCACGTGCCTGACCAGGGTTGACAAGCAGGACCACTGTCAGATAGTGATTTCTGTTTGGTGCCTAGAACTTTCCAGAAGTGATGGTCACCCTAGTGACTCACAGGAGAGGCTTAGGTTCTGTTTTTTTCTCCCAGGAGGGGAAAGACAGCTATGGCCATACCCCTTCATCAATAGCTTTTCTTGGGGTATTGCATTACTGGCTTCAGCAGCTCATTCTATTATCCAGAACCCAAGTGGAAAACTTCATTCAAGTGAAGGAACTATATATATATATGTGTGTGTGTGTGTGTGTGTGTGTGTGTGTATAAATAATTATATGATTATATATATACATATTTGCCCTGATTATACATATAGTCATTGCCCAACAAATTCAGACCTCCCTGACATAAGGGAAAGTTTTTGTCAACTATTCTTGTTCCCTTCCTCTTATTGAACTCATACTTGAGAAGTTTTTGTCACAGAATTTAATTTCCAGCATTGAGATCAGGTTGATGATTAACTCGAGGAACCTGGGAGGAATTCTGGTCACAACCGGTTACCACAAATGGAGGAGTGGAGCTTACTAGAGCAGTGAACCTGAGCAGTCACGCCACGCACCTGCACGGCCCACCCCCGCAGCCACCAGCCAGATGTGGCTCTCTAAATTTAAACTAAAATTAGTTCCTGCTTAAGAGGCAGTTCCTCTGTCACGCAGACACGTCTCACGTGCTCACCAGATCCAGGGAGCTCGTTGCTCCTGCCTCAGGCGGGCAGATCTGGAACCTCCGCACCGTCCTGGGAAGTTCTCTGGGATAGCGCTGGTCTGGGCTGTGTCATCTCGGCATCAGATGAGGTGTTGTGTGGGGGACACGCTGTTCGCAGTGAAGCACAGCACACGTGTGTCACTGGTGACTGGGGTGGAGGCAGAGGGCATCCCAGATTTCCTGAAGAGAAGCCTGATGGGGTGATGTGGCTAGGGTACATGTCCAGTCCTCTCACGAGGCAGCTCTCCTTCTCCTGTGACCATCCGCAGTGATGTTGTTTGCTGTTTAGTCGCTAAGTCGTGTCTTGCTCTACAACCCCATGGACTGTAGCCCAGCATGCTCCTCTGTCCATGGGATCCTCCAGGCAAGAATACTGGAGTGGGTAGCTTTGCCTTCCTCCAGGGGATCTTCCTGACCCTGGAGGTGGATTCTTTACCGCTGAGCCACCAGGGTGATGAGCTCTCTTTCCTGGGAAAGAGAGGAGGAAAGCCTTATGTCTGAAGCTCCCAGATTCCCAGATGGTCCTCAGACAACCAGCAAGCCCCCTGGACAAGCCCCCAGGGCTTCTCTCCACCCAGCCCCAAGCCCCGGGTTCTGAGACAGCGCAGAGCCTGTGAGGGGCATGCTGCTGTGCTCCCCCCATCCGCCGGTCACCCCGACAAGATGCAGCAGAGCTCCTGGGTACCAGGAGCGGGGCTGACCCTCACCTGTGTCACCTCTCAGTTGTGTGACTGTCAAATGTCTTCACTTCCTCGAAGCCAAGTTTTTGGTTTTGTTTCCTTTAGTCAGTGTAAGTGGGGATAAGACGTCCCCTCGGCAGGACTTAGGAGGAAGCCAGGGGACTGACCGGTATGGGATGCTCAGCGCAGACCTGCACGCGGGTTCTGGCGCACAATGGGGCTGCAAGGAGGAGCAGCCGTGTCGACCCCAGTGCTGGCCCCGGTTCTGGGAGACACAGTGTTTTCCTTTCTCCTGCAAAGCAGTGGGAGACTCTCAGATTCCTTGTAGTCCAGGTTTAGATCTGTCTACAGATCCCCATCTATGGGACAGGGCTGAACATCTTCAAGTAAACTTTCCAGCGACCAGGTGCATGTTTCCATAAAGGTCCACCCGACAGCCATCCCCCCCACCCCCCTTTCCCCCTTGATAACAGAGTTCAGATTTTGTTTCTGTGTCTTGTGTCCTGGGCTCCTTCCTTAGGTCTGGAGTGTTGAGTGTTGATTGGTCCAGGTGCTCAGGTTAATATTTGTCTGCCTGGTGACATAATTCTGAGAATTCTGAGAAGTGAAACATAGGGTGGGGGAGGGGCAGATCCAAAGGTGATTGACCTTAAAAATGAAGGATCAACACTTGGACACACTGGGCCCTGGTCTTTCACCTGATGCTCCATGTGTAGTGACTGGAACTATTGTCCTCCTGTGTCCATGAGGGGACAGCCCTGGGACAAGGCCAGTGTCCTGGGCAGCCAAGGAAAAGGAGAGACCTGAGTCCAGGAGGACATCTTGGCTGTTGCATTAACCAATGTACAGTCACGCTATTTCTAGACTTGTTAGTGAGATAATGTGTGCGTGTTAGTCTCCCAGTCATGTCCAACTCTTTGTGACCCCACGGACTGTAGCTCACCAGGCTCCTCTGTCCATGGGATTCTTCAGGCAAGAATGCTGGAGTGGATCACCATTCCTTTCTTCAGGGGAACTTCCTGACCCCAGAATCAAACCCGGGTCTCCTGCATTGCAGGTGGGTGCTTTATTGTCTGAGCCACCAGGGGAGCCCCGGTGAGATAATACGATTACTTTATTCATGAAACCAAATGAGAAGCTGTCATTTTCTAGTATATGCTGCCAACAGCATTTTAACTGACACGTGGTACAAATAACCAACACATTTGCACTTGTAGTCACTTACAAATGTCTTATATTGCACACTCGGCCCTGAGTGCTTCATCCTTGTAAGCTCTCATAGCACATTCTGAGGGTCGTGCATGTAGTGAGCACTTGACACATCGTTGTTAAATGAACATGGATGTGGGATACGGCCCTGAGGTTCCCGACGATGTCCGAGGGGCCCTCTGGCCTGACACGGTGGTAGAGACGCCAGTGGGGACGCCAGGCTACAGGCTCTTAGCTGTGATTCCACCTCACCATGCTGCGTGGTGTGTCACCCTACTGCGCACTCTGACACGTTCAAAACTGACTTTGGCTCTTTCCTTATTGTCTGTTCCTCCAGTCACAAGCATTGCTGACCTGTGGTTGTATTACTTTCGCCTTTCAGTTTATCCGGGGTAATCAGGTTTTAGGGGAAAACTGGCTTGTACTGTCCAAGCAAGTGAAATTGGTCTGAGACAGAAAGTCATGTAGTTTTTTTCTAACAGGAACTAAGTTTTTCAGGAGAAAAGTCTATTAGGGGAGCAAAACCAGGAAGAACATGTTACCTGGTGGATGGGTGGGGACAGAAAATAAAGGAGCCATCATGATGGACAGAGCCCTGGATGCTGGCTCCTGGTCTAAGCAGCTCCCACTGCCCCCTTCTCCCCACATACCCACACAGCAGCCCCCTGGATCCCCCTTGCTGTGGGTACACCTACAAGAGGCTGTTAAGAGCCCTTGGGTGACTCCAGACTTGCTTTTCAATGAATGATCATTTCTGATGATCCAGACATGAATCCTCACTCTTCTCATGATGTCGGCGTCTCAAAGGCTGTGTTTTGGCTGCACAACAGGCTCCCTCCTGGCTGAGCATCACGCCTGCCCACAGTTCTTCCCAACAGGCTCCTGGGCAGTGAATCTGAGCTCCCTGGGAGAGTTGTTCCAGGGTAGGGTTATCCAGCAGGGACGGTGGCTTCCTGTGGGGTGTGAGGCAGAGCTTTGTGTAAAGCTGTGAAGAGCTGTGTGGTTCTACGCTGAGCCCCGTGTCTTTCTCTCCAGCAGCAGCTTTCTGGGTTACTGTTCTCATCTGAAAAAGGTAAGTAGATTTTTCAGGATTAACTCTCACTGGAATGCTGGGATTCCATCTTTGTGTCAAGATATTTGGACTCCGTCATCCAGACTGGAGAAGGAAGAAATGAGTGGGAGAAGAAAGGAAATGTACCAAGGAGGGGAATAAAAGAGAACACAGACCAGGAAAGAGAGCTTAGTGATGAAAAAATGAAAAAGGAAGACAAAGAAAGTAGCTAGTTGGTATACAAACTAGATAATCAACAGGCAGCTCCTGTAGAGCAAAGGGATCTCTACTCAATACTCTGTAATAACCTCTATGGGAAAAGAATCCAAAAAAGAATGTAACTGAATCACTTGGCTATACACCTGAAATTAATACAACATTGTAAACTGACTATACTGTAATATAGAATAACTTCAAAAACTTAAAAAAGAAAGTAATTAGTTAGAGGTTTAAAAATGAGAAAGAAATAACCACAACACTGAGAGCAAAGAAAATTCACTTATAAAAAGAAAATAAAAATGGTCCGTGAGATAGAAAACAAAAAACAACTAGTGATCAACCAAAGTGAAGAAGATTGTGTTACAAAAGGAGGCTGACCTTTTACTTGACCAGTTTCACACATACACACACACACACAAACAATTTTTTTATGGTACATTTTAAGCATGACTGTTCTTGTTGTTTATTTGCTAAGTCATGTCCAACTCTTTGCGACCCTATGAACTGTAGCCTGCCAGGTTCCTCTGTCCATGGGATTTCCCAGGCAAGAATTCTGGAGTGGGTTGCCATTTCCTCCTCCAGGGGATCTTCCCAACCCAGGGATCGAACCCGTGTTTCCTGTATTGGCAGGCAGATTCTTTAACACTGAGCCACCAGGGAAGCCCTTAAGCATGGTTACCAGTTGCCTAATAACTGGTAAATTTTTTGATGATACTATAAACAGAGAGGAAATAGCTTTCTTAATGTTATAAGTGACATTGTCTGCTATGCCCTTTACCATCCTTTTCTTTATAGAACCTAGAAATAGCAGAAGTGAAAGAGGCTTGGAGAATATCAAATGTTTGCTTACTTCGGAGGGAAGGAAACTTCAGTCTGAAGAAGCAGCTTGTCCAGATGGTATGGCCAGTGACACAGGAGGGCCAGGACTTGACCTTCCCCGCGGGGGCTCCCGGCTGCTCTAGTGGCCACAGGCTCCCTCTTACCCTCTTCTCTCCCAAGTGACAGGCCTTTTCCTGTGCCCCTACCTCATAAAATTTATTTGGCCTGAGGCTCATTCTTACTGAGTCCTATAAGATGGTTTGATGGCATCACCGACTCAATAGACATGAGTTTGAGCAAACTCCAGGAGACAGTGAAGGACAGGGAAGCCTGGTGTGCTGCAGTCCATGGGACTGAAAACAGCCTGACATGATGAGGGACTGAATAACAAGTGAATTTAAATTAATATTAAAATTACTAAAGAAGAAACACTCTAACATGAATATACATTAGTACAGAAACAGTTACTAAATAAGTAATGTTGTAACACATTACAACTTCATAGCTAATATTTATAGAAATTTCACTACTGGCTAGGTATTGTGTTCAATGTTTTACATGAATTGACTCACTGAATCCTTAAATAAGTAACAATATAACATGGTTGTGATGGAATTATTGACAACATAGCTAATATTTATAGAAATTTTACCATGTGCCAGGTATTTGTGCTCTTACGGGTTGTACTGTGTCCCCACAAAATGCGTATGTTCAAGTCCTGACCCTCAGCACCCCAGGATGTGACCTTGTTGGGCAATCAAGTTGCTGCAGGTGTGGTTAACTGAGGTGAGGTCACTGAGGTAGGTCCCAACCTGATATGACCAGCGTCCTTCTAGGAAAGGGGAGTTTGGACACAGAGACAAATACAAGGGTGAGGAGGTAAAGAGACCCAGGAAGAAATGGCATCTAGGTGCCAAAGAGAGACTTCTGGCCTCCAGAACTGTGATAGAATAAAGGTCTGTTGTTTAAGCCACCCAGTTTGTGATACTTTGTTGCAGCAGCCTTTACAAACTAATATAGCACTGTTTTACAGGTATCAACTCATGTAATCCTTCCCATAAACCTACCTCTGTACTGAGGATGGAGTGGCGAGAATTAGATACCAGTAGAAAGAAGCAATAGCATTCCACTCCAGTACTCTTGCCTGGAAAATCCCATGGACAGAGGAGCCTGGTAGGCTGCAGTCCATGGGGTCCCTAAGAGTTGGACATGACTTAGCGACTTCACTTTCACTTTTCACTTTCATGCACTGGAGAAGGAAATGGCAACCCACTCCAGTGTTCTTGCCTGGAGAATCCCAGGGACAGGGGAGCCTGGTGGGCTGCCGTCTATGGGGTCACACAGAGTTGGACACGACTGAAGTGACTTAGCAGCAGCAGCAGCAAGAGAAAGAAGCAATCAACCTCATCCAGATTGTGGAACATTCCAGGAGACAAATGATACAACTTCTCCAACACAACTATGCTGTGATTTAAGGTGGGGGTGAGGTGGGGGGGAAACTGTTGCTGAATAAATGTGGCTTAAGATATATAGTAACCATGTTCAGCATTTGAACCCTACTCTCATTCTGAGTGAATAAACCAACTGTAAAAATACATCTTTGAGACAATCAGGGAAAATTGGCTCTGGCCTAGATATTGGATGATAAAGAGGTGTTGTTGATTTTGTTGGGTGTGACATGGCACAGTGGTGATGTTAGAAAACATATAGCCTAATTAGCCAGAGGCTGGGAAAGGGCTTGCTGCCTGGGGCTTGGTTTGGAGGAAATCAGCGAAAAAATGTTTGGGCCTAGGTGACACATAGATTCCTGTAGTTGATTCTCCCACTCCTTCTACCATTAAAAATATGTCTGAGTATGTCCATAATAAAGAGAAAAAGAAGCTATGTGATTCTACTGTTGCTGCCTTACAGATGAGGAAACTGAGGCTGGGAGGGTTTTGTAAGCAACTTGGAAGAGCTGAGCTGTGAGCAGTGAGACGCGCCCCAGAGTGTAATTCCAAACAGGTATTTAAGAGTATTAATATTTAATGACAACATAACAGTATTTTCCCATCCATTCGACACTAGTCCTCTGCGGTGTACATTCCCATCTGGGTACATCCCAGTACACTGGGAACCTGGGGCCAACCACCCCCATCTCAGAGGTGGAAGCAGACAGCACAGGTGACTTGTGACAGGTCACACCGCCGCTACAGAAAGGGGAAACCAGGAGCAGAATTCAGTTTCTGACTCTGAGCAAATGCCAGCACCAGATGGAGTGGCCTGAGTGCTTCACATGCAAGCAGGAGGATTTAGAGTTGGGATTTCTGAATTGGGGGGAATTGTGAGTACCTCCCCATGGTCAGCTCACCTCCTTTTTGCTTTTAAAGGTTCAGTTTCTCTGTTTGCATTAGTCACATTTTTAAAAGTAATTTTCTCTATTTGTTTATTTATTTTTGACTGCCCTGGGTCTTCGTTGCTCGGTGGAGTTTTCTCTAGTTGCGGCAAGCAGGGACTACTCTAGTTGCTGTTTGGGCTTCTTTTCTTGCAGAGCACAGGCTCCAGGGTGCACAGGCTTCATGGTTGTGGTATGTGGACTCAGTAGTTGTGGCACATGGGCTTAGTTGCTCCATGGCATGTGGAATCTTCACAATCCAGGGACTAAACTTGTGTCTCCTACATTGGCACGTGAATTCTTTACTCCTGAACTCCCAGGGAAGCCCTCACTTACTTCTCTTATGGGCCTCAGGTGTCCAGTAGGTGAAAGGGAGAGAAGGAGCCCCACCACCCCACCCTGCCCGCAGTGCCAGCCTCTCAACTGCCGAGACCTGCAAATACGCAAATAGAGTAACCCACTGGAAAAGAGACTAGTGAACAGCAGAGATGCTAGGCTTTTTCTGTAAACAGATTCACTCTTCACTGATTAGCATATGTGCAGAGAAAACTAGTTAGCAGCCTCAGGAAAAGCCATTTTGGAGTGAAATGGGGCTTTGGGAGGTTGCCACAATTGCCACATCATCAGATTTCCACTCCGAAGATTTCAACAGCCTGAGATAAGAGCCAGGGCATAGGTGGGAGATGCTCAGGCCCTCTGTGGGAGACGGCTCTGCGCTTCTGACCTTCTCCTGGCCCTTGGGTTGTGGATGGTACCCTTCTAGCCCCAACTTCTCAGAAGCAGCCTGTGTTATCCATCAGGGCCTGTCCATCCAGTTCAAGTTCACAGTGATAAATCTCGCGGCCTCGGAGGGTCCTCACAAAGGTGGGTGTGGTCTGCTGATAGCCTGCATGATTAAGTGCTTTCCTGTGTCAAATATAGCCATAATATACCACAAACAGGCAGTCGAGTTTTATACAAACTGATCTGGCTGCTATCAGCTGCTCTGACATTTTATACTAATACTTAAAATAAATCTAGAAACAGGAAAGAAAGTACAGAATTATTGTTTCAAGCAGGCTGTGCGAGCTTATCTTCAAAGTGGCAGAGCTTCTATTGTGTTCAGGGACGGCTCACTCCACTGGCGTAAAGGTTAGTGGCCGGAGGGCCACCACGGCATGGCTGGGTCCTGAGAGCTGGCCCTGGGCTCCATTGACTTCCTTTCCTTCTTGCTCACCTGGGGGCCTCTCAATGCACCTGGAAACAGCAAACCCCTTCAGAAGCTTTGGAGAATTTCTCCTTAAAATCAGCCAAACCATCCCAGTGCTGAGGGAGTACTTAAACCTTGGTCTTGACTGCTGCATCTTTGCATGTGTGTGCTTCCTGGAAACAAAAGGAAGCTTGTGCTATTCCAGATTTTCTTTTTGGAATGAGAGACTGAGGGAGAAGTGTCCCATGAAATTAGGTTTTAAAAAACCCAATTTTTAGAAGAGATCTTAGAAATCATCTCCATCATCTAGTCATTATCAGCTTGGGCAATGCATTGGAACCCCTTTGGGGAGATTTTTCTTTTTTTTTTTTTTTAGTAGTTGGAGTTTAGTTGCTTTACAATGTCGTGTTGTTTTCTGCTGTATGGCAAAGTAAATCAGCCCCACGTACACATATATCCTCTCTTCCTTCAATTTCCTTCCCATATTGGTCACCACTGTGTTCCCCATTAGTTATCTATTTTATACAGGAAAGAATCTGCCTGCAATGCAGAAGACCTGGATTCAATCCCTGGGTGGGGAAGACCCCCTGGAGAAGTGGAGTAGCAACCTACTCCACTATTCTTGCCTGGAGAGTTCCATGGACAGAGGAGCCTGGCGGCTATAGATCATGGGAGTCTCAGAGTCAGACACGACCGAGCAACTAACACCTTCACTTTCACTTTATACATAGTAGTGGAGATATGTCAGTCCCAATCTCCTAATTCATCCTACTCCCTCTTCCCCTCCCGAGTGTCCATGCATTTGTTCTCTAGGTCTGGGTCTCTATTTCTGCTTTGCAAACAGGTTCAGTGTACTATTTTTTCCTAGATTCCACATATATGTGTTAATATACAGTATTTGTTTTATTAACCCATATATCGGGGAGCTTTTTAAAAATATTGATGTCAAAAATAAAAATAAAAATATTGATGTCAAGGACATACTACCAGAAATTTCTAGGGGTGTTGATATATAAAATCTCCCTAGGGGATTCTAACAGGCAATTGAGTGTAGAAACACTCCATATTCCAAGGGCTCATGAGATAGAGTAGCAGCCGAGGCCCACAGAGGCAGGACAGCTGCGGTCCCAGGGAAAGTGCTCCCACAGCCAGACCACAGAACCCAGTGCTCCACCACTGTCCTCTGCGTCATGCTTTATCAGTGCCTCAGTTCAGTTCAGTTCAGTTGATCAGTAGTGCCTGACTCTTTGCGACCCCACGAACTGCAGCACGCCAGGCTTCCCTGTCCATCACCAACTCCTGGAGCCTAGTCAAACTCATGTCCATCACATCAGTGATGCCATCCAACCATCTCATCCTCTGTCATCCCCTTCTCCTCCTGCCTTCAATCTTATCCAGCATCAAGGTCTTTTCCAATGAGTCAGCTCTTCGCATGAGGTGGCCAAAGTATTGGAATTTCAGCTTCAGCATCAGTCCTTCCAATGAATATTCAGGACTGATTTTCTTTAGGATGGACTGGTTGGATCTCCTTGCAGTCCAAGGGACTCTCAAGAGTCTTTTCCAACACCACAGTGCAAAAGCAGTTCAGTGCCTACAACTGAAATAAACCTAAAAATGGATCAAGTGCTAAATGCTTAGTTACATTTGCAACTGTGGGTCTGGGTGTCTTCCTCATAGCTTTATTTCATCACATAAACTTTTTTTATATAGACATAATCATAGGACTTTGTTTTTACTTTATCATTCCCAAAAACTCCTCTATGATTGGCCTCTCTTGCTCTCTCCTGACAACTTTGTGTAGATTTTTATTCTGAAAGGCTTCAGAAGACAATGCTGACGTTCCCTCTGTAAAACTGAGCCAGTGATGAAAAACACCATGGAGAGTCCAGAGTGGGGCTGCATTAAGTTAGGTGGCTATGTTGAGGCCCACTTCTGATTTTATCTGTAAGAATAAGAAAGCTCATCACTGCAGATGCTCAGGTCCTCCTTTCTGGTGAACATTTTATTATTTTTTTTCCATTTATTTTTATTAGTTGGAGGCTAATTACTTTACAA
The DNA here is from genome assembly GCF_023699985.2 of Odocoileus virginianus. Classification (NCBI taxonomy): domain Eukaryota; kingdom Metazoa; phylum Chordata; class Mammalia; order Artiodactyla; family Cervidae; genus Odocoileus; species Odocoileus virginianus. The sequence continues at coordinate 19,686,691 of NC_069688.1, forward strand.
CATTGCAGTGGTTTTTGTCATACATTGAAATGAATTAGCCATGGATTTACATGCATTCCCCATCCAGTCCCCCCTCCCACCTCCCTCTCTACCCAATCCCTCTGGGTCTTCCCAGTGCACCAGGCCCGAGCACTTGTCTCATGCATCCAACCTGGGCTGGTGATCTGTTTCACCCTAGATAATATACATGTTTCGATGCTGTTCTCTTGAAACATCCCACCCTCGCCTTCTCCCACAGAGTCCACAAGTCTGTTCTATACATCTGAGTTTCTTTTTCTGTTTTGCATATAGGGTTATTGTTACCATCTTTCTAAATTCCATATATATGTGTTAGTATACTGTAATGGTCTTTATCTTTCTGGCTTACTTTACTCTGTATAATGGGCTCCAGTTTCATCCATCTCATTAGAACTGATTCAAATGAATTCTTTTTAATGGCTGAGTAATATTCCATGGTGTATATGTACCACAGCTTCCTCATCCATTTGTCTGCTGATGGACACCTAGGTTGCTTCCATGTCCTGGCTATTATAAACAGTGCTGCGATGAACATTGGGGTGCACGACTCTTTCAGATCTGGTTTCCTCGGTGTGTATGCCCAGAAGTGGGATTGCTGGGTCATATGGCAGTTCTATTTCCAGCTTTTTAAGAAATCTCCACACTGTTTTCCATAGTGGCTATACTAATTTGCATTCCCACCAACAGTGTAAGAGGGTTCCCTTTTCTCCACACCCTCTCCAGCATTTATTGCTTGTAGACTTTTGGATAGCAGCCATCCTGACTGGCGTGTAATGGTACCTCATTGTGGTTTTGATTTGCATTTCTCTGATAATGAGTGATGTTGAGCATCTTTTCATGTGTTTTTTTTCCATCTGTATGTCTTCCTTGGAGAAATGTCTGTTTAGTTCTTTGGCCCATTTTTTGATTGGGTCATTTATTTTTCTGGAGTTGAGCTGGAGGAGCTGCTTGTCTAGTTTTGTGATTAATCCTTTGTCTGTTGCTTGTTTGCTATTATTTTCTCCCAATCTGAGGGCTGTCTTTTCACGTTGCTTATAGTTTCCTTTGTTGTGTAAAAGCTTTTAAGTTTCATTAGGTCCCATTTTTTTAATTTTTGCTTTTGTTTCTAAAATTCTGGGATGTGGGTCATAGAGGATCCTGCTGTGATTTATGTCAGAGAGTGTTTTGCCTATGTTCTCCTCTAGGAGTTTGATAGTTTCTGGTCTTACATTTAGATCTTTAATCCATTTTGAGTTTATTTTTGTGTATGGTGTTAGAAAGTGTTCTAGTTTCATTCTTTTACAGGTGGTTGACCAGTTTTCCCAGCACCACTTGTTAAAGAGGTTGTCTTTTTTCCATTGTATATTCTTGCCTCCTTTGTCGAAGATAAGGTGACCATAGGTTTGTGGATTTATCTCTGGGCTTTCTATTATGTTCCATTGATCTATATTTCTGTCTTTGTGCCAGTACCAAACTGTCTTGATGACTGTGGCTTTGTAGTATAGTCTGAAGTCAGGCAGGTGGATTCCTCCAGTTCCATTCTTCTTTCTCAAAGTTACTTTGGCTATTCGAGGTTTTTTGTATTTCCATACAAATTGTGAAATTATTTGTTCTAGTTCTGTGAAAAATACCGTTGGTAGTTTGATAGGGATTGCATTGAATCTATAGATTGCTTTGGGTAGTATAGCCATTTTGACAATATTGATTCTTCCAATCCATGAACATGGTATATTTCTCCATCTGCTGGTGTCCTCTTTGATTTCTTTCATCAGTGTTTTATAGTTTTCTATGTATAGGTCTTCTGGTGAACATTTTAAAAATTATTTTCTACAGAGTAAGCAGTACTTGGTAAACAAAACAATGACATATTTGAGTCTGGAAATTACACTTCTTGGGTTTTCTGGAATAGTCCTCTTTTAAATACCCTATTTTGTGGGTTCCCTGGTGGTCCAGTAGTTAGGAGGCTTCCCAGGTGGCACTAGTGGTAAAGAATCTGCCTGCCAAAGCAGGAGATGCCAGAGATCTGAGTTCGATCCCTGGGTCAGGAAGATCCCCTGGAGTAGGAAATGGCAACCTATTCCAGTATTCTTGCCTGGGAAACCCCTTGGACAGAGAAGCCTGGTGGACTATGGCCACAAAGAGTCAGGCAAGACTCAGTGACCAAGCCCAGCAGCACAGCCAGTGGTTAGGACTCCATGCATTTTTATGCCTAGGGTGTGAGTTCAGTCACTGGTCAGGGAACTGAGATTCTATAAGCTATGCAGCACAGCCAAAATAGATAAGTAAGTACCCTATATTTATAGTCACATAAAAAGTAAAGAGGTCTTCCTGACCAGTCCCCGTGTCTTTATCCCTTTGGCTACGTAGCCGCCCCTCCCCCTGACTCCCCTCACCTGACTCCCTCTGATCTCTGAAAATATCCTTATGCTCTGGATCCTTCCTGTGTCAAGAATTAGGGCCGACAGCGCCGTCTCCTGTCTGGGGACCACAGCAGACTCTTCACAGCCGGTTCTGCTCCTCGTACTTAAGAAATGGGAGGTTCATCCGAGACCCCACCACCCCCTCCGCACACTCCCCAATGCCAGCCCTCTACCTCACCCCTGGCCTTCCTCTGCGTTCACCTTTGGCACCCCTGGTCTCAAACGTGGCTGCCTCTGGGGTCACGGATGTCTGTGTCCTGACCGCAGAGGTCCTGTTTGTTAATCTGGGGTCACCCGTGAGCCTGGGCACCTTCCGAGCCCCCTGGTGATGGTAATGGGCAGCTGGCTGGAGGGACCTCTGCTCAGAGCCCTGAGCTGCTTCTCTATTCTCACCTCCCTGGCCTTTGCACAGGCTGCTCCCTAGGCCTGAATCTCCCCTCCCACCTCCTCTCTTGGCCACCTGTCCACGGCTCCCTCACAAGAGGAGGCATCAGAGAGGTCAGTGTGGGCTGCCGGGTAGGGTGGCCAGCAGGAGATTAAGGGAGATGGCATGCTGAGTGGGCCAGCCGCTCACCATCTTGTAAGAATACGAGGGGAAGGGGCATCATGGTGGGGAAGGGCCCTCCTTCCTGGAGAATGAACTTTGTCTCTTCATTCTGGCTGGCTGTGGGCTTCCACCCATGTCTGACAACACAGAGGCAGATTAGGAATGAGATGCTTTGGCGAGCTTTGAGGCCATTCCATTCGTGAACTCCTGTGTCCTCCGCAAATTCCTCGAATAGCCCGCTGGCTCACACGCAACTCTCTCCCACCTCTGCGTGTTACAGAGGTGGGTCCTGGGTCCCCGGTTTGATTTGCCTTATTGTGAGGAGGGGGGCAGTGGAGGCAGGAGGGATTGTTAAAACATCTCCAGGAACCGAACCTGTTATAACCATCACGCCCTGAAGATGGGAGTGCAAATTGTACAAATAGCTATTCAGCTGATTTAAGCAGCTTGAAAATGATCATTTCCTCTGACTGCCTGTGATATTCTTCACTCTTCATCTTCTCACGAGCATCTTCGACATTTTCTTCTGCTTTGTTGATTTTTCAAATGCTTTGGATTGTGGTAAAAGTCACATAATATAAGATATACTATTTTAACCATATTTTACTGTATGGTTCAGTAAAATGTACTAAGTACATTCACACGGCTGTGTAACTCACCAGCATGCAGCTTCCAAATTTTTCACCTTCCTAAACTGAAACTCTGTCTCTATTACACATTAACTCCTCATCTCCCCTTCCCCACCACTCCCCACCACCACCTCCCAGCCCCTGGCATCTACCAGTGTACTTTCTGACTCTGATTTTGACTATTTTAGGCGCCTCGTACAAGTGGAATCAAACAGTGTTTGTCCGCACCTATTGTGTACCAGTTCAGTTCAGTTGCTCAGTTGTGTCTGACTCTGTGACCCCACGGACTACAGCACGCCAGGCCTCCCTGTCCATCACCAACTCCCAGAGCTTGCTCAAACTCATGTTCATCAAGTCAGTGATGCCATCCAACCACCTCATCCTCTGTCGTCCCCTTTCCCACCTTCAGTCTTTCCCAGCATCAGGGTCTTTTCCAATGAGTCAGTTCTTCTCACCAGGTGGCCAAAGTACTGAGGTTTCAGCTTCACCATCAGTCCTTCCAAAGAATATCAGGACTGATTTCCTCTAGGATTGACTGGTTTGATCTCCTTGCAGTTGAAGGGACTCTCAAGAGTCTTCTCCAACACCACAGTTCAAAAGCATCAATTTTTTGACATTGAGCTTTCTTTATGGTCTAACTCTCACATCCATACATGACTACTGGAAAAACCATAGCTTTGACTAGACAGATCTTTGTTGGCAAAGTAATGTCTCTGCTTTTTAATATGTTGTCTAGGTTGGTCATAGCTTTTCTTCCAAGGAGCAAGTGTCTTTTAATTTCATGGCTGCAGTCACCATCTGCAGTGAGTTTGGAGCCCCCCAAACTAAAGTCTTTCACTGTTTCCATTGTTTCCCCGTCTATTTGTAACTGTATATAGTAATACATTTATATTCAAAAACTGTGTGTAGAAAAACTGTATACTAAAAGCTGTATATAGGAATACATTTTTCATGTTAACAATATCTGTCCTGGGCTTCCCTGGTGGCTCAGATGATAGAGAATATGCCTGCAATGCAGAAGACCCAGGTTCAATCCCTGGGTCAGGAAGATCCCCTGGAGAAGGAAATGGCAACACACTCCAGTATTCTTTCCTGGAGAATTCCATGGACAGAGGTGCCTGGCTGACTACAGGCCGTGGACAGAACTGAGCGACTAACAACATATGTCCTACACACAGATTCCTTTTTTTTTTTTAATTCTTCTGATTCATGCAAGAACGTACAGACTTAACTGTAGAAGACTATAAAGGAACTTTAAATGAAAACCCAAGTTCATGTAAACACAGGAGAATTTTAGGTCAGCCCCAGTCCCAGCCCCATGTGCTCTGTCTGACCAGATGAGACGCTCTTCAAAGCTCTGTGAGTTTAGTTTCCAAGAGTAACAGTAAAGAACACGAGGTCTGGCTTCATCCCCCCCGCTGCCCTGTGTACCAGTGAGTGACCCGAGCACCTTCCCAACCTCTTGACCCCAGTTTCCGCATCTCAGAAATGGGTGTGACGCCCGTTTGTGTGGTTGGTGTGAGGTCTAACCCGGTGGTGCTTTGTGAAGAGCTTACCCAGCACTTGCAATAAATATAACTTTAAAGGAGTGATTAGGATTTTGTTTTTTCTGGCAGAGTCTTCACCTTGGCATGATTGCACCACTTTCTTTAAATAGATCTGACTAAATAGTTCTCATGGGTTAAAGGTGGTACAAGAGAGAAAGGATGTTCCTTGTACAAGACCAAGTCCTGGTGTCACGAGGGACCCTCTGTGCTGGACCAACAGGTCCCTTAGGGGAAGGTAGATTTCAGGCTGCAGAGGGGGCCCCTGGTTACAGAGCTGGTTTTCAGGCAGGGCCATGGTCAGCTTTCTGGATGGGCTGTTCCCCACATACCAGGCTACCCAACTGCCTCAGGGGTGGCTTCTCTGATCATCTGGTGTGCATGTGCATGCTCAGTTGAGTCTGACTCTTTGTGACCCCAAAGACTGTAGCCCACCAGGCTCCTCTGTCCATGGGATTCTCCAGGTAAGAATTACTGAAGTAGGTTGCTCTTCCCTTCTCCAGGGGATCTTTCTGACCCAGGGATTCAACCCATCTCTCCTGCACTGCAGACAAACTCTTTACCTCTTGAGCCATTGAAGTTTCCCTGATCACCTGGACCAAGTGGCTAATTTATTCTCTTGTACCATTTACCATCTCCTGGTGCTTGAATTAACTGGCACTTATCACTTCTGAAAAGGGCAAATTAGTTACAGTCACACAGAACTCTTTCACAGGAGTGCCTGAGAAATGGAAGTACTGCACAGTTATTTCTGAAGAACGGACCCTGCAAGGCTATACTGTTTAACCAGACAGACATTCAAGGTTCTAACTTGACAAGAAAGAACACTGAGCTTTATGATGCAGTAGCCTTAGGTGTAGGGGGTGACTGTATTGTTTGCTGAGAGAGTAAGGGAACCTGTGACCAAATCAGTCCTCAGCAAGCAGCACAGTCAGAGATGAGAAATCCTGAAGCTCCTAGGAAAATACTTCCCCCCCAAAGAGAAGAGCTCACTGATAGACATGAGGAACTTGAAGGCATTTGGTGCTGATGATAATATGTGCCAGCATTGTCCCTCCTTGCTCCCACCCCAAGTTTTTCTTCTCTTTAATCAAGTTACAAATAAGAAGGCCTGGATGACAAACTGGTCACTTGTCTTGGCTGTCGTTCAGTTGCTAAGTTGTGTCTGACTCTGCGACCCCATGGACTGCAGCACACCAGGCTTCCCTGTCCATCACTGTCTCCCGGAGTTTGCTCACACTCATGTTCATCGAGTCGGTGACACCATCCGACCATCTCGTCCTCTGTCATCCCCTTCACCTCCTGCCCTCAATCTTTCCCAGCATCAGGGCCTTTTCTAATAAGTCGTTTCTCTGCATCTATGTGCTTGGTTGTCTACCTATGTTTTTTTTTTTTCCTGGCCTTGCCATGGGGCTTGTAGGCTCTTAGTTCTCCATCCAGGGATCAAACCTGTGCCGTCTGCATTGGAAACGTGGAGACCTAACCGCTGGACTACTGGAAAATTCCCTACTTAATTTCTTTTTTCCTACTTATGATGTTTATACAATCTCAGACCAGGTTTTTGCACCACTTGTCTTTAATCACGCATCACACTGACAGCCTCCTTGTACGTGAAATCTTGGGTCCAGCAATCAAGAGCCTCAGGCGTAACCCAGACCTCATCTGTAAGGTGTATTTCACTCAGGGCATCACACTGAACGAACCAGGCACCATCTCAGCCCATATTTCACCAAATGCCTTCGAGGTTCCACCAGCCTCAGGCCTCCCAAGCAGGAGGGAGAGGGCTGGGTGCCGCAGGGATGACATGGTTCAGAGACAGAGTCAACGGCCCCTAGCGCAGGGGGTCAGTCTGTCTGGGTTTAGGTGTGACACCACCTGTAGGGCCAGGACAATGCTTAATAAAGCTTAGACCTGCAGACGTAAACTGGGCAGAACCTAAAGAGATAACCTCTGGGAAGATCCTTCACCTGAGATTCTCAGTGGCTTCAAGGAAGTCGCTGCGAGATTAGAAAATGTAATTGCATCTGATAAAGCGATTGCCGGCACTTTGTTTGAAGAGGGGGCTTTATCAGGCCCATTGTGTGAAGGTTAGTGAAGGCAAGGGGGGTCTCCCGCCACTGGTCTCTCACCTCTGACAGATGAACTCTGATTATATTAGAATGTTTGGAAGTGGCTGCGTAGTCTTTAGAGGGTGAATACGTTATGGTGGGCTCTGTGTGGTCTAAGCTGGCGGTGGAGCCCCACAGACCTGACTCTGAGTTACTGTGTGATCCATCCAGGGAGGCAGGGTCCAGGGGACTCTCTTCTCCCCTGCATGCTCCTCCCCACCTGAGCTCATACTTTGCAGAGCCCTGACCTTATCTCACTGTTATCTCACTGTTCTGTCTCCCTAACTCTCTTCTCCCCCTCCAAGATGGAAAAACCCTTGGAAGACAGGCATTCACTTGCTTTGTATTCCCAGAACCTAGCACAGATTTTGTTTCGAACGTCAGGCTCCATAGGATTGCTGACTGAACTCAACTGGCTTGGAGAAATCTTGGGTTTTCTTGCTGGTAGATATTGGAATGGTGGGCGAGGGTTGAGTGGACCAGAAGAATCCTTGAGGACCCCTCCCCTCCCCATCCCTGTGGATGAGTTGACCATTTACTAAGCCCCAAGGTTAGGGTGGGGCAGGAGCAGAGAAAATCATCCTGAAAGGATGCTGTTTACTCTGTGCTGACGGACAGGAGCGTCTAATCTAAGCTCCTCATTTCACAGACAGGGAAACAGAGCTCCAACAAATTGCAGGAAGGATTGTCACTTAACTTACTTCTTTCTATGACGAACTTCGTGACCTTCGTGACGGAGGTTCCAGGTGACCTTCAGTCACGCCATCCCCTAAGTATTCACTGAGGGTGGTGAAGAGGTTCAGACCCACCAAGATAAAATACACATTTCTTTCTTTTCTCTTTTTATTTTGCATCACGGTACAGTCGATTAACAATGTTGTGACAGTTACAGGTGAACAGCGAAGGGACTCAGCCATACACATATATGTATCCATTCTTCTCCAATAAAATACATATTTCTCTTCTTTTACAGTCAGATAGGGAAAAGGACAACACTCTACTGATAGTGGATGAGTTTAGATCCCCAAACTGGATCCAAAGAGTCTTAACAACACACAGCACAGCTAAACACGTGAAGAGTAGGCATTTCAAGTTAAGAAGTTTGTAACATGATTTAGAAAATATCACCTATGTCACTTTTATCCAAAATTAGGTTTGATCAATATCCTGTTAGGAAAAAATGTGGATTATGATTTGTCTCCCAAACCTCCTCCCCCACAGCCTATTTCCACCTTCCCCTTCCCCCTTAGTTTAGACCTAACAAGCTCCCTGCTAAGCCCAAACAAGTTATCAGTAGTCCTGACACCCCGACCCCCGCGGAGGACAGAAGGAAATACAGCTTCGCAAATATGGAAAGCAGTTCTCAGTGTAAAGGGGTGGGGGAAGTTGCTAAAAGAGGTACACCTGTTTCTAATAGCTCCTGAAGACACACAGTGTTGGTGACAGCCAAGTACCAGCCTTCCCTGATTGCTTGTTACTCCACACAAAAGATAGAACTTACTTTCATAAGGTACTTGTAACTGCGTTGTCTCTTTGTATCTAGTGAGGATGGTACAACAGCCACCCCATCTTACAGGTGGGAGAGGATGCAGCAGCATGATGGAGCAGCCAGCCTGTGGCTGCCCGGTGCAGACAGTGTCAGGGCTGGGGTGCTTTCTTCCATGTCCAGTCCACAGGCTCCTTGACTATATAGAAGAGGACCTTTTAGACCCTGCAACCCATCCCTTTCCAAGGAATCAGCCTCTTCTTTCTGTGCACCCCCATATCCAGCAGGCATTCTTGCTTGGGGCCTTAAAGCAAAGTCCATCAGTACCAAGAAAGACAAAGGCAGGACCACAGAGCACATGGCAATGACAATGCTTTCCCTTCTCTGAAACACCTGGGTTTTCATTTCTCTGTAGAAACTGTCAGCAAGCGATTCACAACCTCCCCCTTAGAAGCCAGTACCTTCTCCATCTGGGAGGTGACATAGGAAGCAGGTGATTTTCAGGGAGATTTCCATCACTCCAGTGCCTCCTTATTAACCATCTCCAGCTGGCTGGTTACCCGGTCCTTCCACACCATGGCGATGCAGAGATGTCACATGACCCAGAACCTGGCGCAACAAGAATAGTTGGCTGCCAGTAGGAATTGTTTCAGTGCAGGGGTTTTAAAACCCACATGGTAGTAACACCCATTCCAGGCTTATTTAAAGCAAAACAGTCTCTTGCAACTGAAGTTGGTCCTTAAATTTCCTTTAAAATGAAAGTATTGATCCAGTTACTGATTTGTATAAAGCCCTTAAGAGCATCTTCTGCCCGTGGGAAGCATCCTCATGGTTCCACACTCAGGTGGCTGTGCGATGGACAGCAGGCTCTGGGTAGGCAATTGCAGAGACAGTTTCTCCTACTGTTATCACCCTGGAAATGTGTGCTGTCATCTTTACATGTTTATAAAAGCCAGAGCAAGATGAGAGATTTATAATTGTCCCCAAGGCAGATCCAGGAGCCTGTAAACCGTTCTTACTTACATGGCTGGCAGCGTAGAGCCCAGGCCGTGGAACAGAGCCATCCTCAGGGGATCAGTCCCAGAGACTGAAAATGAAGACAGACAGCTGGAAAACTGGGATTTAACCACCTTGTCTTTGCACGGCCACAATGGGACATTGTTAGGCCTGGGTTCCATGAGACAATGGGCCTCGATAGGACAGAAGAGCCATTCAGAAGGACAGCTACATCCTGTGCCTTGAGGCAGGCTGGGCGCCCTTTCAGTTTGTTCTTGCTGCACACAGTGTCTGTGTAACAGATTATTCATCCTAATTCTCTTCCTGCCCCCTCCCCCATCACCTTTCTTTTCCAGACTTCCAGGGAGTCCAGGGTGGTTTTTCTCTCTGGAAATGCTGGGTGATTTGTCAAGGGACCCACTGTTGAAATGTATATCGTTGCTTTTCCTGGTCACTTAAAAAACTGAGATGAGAGAATTTCTGGTGGTTCAGTGGTTAGGACTCTGTGCTCCCATGGCTGGGAGTCTGGGTATGATCCTGGTTAGGGAACTAAGATCCCTCAAGCTGTGCTGCGTGATCAAAAAAAAAAAAAAAAGAAATGAGATGAGTACATTGGTGTATGAATTCTAGGGGTAGATCTGTTAGAATGTGTCTGTACCCCAGTTTCTCCAAGTGTGAAATCAGCCCACTGATCAAATTCCTGGCTGTACATAAAAAAGAATGAAGTAATACCACCAACATGGTATGGATTTAGAGATGGTATGCAACAACATGGATGGATTTAGAGATTGCTATACTGAGTAAAGTAAGTCAGACAGAGAAAGACAGGTATCATATGATATCACTTATACGTGAAACCTAAAAAGAACAGTGCAAGTGAACTTATTTACCAAGCAAATAGAATCTCATATGTAGAAAACAGCTTCCAGTGGCTCAGCAATATAGACTGCTTGCCAGTGAAAGAGTCATGGGTTTGATCCCTGGGTCGGGAATCCCCTGGAGGAGGGCATGGCAAGCCACTTCAGTATTTTTGCCTGGAGAAGCCTATGGACAGAGAAGCCTGGGAGGCTACAGTCCATGAGGTCACGAAAAGTCAGACACAATTTAGAGACTAAATAAAAACAAATATAACAAAACCTATGGTTACCAAGGGGTAAAAGGTGGGGATAAGCTGGGTAGATTGGGATATATATAAAACAGATAACTAATGAGAACCTAGTGTACAGCACAAGGAACTCTACTCAACACTCTGTAATGACCTACATGGGGAAAGAATCTAAAAAGAGAGTGGATACATGTCTATGTACAACTGATTCACTTTGGTGTACATGTGAAATTAATACAATATTGTAAATCAACTATACTCCAGTACAAATTAAACAAACAAAACAAATTCCTGGCTGTAATCGGATGAAGAATCTACTATTTGGTAACAAAGGGCCCTTCTCATTTTTTTATAGGGGACTGATTTACAGATATAAAGCATCAGTGAAAGTCGCTCAGTTGCGTCCAACTCTGTGACCCCAGGGAGTATACAGGCCACGGAATTCTCCAGGCTAGAATACTGGAGTGGGTAGCCTTTCCCTTCTCCAGTGGATCTTCCTGACCCAGGAATCGTACTGGGGTCTCCTGCATTGTAGCCGGATTCTTTACCAACTCATCTATCAGGGAAGCCCATAAAGCATCAAAGCCTCCATAATTTTTTGCAAAGAATATAATCTACTAAGGAGAAAAATGAAAAAGGATTAAACTGCAGTCATAGAGAAACCATTGTAGCATTCATATCCAATATCCTAAAACTTCTACAAGGAGGTCTATTATGTAGCTATTTTATAGAATCATGTGAAATCTGTGCTAGCAAATGAATAGTGATACATAGAAAAGTAGACTATAAATAGTTTACAATACTGTATTTTATATTCTAAAAGTAGAATATAAATATTACAGTATTGACAGAAGCTACAATAAATCATATTGGCAGGTAGGCAAAGACTCTTTTGGACCCCATGGACTGTAGCCCTCTGTGATGGGATTTCCCAGGCAAGAATACTGGAATGGGTTGCCATTTCCTTCTACAAGGGATCTTCCTAACCCGGGGATCGAACCTGCGTCTCTTGAGTCTGCTGCACTAGCAGGCAGATTCTTTACCACTGTGCCACCTGGGAAGCCCCAGCCAAAGACTGTAAGGTAATAGCTAAAACCAAAAATAGTTGCAGCAGGAAGGAGAATTAGGCTTTTAAAAATCTTTACTTTTAACATTTAAAATAATTTTATCAAGAAGAATGTTCCAATGATAAGAGGACGGTTCCCACGGGAGTGATGATTTGTTCAAAGGGTCTGGAATTGAGTTCATTGCTCGGGATACACTGCTTTACTCTTGCAAGTTGTATTTCCCTCCACCACATTCCCAGGACCGAGGGCCAATCCCGACTTTGGGGACACACCCAGGACTCCCGGAATGCATAGTGAGGGGCCCCAGAGGGAGGCTTACCTTTTCTCCTTCCAGTGAAGTCGTTACAAGGGGGAAGGAGAAAATTAACAAGTAATCAGTCCATCCAGATAATGCCCTACCAGCCTTATCTCCAATCCAATGAGTATTAGATATTCATTTGTGAGAAGGGGAAACGGGGATTCAGATGTTAATTAAATATTCAAGGTCACCCAGTGAGCAGATACGGCAAGAATGTGAGCCCAAGTGTGGGCTCCAAAGGCCACATTCTTCCCACGATACAACCAAGCTGCCTCAAATATGTTTACCAAGAGCACATTCTCCTCTGTCCCCAATGAAGGTCAGTCAATTCCACCAGGGAGGACCCTGAGCAGCCCGTGCACTGGCCGGGAGGGCGGTGCCAGCCTGGGTAACAGTCAAGGATGCCACGATGCTAAGAGCTTTTGGTGGATATTCTCAACCTTCACCCCATAGCCAGTCCCATGTTACAGTGGAAACTGAGGCTTAGAGAAATTAGAAAGTTGCCTGGGTTACACAGCTTGTGTGCGGTAGAGCCAGGATTTGACTGTCTGGCCCCAGAATATCAGAAGTGCCAAAAAGAAATACCAGCAATATGTTTTCTCCATTTCTGGGATCTAAGGCAAGAAGGAGGAAAAAAAAAAAAATGTAATGAAAAAACATAAAACAAATACAGACTTCCTTCATTTTTAGCTCTAGTTCATCAAAAAAGTGTTAAAGGGTAGATTCTCTGAGGGAAGTGCCTGAAACTTATTAGGGAGATAAGCTAATGGTGGTTTTCCTTGGGGTTTAAGCTCACCTCTGCTCCTCTGGTGGCTCAGATAGTAAAGCATCTGCCTGCAATGCAGGAGATCTGGGTTGGATCCCTGGGTTGGGAAGATGCCCTGGAGAAGGGAATGGCAACCTATTCCGGTATTCTTGCTTGTGAAATCCATGGACAGAGGAATCTGGCAGGCTACAGTCCATGGAAACACAAAGAATCGGACACAGCTGAAACAACTTAACATGCCCATCGTGTGCCTCCCCCCCACCCGCTGCGCCCCAGCAAGCCTACTACCTCCTAGAGAAACAAAGTTAGCACTCCCATCTCCGCCCTGAGAAACTCAATTCCCTCATTTCTAACCTCTTGTAGATCCTACTCCTTTAATGCAGAACGCTTTGTTTTATTTTATTTATTTATTTAAAAAAAATTATTTTAGTGCGTATGGGGTTTCCTGATAGCTCAGTTGGTAAAGAATCTGCCTGCAATGCAGGAGACCTGGGTTTGATACCTGGGTTGGGAAGATCCCCTGGAGAAGGGAAATGCTACTCTCTCCAGTATTCTGGCCTGGAGAATTCCATAGACTGTATAGTCCATGTGGTGGCAAAGAACCGGACACGACTGAGCAACTTTCACTTAGTGAGTATAGTTGATTTATAGTGTCATGTTGATTTCTGCTGTACAGTAAAATAATTCAGTTATACATACACACACACACACACACACACACACACACATATATATATATATATATATACTTTCTTTCATTATAGTTTATGCCAGGATATTAAATAGAGTTCCCTGTGCTCTACAGTAGGACCTTGTTGTTTACCTATTCTATAAATAATAGTTTGCATTTGCTAATCCCAAACTCCCACCCTATCCCTGCCCCATCATCTCCCCTTTGGCAACCACAAGTCTGTTCTCTATGTCTATGAATCTGTTTCTGTTTAGTAACATTATTCAAAACAGCATTACTCAAAAGACAACTTTTTTATTTTTCCTTCTTCTTTTAACCAGAAAGTTACATTTTGGTATAAAATAAATGAATTTTCAAAAAGCTAGAGATTACCAGATAGCTTGAAATGGCAGATTCAGTCTCAAAATCTAAACCAAATTAATTCCAAGTGTCAGTTTCCAGAGCAAACAGAAACAATAAACTAATACAAGACTCTCTGTCCCTCTCTGCTGGTTGAACACCAAATCATCCCTCTAGATGATCCGCCCAGAAACCCTTGTCTGACTGCTCGACCCCCAAGTTGTTTCTGCTGTTTAGTTGTACTCAGTCGCGTCTGACTCTTTGTGACCCCATGGACTGTAGCCTGCCAGGCTTCTCAGTCCATGGGATTTCCCCGGCGAGAATACTGGAGTGGGTTGCCTTTCCCTTTTTCAGGGGATCTTCTCCACCCAGGGATCTAACCCGGTTCTCCTACGTTGCAGGCGGATTCTTTACCATCTGAGCCACCAGGGAAGCCATCATGCAAGTATGGGCAGTGTCTAAACCTTAAAGAAGTTTTGTGATAAAAGTCACTGCATTTTATCGAAATGCAAAAGTTATGTGATAACATGAAAGTTAAATTTTAGTCATTTTTAAGTGTGCAGTTTGGTGGCATGAAGTACAATCCCATTGCAGTGCAACCATAGGCACCGTCCACCTCCACAGTGTTTTCATCTCCCCAGACTGAATGTCTCAGCCTTTACACCATCTTCCCTGATTGGATGTTTTCACCAGTACAAACCCCTTCTCACATCCGTGATGATAACTAGTCACTAGTGCTGCACCCAGTATCCATTTTTGATGGTCAGGATGCTGAAAAGCAAATCCTCAGTGTCAGCTGGGATCTGTGGGCTGAAGCTTGGTAACGCTGGCCTCTGGAGGGTGTCTAGGATGTGCACAGAGTGGACAGACCCTGGGCGTGCTTTCCTGATCACACATGTGTGAATTCGAGCTGAAACTAGCTGGCATGCGTGTGCATGCACACACACACACACTTGCACACTGACTGTATGGAAACAAGTTGAAGTAAGTCACAGAAACCACAACAACCAATACAAAGTATGACCCTGGACACTGAGCAGGTGCCCAGCAAGTGTTTACAAGGAGGAAAATAACAGAGAGAATGAGCAGAAGTGGAGAAATGGGCTGTTGTGAGTCACAGTCTTAGGAATCTGACACTTGGCATTTTGTGGTTCTGACTTTCAGGGCCACTATAGCTTTCATATTCTTGCAACACTGATAAGGACAATTGTTCTGGCCTAAACACTGACTAGGGGTGTCCCCGAGTCCTGCTTTCCTAGAATTCCCCTTGTAGAGTCACCACCCATCTCTCCTGCCCACCCAGCTTTCTTGAGCCCCAGGCAGCGCTGGGATTTCCAGAGGAGCAGAGTGCCCTGGGGATGGAATCACTTCCCGCAGCCTCCGACCAGCACAGATACACCGCGGAGCCGCAACCGGGGGTGAGCCATGCTGGAACTGAAGATGGGCCCAGTGGTTGCTGTCTCCCCGTGTCCCTGCCACGATAGGAATGTTCACACACTGAGGATGTGGAAGTCACTCTGGCTTGCACACAATTTAACTCGGGCTTTATGCCAACAAACT
Source organism: Odocoileus virginianus (assembly GCF_023699985.2). Taxonomy (NCBI): domain Eukaryota; kingdom Metazoa; phylum Chordata; class Mammalia; order Artiodactyla; family Cervidae; genus Odocoileus; species Odocoileus virginianus. The sequence continues at coordinate 19,702,244 of NC_069688.1, forward strand.
GGAGAGTTCGTGGCCTTTTAAACGGTCGTCGTACATTTGCTTTAACCATGAAAGAGAAGAATGCATTTAAAAATCAAAACGGAGTAACTGTAGGGTCTTCCATAGTGGCTCAGTGGTAAAGAATCCCCCCGCCAATGCAGGAGACACGGGTTCCATCTCTGATTGAGGAAGATCCCATGTGCCGTGGAGCAACTAAGCTCGTGTACTGCAACTATTGAGCCTGTGCTCTAGAGCCTGGGAGACGCAACTACTGAAGCCCGCACACCTAGGGCCCGTGCTCCACAACAAGAGAGGCCACAGCGAGGAGAAGCCCATGCACACCACAACCTGAGAGTAGGCCCCACAGGCCGGAACTAGAGAAAAGCCCTCACGGCAGCGAAGACCCAGCATAGCCAAAAATAAATAAGTGCATATATATTTAATGGGGCAACTGCAGTGTCTGTGCAGCTGGTGGATGTGGGTTCAAGACACACTCCTGCTTCCCCAAGAATTTGAACTTTGAATTGTATCAAAGGACACCAGTAGCCGCTCTCAAAACACTATATGTGGCCAGCTGCCTGCAGCCACCTCATGATCTCAAGGTCCCTCCCAGGCTCTGCAACTGTTTCAGACCCCACCCCATCCTTCCTGAACAAGCACCCTTGCTTCTTCCTAGCTCCAAGTGTAATTCTTGAAAAACAACTTAACTTACATTACCTGATTTTTTACGGTTTTTGCCTTTACAAGTGTTAGTGAGTCATGTCTGACTCTTTGTGACTCCATGGACTGTCACCTGCCAGGCTTCTAAGTCCATGGAATCCTCCAGGCAAGAATACTGGAGTGGGTTGCTATTTCCTTCTCCAGAGATCGAACCCAGGATTCCTGTGTTGCAGACAGATTCTTTATTACAAGCCACCCCCATTTTACAATATAGTACAATATAGTTCAAGTCTTCTTGAATCTGTGTCTCCTAGGCTAGAGGTCCCTGTTTGACTCAAACTAAGTTCTCTTCTATTCCTTTGATTGACTGTTTATTGATTTTTTCTGTTGATACCAAGTCTGGTCAGAGGCCCCCCAGGAAAGGGGGAAGTGAGGAGAACTGGGTGTGAGCTTTCACACTGTGGATAGGCTTGGGGTGTGTGTGTGGGGGGGTGGATTTATGGCTGGGGGAGGGGAAACAGGACCAACCTCACTTTCCAACCCCTGGGGACCAGTGGCTGAAAGAGGCTTCCCTGACGGCCCAGTGGTTAGGACTCTGCTTTCACAGAGGGCCTGGGTTCAATCCCTGGTCAGGGAATTAAGACCTTGCAAGCCAAGCTGGAGCAGCCCCCTCCCCCCAAAAAAACAGAATTTTGGAGACACATAGAATGTTGTCTTTGCCTGAATCTGGATTGGCTATGGTTAAAAAAAGAAGGAAGGTGTGAGTAGAATGTAGTTTCTACAGCAGATGTGTATAAACAAGAGTGTCTGAAATTGGAAGGGACTGGGGAAACTTATTGCAATGGAGCTGGTCTGGGGACGGGGCAGGAGTGTGGCAGTGACAGGGGACATTGTGTACATACATGGAGCAGCAGGGGGCCCACTGCTCTAAATGGCAGGTGCCCACCTTCCCTGTCCTTCCCCCCTGCCTGGGGCCTCGAGGGGCGCTCTCTCTGTTTTCCGTTAACCACAGTTTTCACTTGGACAGAACTCTGGTTCTCAGGCTCATTTCCTCCTGTCTTATGATCAGGATCCTGGAATGGAGTGAGTGATTTAAAAAAAAATAAAATTGATGAGAATTAATCTGGCATTAGCCTTGTCTTTAGTGTTCAGTCCCCTAGGCTGCAGTTGGCTCCTGGACTTGCCCATCATGGGTCCTGGGTGATTTGGACCTTGTGATTGTCTATCTCTCTGTCCTCTGAAAATAACCCATGTTCCCTCTCCCTCTGACTTAGATTGGGAGAAGAGAAGGGGCAAGAGAGAGGATGGTGTGCGAAGGGAACCAAGTTTCTGGCATCTCTCTTTAAAATTGAAATGAATGCTCACATTAAATTGTGACATGGAAGTGTTTATGCTAATTAGGATATTAAAATTCATGGCTAGTAACAACTTTTTTGTTTATTGCTGAAAGCTAGACATAATGTGACAAGACCATTCAGGCATGTTTATAACTCTCTTTTGGGCGGTCTGTGTTACAGATGAGTGAGGCAAACCAGTGAGGTCAGCTGATCTCCTTTTTTATCTTTCCTTTTTTAAAAAGTAAAAGCTGGAGAAATGAGGCTTGTGTGGATCATGTGTGTTTCTCTGGAAAACATCTTCATTGTTCAGGGTGAGAAGTTGAAGGGTTATTTTTGTGCACCTCTGTTTTTAGCTGCAGATCAACATTGCTGGCTCACGGTGGAAGCCCCTTTGTATGAAACATCCCTTACTGCATCAGTCCCTTGGGCATAGCACGTGCCAAACCATCAAACCTCGTAGGCTGGTGGATTATCTGTGGAGAGGAAACATCTTGATACCTTCCTGAGATGTGTTATGTCAGAGAAAGTGTGTCACAGATGCCCCCGAGAGGGCTGCGATGCCAGGGGCCAGACCCTCCAGCTCACCTACCCAGGGACTGTTAGCTATCACCTCTCATTACCCAACTGTGTACACTTGGCTGCCATCTTCTCAAAGACGCTTACGCAGTGGTACTTTGTAACGACGTCAATTCTTTTCCTGTCTGACCTGGAAGATTACGGTGACTCAATGCTGGCTGGTCAACCTTAAAGATTAAATCGAGGACATTGGCTTAATGATTTTAACAGTTAGTGTAAAGGATTTCCCAAGTAGGAGAATCAACGGTATCAAACATGGTTGGGAATTTTATTTGGTCTTAAAGAGAAAGTAAGTAGCACAATGAAGGCAGATTTGTATGACTGTATTTTTTAACGAATGAGCTTCACATTTAAAAAATCTAAACAGAAATGAGGAGATAAGAATCTTAGTAACAGTCAACATGTGCTACACTCGTAAAATGCTCCACTATGTGAATTAATATCTGATTGTACATTGATAATTATGCAAGAATCTTTACTATTCTATGATGATCATTATTTTCTGAGTTGAATTCCTTTAGGTAAAACTTTGACTTGCTCTAGTTCAGCATTTTTCAAATATTCATATGCTTAAGAATCTCTGGGGAGCTGGGTCATAATGCAGATCCTGGGGCCATGTCCTCAGACTTCAGTGGGTCTGGGCAGCTGGCTGCCCATCCTGGGCTACCTTGCCCAGGTATATCTGGGCACTGGGCGTAGCATCCAGGTCAGATGGAAGGAGTAGGGTGAAAAGGAGCCTCCTCCTTGCATTGGAGGAGGCAATGGCAACCCACTCCAATATTCTTGCCTGGAGAATTCCAGGGACGGGGGAGCCTGGTGGGCTGCCGTCTCTGGGGTCGCACAGAGTCAGACACGACTGAAGTGACTTAGCAGCAGCAGCAGCCTTTCTTCACAAAGTATGATTTCCCTCAGATCTACCAAAGTTTTATCTTTTCTCTTTGAGGAGAATCAGCTCAAATGATTAAAAAAAAAAAAAAAAATACTGGGCATAGACTCTGTGGATGAACAAGAGAAGTAAGACAAATGTTGACAACCCAGAAGCTCCTCTTCCTTTGGGGTTTATTTTCCCTGCTGTTTTTTTTAGAAGGCAGCAATCACCTGAGGCTTCTTGGGAGTACTATGGTTTCCATCCTCTGCCTTTCTTTTCTTTAAATCAATGTAAAACATAATAGATTTTCTTTATTTGCCCTTTCTCAAGTGGAGACTGAGCCTGACCCTTGGCGACACTGAGTCGTACAAAAGGAACGGACCACCTTAGGGTGGTCACAGACGCCGTAGCATTCAGAAGCACTCCTACGCTTCCGCTGAAATGCATGCCCTGCCTGTTTCCAAACAGCCAACCCCTGCCCATGGCTTCACAGCCAATGCCCCTTCCTCCAAAAGCTTTCCGTGATCTCCCACTCCCATGGGAGAGATGTCACAGTGTCCTGAGTAAAAGCACAGACTCTGGAGCCAGACATACTGTGTTCAAGTCTCAAATGCCATTTGCCACCCGTGCAACTATGGGCAAGTTGCTCAACCTCTCTGTGCCTGGATCTCCACCCCTACAAAATGGGGCTATGAAGAGCACATTTCACAGCTCCATTAATTAAATGTGTCAGTGCATGCGAAGCTCCTATAAGAATGCCTCGCTTACATAATTTAATTAGTGTGAAATAATTACCCTCCTGATCTGTTTTATTTTTCACAAAATTATCCCAAAGCTCTTTAATGAGTGCCTTCCTTTATTAAAATTTATTTTTAAAATTTTTATTGGAGTATAATTGCCCTATAATTCTGTTACTTTCTAATACGCAGCAAAGTTAATCAGCCATGCATATACACATATCCCTTGTTTTTTGGATTTCCTTCCCATTTAGGTCCCCACACAGAGTATTGAGTAGAGTATTGAGTAGAGTTGTTATCTATTTTATACATCATCCTGTATATATGTTAGTCCCAATCTCTGTAGCTTCTGAGTTCCAAACCAATGACCTACAGGTCTTGGCTACCCTATAGGAACCATAAACTTGATGTAGACAGATAGACTGATGGAGCAGAATAGACAGCCCAGAAACAAACCTTTACATTTATGGTCAAATATCCTTTGACAAGGCTGCAAAGACCAATGTGAAATGATGATCTTTCCGATGAATGGTGATGGGAAAACTGTCTATCTTCATGCAAAAGAATGCATTTGGACCCTTTTCTTACATAGAATAAAAAATTAACTCAAAATTTTAAAAATATCTAAACATAAGACCCCAAACTATAAAACTCCTGGAAGAAAACATAGGGGGAAGTCTTAATAACAATGGATTTGCCAGTGATTTCTTAGATATGGCACCAAAACAAATGGGTATTTGGACAAATAGACAAATGGGAACACATCAAACTTAAAAACTTTTGTGCATCAAAGGACACTATCAACAGAGGGAAAAGGGTGTCTATGGAATGGGGGAAATATTTGTGTTGAGCCAGTGCAAGTGGAGGGCTGAGAGACACAGTAAGTGTGTCTACTTACTGACCCCAAGTGGACACACGCTACTTGGGGTCAGTGTGGAGTACACAAGAGAAATGCTTTAGTGTATGTGAAGGTCACTAGTCACAGTGAGGGTGAGAAAAGTTTGTGAGGGAGAGACCAGCCTTATCTCACTGATGCACCTGTCTCCTGGGCTGAGTGTCACAGCTTGTTTGTGGAGCTGTTGAGGCAGCAGGACAGTATGAAGTTCAAGTGTTTGCAGTATAATTTGCAAATCATGTATCCAACAAGAAGTTAATATCCAGAGTATATAAAGAATTCCTACAATTCAAAAGCAAAGAAAATCAAATAACCTGATTTTAAAAATGGGCAAAAGACTTGAATAGATGTTTTCCCAAAGAAGATAAACAAATGGCCAAAAGACATTTGAAAAGATGCTCACATCATTGATCATCAGAGAAATGCAAATAAAACCACAGTGAGATATCATTGCACACTAACTAGAATGATTACTATACACATACACACACACACACACACACACACACACAAAACAGAAAATAGCAAGCGTTAGGGTAAGGATGTGGAGAACTGGGAAAGCCAACTAGTACACTGTGGATTGTAAAATGGTGCGGCATCTATGGAAAACAGTGTGGCAGTTCCTCCAAATGTTAAACAGAATCACCATATGAACCAGCAATCTTATTTCTGGGCACATACCCAAAGTAATTGAAAGTAGTCTCAAGGAGATATTTGCATAGCCAGGTTCATAGCAGCACTTTTCATAATACCAAGAGGTGGAAGCAACCCAAATGTTTATTGATGGATGAACAGATAATTGAAGGTGGTATGTCCATACAACAGAATATAAGTCAGCCTTGAAAAGGAAGGAAATTCTCTTGCATGCTACCACATGGATGAAACTTGCAGACATTATGCTATATGAAATGTCAGTCACAAAAAGACAAATACTGTACAGTTCCACCCTTAGAAGGTACTTAGAGTATCAAATTCACAGAATAGAGTGGTGGTTGCTAAGGGATGGGAGTGTGAGTGGAGGAGTTTTTGTTCAAGGAACAGAGTCTCACTTTTGTAAGATGAGAAAGTTCTGGACATGGATGGTGATGATGGTACAACAAGGTGAATGTACTTAACACCACTGAACTATATACTTAAAATTGATCATCAATACTTTGGCCACCTGATGAGAAGGGCCAACTCATTGGAAAAGACCCCAGTGCTAGGAAAGATTGAGGGCAAGAGAACAAGGGGGTGACAGAGAATGAGATGGTTGGATGGCATCACTGACTCAATGGACATCAGTCTGAGCAAACTCAAGGAGACAGTGAAGGACAGGGAAGCCTGGAGTGCTGCAGTTCATGGGGTTGCAAAGAGTCTGACAGGCAGCAACTGAACAGCAACAGCCATGTTACAAAAAACCAGGCGTATCATTTTCCCCTTGTGGCTCCCTTTTACCCTGGGTTATGAGGATTCTTTGTTGCAAGTCAGCAAAACTAACTCTAAATATTGTCAGTAGAGAAGGAATCAACTGCCCACACAGTATGTTTAACTGATTGGAAGATGCCCGGTTTTTCATCTCCTAGCACATCACATCAGAAACCACCTCACGACGGATACGTCTGTAGTGGATGAGGTAGGCTCTGCCTACATCCCCTGTCAAGTTCGTCTCTCAGGGGCTGACAGAGGGCAGCTGTCTGCTGGGCTTTACTGGAGGGAGCTGCCTGACCCCAGGCTGCCCCCCACACTCAGTGACTGGTCCACGTGGAGTTCCAACCTCTGCTCCCCACCTGCGCACTGGGCAGCTCTGCAGGTCCACCTGCCACTGGGCTCCCTGTGGGGGTGCTGAGCCTCCTGGGCCCCCACCTGCTCGCCACTATTGTTCTGGGGAGCCCTCCCCCATCAACCTTCTGCACTCACGTCTCCTCAGAGGCTTTTTTCCTGGGGACCTGGCCTGAGACAACGCGTCACCAGTTGATTGAGTGTCTCTTTTTCTTTCTTAATGTTCCATAAAATGAAGGTGTGACTTACCACCGATGGCGTCTTAGATTCCTTAAAGTTAGCTGGGAGTCAGCCAAGCTCGAGTGGAGGAGGTGGAGAAACAGGCAGCTGGTGAAGACCAAGTCTCAAAGGGACCTGGGCGCCCTGCTGCCGAGATGATTTTGTCATGAAGGAAAGTCACCTGAGCAGACCTGGTTTTGGAAAGATGTGGCTGAAGGTGGGAAAGCACAAGGTCTGGGTCAGAGGAAGCAGAACCAGCAACTGAAGCATCCACGGTAGAGGCTGGTGAGGAGCGGGTGCATGCAAGGCCCTTGCATGTGTGCTCAGCTCAGTCGCTCCACGGACTGCAGCCTGCCAGGCTCCTCTGTCTGTAGGATTCTCAGGCAAGAATACTAGAGGGGGTTGCCACTTCCTACTCTAGGGGATCGTCCTGACCCAGGGATCGAACCCACATCTCTTATGAATCCTGCATTGACAGGTGGATTCTTTACCACTAGCGGGAAGGCCTCACAAGGTCCTTACGCAGGTGGATTTTTGAGATTTTGTGATGTTAATGGCTGTGCAGATTCCTGGAAGGACTCTGGCTTGGCTTCGGGACCACATCTCAACAAGCTCACAATGTGACTGCCCACAGGGTGCCCCATAATTGCGTATGCCACTGACAGAGGAAAACATGTTCCCAATTCAACTGGTGAATTTGAGACATATCCCAGTCTCAGGTGTGTCGAAAAGTAACAAAGTGTGCATTTTAGATTTGAAAAGACACAGTCCTTGATCTCTCTCAAGTCAGTTGAAGACACCCACTCTGGGAAGTCTTCCTGCCTCCCTAAGACTGGGTGAGATGCCCCCTGGATGTTTTCACAGCAAGCGGTGCTCAGTCTTGTGTTAGTCCTGTCATCCTCTTAATGCTATTTTGGACTTCGTGAGAAGACACATTTAAAAGCCTAACCTGTGATCAGCTCTCTTCTGGGGTCAGGGATCAGTAAGTGGAAATAGGAGGAAATCCAATCTGATCGCCCACCGTTGTCTTGTGGTCTCTTGTCCACTTGACTGTGGACTCCTTGGCAGAACATCATTGCAGCCCAGCAGCTGGAACCATGCCCGACACATGTTGGGCACAATAAAGGTTTGTTGTGAGAGCGATGAATCCATTAAAGGGCATTTCTCTTGCAGCAGCTGGTACAGGAACCCACCTGGGACCAGAACTTTATTTGTTCATCATTCTCCAAGTTATTTTTGATTTTGTCTTTGCTCGGTGATCATCGTAGTCTTGAACACTCACTCCTTTCCCCCCATAATCCTAACAATACTAATGCCCTGGCATGCCTAACCTCCCCCATTATCCATCTTCCCCACCAGCTGGTCCATTTGTTACAGCCGATACTGACACACCACAATCACCCAAAGTCCACTTTGTGAGTGGACTCACTTTGTGAGTCCATCAGGATTCACTTTGGCGGTGTATGTTCTGTGGTTGTGGACAAATGTCTCAGGACACACATGCATTATAACAACATCATTCAGAGTGTTTTCATTATGCTAAAAGTCCTCTGTGCTCACCTATTTATCCCTTTCTACTCACCCCTAAACCCCTGGAAAACAAACATCTTTTTACTGTCTTCATAATTTTGCCTTTTTAAGAATGCCATGTAGTTGGAATCATACAGTATGTAGCCTTTTCAGGTCGCCTCTTTTAGCTGTGGTATGCCATGTCACTTCAGTCATGTCTGATTATTTTCCGACCCCATGGACTACAGCTTGCCAGGCTCCTCTATCTATGGGATTCTCCAGGCAAGAATACTGGAATGGGTTGCCATGTCCTCCTCCAGGGGATCTTCCCAACCCAAGGGACAAACCCATGTCTAATTATGTCTCCTGCATTGGCAGGAGAGTTCTTTACCACTATCTTAGTAATAGGCATGTAAGTTTTCCTCCATTCTTTTCTTGGTTAAAGAGCTCATTTATTTATATTTTTTTAAATGCTGAGCAATATTCCATTTCCCAGATGAACCACCATTTATTATTCATCCATTCACCTATTGCAAGGCATCCTGGTTTCTGCCAAGTTATGACAATTATGAATAAATTGCTGCTACAATTATCCACATGCTTACGGATCAGCTCAGTTCACAGTTATTTCTTCTTCCCTTCCCGCAACTCTGCTCCTCTGTCCCACTCCACAGGCCGAGCCCAAATAGAAACTCGAGGGCAAAAGAACCTGCAGAAGCCATCTTGTGGCACAAAGCAGAGAGTCTGATAACAACCTTGAGGGGGGGGTTGGGGTCATAAAGAAAAACAGAGCCCCGTCCTTACCTCTAGGGGCTTCCCATCTACAAAAGACATTTGCAGAAACCATGAAACCCTGAAATCAGGTAACAACGAGCTGTGAAGTTGATTGATGTGAGATTTAGTCAAAGAAGAAGTGCCTGTGAACCAAGCTGATCAGTGAGAAGGTGGGAGAGATGAGACTGGACCTGGGGGCTGGCCTTTCTACTTCTGTATTCCCGTGGCTACACGCACCAGGCCACCCCATCTTTCCCTCCAGGTGCTACAGCAGCTCATCCCCCCACCTTGGAAGGCTTTCTCTGGCCCTTTTCTTCATAGCGCACACTGGGTGCCACCCACCCACTGTTCAGTTCTCAGTTTCAAGGCCAAATTCTCTGGGGCACTCTCTGACCACCTAGGACTTGCTAAGGATGGTTCCCCCTTCCTATGATAACTGAACAGATGCCAGGCAAAGTATTTGCATCTTTATTCAATTCAAACAGACCTGCACCCTACAGTATGAAACATTCACTGTATACTCGCAGTTATAGGCAGTGTGGAGTAATTCTGGGGACGCTGATACAAAACTCTTGTCAAACAATGCTGGGTGCCATGGATGGCATGGCACGGACTGAGTCTCCTGGACCTAAGGGGCATGTGCAACACATGGGTCTAGCATCCCTGCCTGCCCCATCCTACTCAGGGTGCTGGGTCGCCATCAGTCTGCGGACTCTTGCGGACGCTGGGCTCTGAGCAGCAGGTCTGGTTGCTTCACTCCAGCACCCGGAGCCCGACACGGATGCAGCAGCAGGTGTAAAGGGCGGGAGGCCCACCAAGGAAACATGTGCGTGTGTGTCTGTGTGCGTGGAAGTGTGTGCGTGCGTGCAGGAGCACGTGTGCCTATAGGGACGGGTCCAGTTCAGGTTCGTCCCTCCGGAGAGAGGCACAGCTGGCGGGGTCCCTGCTGGTGGCCGCAGACAGAGCAGGGACTGCAGCCCCAAAGATCAAAGCTTTCAAGGGCTCCCACCTTGGTCCTTGCAGAGCCCCGAGAGCTGTTTGGGGACCGGCGGCGGCAGCATGGGTGGCATCACTGAGTTTGCAGCAGAGACCTTCGAGCTACACCCCAGACCTGTTGGAGCCTCTCCACACACTCCCCCAATGACTGGCGTGCACCTCTGAGGGAGAGACGCAAGGCTTCCCCAGTTCCACCAACTTAACATTTTGTCCATTCACTCCTGACATTTTCAAATGATGAAATTTTCATTGTTGTTTTTGTTTAGCTGCTCAGTCGTGTCCACTGTTTTGTGACTCCAGGGACTGTAAGTTCACCAGGTTCCTCTGTCCATGGGGATTCTCCAGGCAAGAATACTGGAGTGGGTCGCCATTCCCTTCTCCAAGCAATCTTGCCGACCCAGAGATCAAATCCGGGACTCCTGCATTCAAGGCAGATTCTTTACTGTCCAAGCCATCAGCACTTTAAATCAGTTTTAAGAAAGTAAATGCCTGCTTATGAGTTCCTCGAGGATGGGTCTGGCTTCCTGTAATCAACCCACAACCCTTGAAATGAGCGTTAGTCCTGTTCCTGGCATAAGCTGATGGCTGGTGCACGACAGTGTAGTAGTGCCTTGGTTTATTTTTATTATATTATATATTATATTCCTCCTAGGTATGTGTGAGTTGGGGTGATAATGACCAAAGGGTCCATGCTCTTTTTTTTAATATCTTTTTTTTAAATGTGGACCATTTTTATAAAGTCTTTATTGTGTTTGTTATGGCTTCCCAGGTGGTTCAGAATCCTCCTGCCAATAAAGAAGACGTGGGTTCGATTCCTGGGTTAGGAAGATCCCTTAGAGATGGAAATTGCAACCCATTCCAGTATTCTTGCCTGGAAAATTCCATGGACAGAGGAGGCTGGCAGGCTACAGTCCATGGAGCCACAAAATAGTGGGACATGACTGAGTGACTAAACAACAACTTGGGGATTGAGCAGAGTCAGGCAAGATTTTCTGGGATGGATCGGATGACTTGGTATTCAACCAGCAGAGAGGGACAGAGAAGTCTTCTATTAGTTTCCTGTTTCCATTTCATTACATTTGTTTTGGAAACTGATAGTCGGAATTATTTTAGTTTAGATTTTGAGATCGAATCTGTAATTTCAAACCTCTGGCTTTTGGAAAATTCATTTATTTTATACCAAAATGTAACTTTCTGGTTAAAAGAAGAAGGAAACATAAGAAGTTGCCTTTTGAGTAGTGCTGTTTAATAGAACTTTTTGTTCTGATGGATACCCCTGCTGTTTCACATGATAGCCACTAGCCACACATGGCTGCTGGGCACTTTTAACAAAGCCAGCACAACTGAGGAACACAATTCTAAGTCATATTAAATTTTAACTAATTTAAGTATAAATAGCCCATATATGTGTCTACAGTACTGAGCAGTGAAGCCTTGGGACACTAAAACAAATCTACTGATTTCGGGGGGGAAATGGATTAAGAAGAGACAAGATATAATTTCTTTGAAATACTGAAGGGTTTTCATATCAAGGAAAATATATGACCTGGAAAAATATTATTCTCTATGTTCCCCAAGGTGTTTTGCTAAGTGCTTGGAATCTTGCCAAATTTTGTGGGAAAGATTGTTCTGTGAACAATCTGTGTACAGTTGGGAAAAATTGTTCCGTGAACAACCTGTACACAATTGGGGGGTGCTGCTTACAGTGGACAATTTTGTTTATCTTCCATTGAGATATTTAATTTTATTTGCTCATATGTGTTATATCCCTAGAAAAAGAATCCCAGGATTTTCCCTCCTGTGGTTTTTTTTTTTTTCCCCTAACTTTTGTGTTTTGGTCACACTGTGAGGCATGTGAGATCTTAGTGCACCCAGTAGGGATCAAACCTTCACCCCCTGCATTGGACGTGCAGAGCCTTAACCACCTGTGAGTCCCCTTGCTGTGTATTTTCGATTTGCTTCTTTATGGTCCATGATGTCAGCTGGGGTTGTCAGTGCAGTGAAACCACACTGAAGAGATGCAGGCAGGTTTTCTACCATTCTTCTAGATCTTTGAGCATCAAATCTGGGGCCCATCTTGCTGCACTCGTGTAACTCGCCTGTGAGGACCCCAGCGGCTTCCCCAGCTCCGCGGTCATCAGTGATTTCAAACTTACCAGTGTTGCCACGCTTCACCATCACGTTAGAAACCAGAAGACAGCTGCAGGGCCTGGCCTGATAAGAAGCTGGCATCTGCCTTTCTTTCAGCTGAAGGTGCCATGAAATCATCTCTCCTCCTCCCTGTGAACTTTCCGCATCTTCGCGGCTATTGTGCAGGGTCTTATTTCCACGGCTATCTGACCCTGGTTTCCCAGCTGGGATGCAGCTGGAGCTGAACAATGGGCCTGCCCGGCTCTGTTGGCTCTGCATCTTCATACAATGTCCCCCATCGGGTGGACCCACCTTTGGTGTGTGGGAAGCTCCTAGGAGGAAACTTAGCAGGTCCTGCCTAACTGTTGAGAGACCATCACGCACATCACCTCTGTTAACAACACACCTTTCCAAACACTACATTTCCAATGTCTAAATTAAAAAAAAATTATTTACTCATTTGGCTGTACTAGGTCTTGGTTGTGGCATGTGGGATCTAGTTCCCTGCCCAGGGGTTGAACCCTGGCCCCCTGCCTCGGGAGCTTGGAATCTTAGCCACTGGACCCCCGGAGAAGTCCTCCAGTTTCTAAATTTTTAATTTATTGGAACTATAGTTGGTGCAACAATATTTCCATAAAATAAGAGAATTACACCAATGCTTTGTTTTCTTTGCCTATTTTGTGACCTCTGCTTCAAGTAGTCTTTGATACATTTTTCACTTTATGTTTACTAACTGAAATGTAGCTAGCTATATCCAGTAAAGGACTTTAAGATTTTATAATTTTGTAAAGAAAACAAGCACTTTGATAGATATGATTATGACTACATTACATCAAATGACAAGGCTTGACTTTGGCAAAGAAACAATTTTCTCCCAACATGGGAAATTTCTAATAAATAGCTTGCAAGAAACCAAAACTGTGAATTTATATATAAGGATTCTGAATCTCAACTATTTTACTTACCAGTTGAGAGAAAAGGTACCAGAGTAAAGAGGTTATTTTTTTACTTTTTATTTTAATAAAAAAAATTAAAGTATAGTTGCTATATAATATTATATATTACAGGTGTACAATATAGTGATTCATAATTTTTAAAGTTTAAACTCCATTTTCAGTTATAAAATGTTGGTTATATTTCCCATGTTGTACAGTATATCTGTGTAGCTTATTTTATACCTAACAGCTTGTACCTCTTACTCACCTACCCCTAAATTGCCCCTCCCCTTTTCCTTCTCCCCACTGGTAACCACTAGTTTGTTCTCTAGATCTGTGAGTCTGCTTCTTTTTAATTACAGTCACTAGATCATTGTATATTTTTAGATCCCACATATAAGTGATAAGGGAAGAGGCATTTATTTATTTATTAGGCTTCACCATGCAGTTTGTGGGGTCTTAGATCACTGACCAGGGATTGAACCTGGGCTCCCCGGCAGTGAAAGCACCAAGTTCTAACCACTGGATTACCAGGGAATTCCCTCAGTTCAGTTCAGTCTTTTAGTTGTGTCCACCTCTTTGCGACCCCATGGACTGCAGCACGCCAGGCTTCCCTGTCCATCATCAACTCCCAGAGCTTGCTCAAACTCATGTCCATTGAGTTGGTGATGCCATCCTACCATTTTATCCTCTACCATCCCTTTCTCCTCCCACCTTCAATTTTTCCCAGTATCAGGGTCTTTTCCAATCAGTCAGTTGTTCGCATCAGGGGGCCAAAGTATTGGAGTTTCAGCTTCAGCAGTCCTTCCAAAGAATATTCAGGACTGATTTCCTTTGGGATTGACTGGTTTGATCTTCTTGCTGTCCAAGGGACTCTCAAGAGTCTTCTCCAATAGCACAGTTCAAAAGCGTCAATTCTTTGGCGCTCAGCTTTCTTTATAGCCCAACTCTCACATCCATACATGACTACTGGAAAAACCACAACTTTGAATAGGTGGACCTTTGTTGGCAAAGTAATGTCTCTGCTTTTTAACATGCTGTCTAGGTTGGTCATAACTTTTCTTCCAAAGAGCAAGTGTCTTTCTTTTTTTTTTTTTTTTTTTCTATTTATTTTTATTAGTTGGAGGCTAATTACTTTACAACATTGCAGTGGTTTTTGTCATACATTGAAATGAATTAGCCATGGATTTACATGTATTCCCCATCCCGGTCCCCCCTCCCACCTCCCTCTCCACCCGATCCCTCTGGGTCTTCCCAGTGCACCAGCCCCGAGCACTTGTCTCATGCATCCAACCTGGGCTGGTGATCTGTTTCACCCTAGATAATATACATGTTTCAATGCTGTTCTCTTGGAACATCCCACCCTCGCCTTCTCCCACAGAGTCCACAAGTCTGTTCTATACATCTGAGTCTAAAGAGCAAGTGTCTTTTAATTTCATGGCTGCAGTCATCATCTGCAGTGATTTTGAGAGCCCCCCAAAATAAAGTCTGCCACTGTTTTCATTGTTTCCCCATCTATTTGCCATGAAGTGATGGAACTGGATGCTATGATCTTTGTTTTTTGAATCCTGAGTTTTAAGCCAGCTTTTTTACTCTCCTCTTTTGCCTTCATCAAGAGGCTGTTTAGTCCCTCTTCACTTTCTGCCATAAGGGTGGTATCATTTATACATCTTAGGTTATTGATATTTCTCCCAGCAATCTTGATTCCAGCTTGTGCTTCATCCAGCCTGGCATTTCACATGATGTACTCTGCATATAAGTTAATAAGCAGGGTGACAATATACAGCCTTGACATACTCCTTTCCCAATTTGTAGTCAGTCTGTTGTTCCATGTCAATTCTAACTGTTGCTTCTTGACCTGCATACAGATTTCTCAGGAGGCAGGTAAGGTGGTCTGGTATTCCCATCTCTTGAAGAATTTTCCAGAGTTTGTTGTGATCCACACAGTCAAAGGCTTTGGCGTACTCAATAAAGCAGAAGTAGATGTTTTTCTGGAATTCTCTTGCTTCTTCTATGGTCCAACAGATGTTGGCAACTTGATCTCTGGTTCCTCTGCCTTCTCTAAATCCCCGTGAATATCAGGAAGTTCTCAGTTCACATACTGTTGAATCCTGGCTTGGAGAATTTTGAGCAATACTTTGCTAGTGTCTGAGATGAGTACAATTGTGTGGTAGTTTGAACATTCTTTAGCATTGCCTTTCTTTGGGATTGAAATGAAAACTGACCTTTTCCAATCATGTGGCCACTGTTGAGCTTTCCAAATTTGCTAGCATATTGAGTGCAGCACTTTCACAGCATCGTCTTTTAGGATGGAAATAGCTCAAATGGAATTCCATCACCTCCACTAGCCTTGTTTGTAGTGTTGCTTACTAAGGCCCACTTGACTTTGGACTCCAGGATATGTCTGGCTCTAGGTGAGTGATCTGGAGAAGGCAATGGCACCCCACTCCAGTACTCTTGCCTGGAAAATCCCATGGATGGAGGAGCCTAGTAGGCTGCAGTCCATGGGGTCACTAGGAGTTGGACACGACTGAGCGACTTCAGTTTCACTTTTCACTTTCACACATTGGAGAAGGAAATGGCAACTCACTCCAGTGTTCTTGCCTTGAGAATCCCAGGGACGGGGGAGCCTGGTGGGCTGCCGTCTATTGGATCGCACAGGGTGGAACACGACTGAAGTGACTTAGCAGCAGCAGCAGGTGAATGATCACACCATCGTGGTTATCTGGGTCATGAAGATCTTTTTTGTATAGTTCTTCTCTGTATTTTGCCACCTCTTCTTGATATCTTCTGCTTCTGTTCAGTCCATATTATTTCTGTTCTTTATTGTTCCCATCTTTGCAAGAAATATTCCCTTGGTATCTCTAATTTTCTTGAAGAGATCTCTAGTCTTTCCCATTCTTATTGTTTTCTGATTCTTTGCTCAGAGGAAGGCTTTCTTATCTCTTATTGTTAATCTTTGGAACTCTGCATTCAGATGGATATATCTTTCCCTTTTTCCTTTTCCTTTATCTTTTCTTCTTTTCTCAGTTATTTGTAAGCCCTCCTCAGACAACCATTTTGCCTTTTTGGATTTCTTTTCTTAGGAATGGTTTTGATTACTGCTTTCCATACAATGTCATGAACTTCCAACCATAGTTCTTCAGGCGCTCTATCAGATCTGATCCCTTGAATCTATTTCTTACTTCCACTGTATAATCATAAGGGATTTGACTTAGGTCATACCTGAATGGTCTAGTGGTTTTCCCTATTTTCTTCAATTTAAATCTGAATTTGGCAATAAGGAGTTCATAATTCCCTGGAAAGAGGTTATTTTTAGAAGTGAAATTCCAATTGCATGATTCTGAAGTCAAGGTTGAAAATTGTTCCCATTGACAAATTCTGTGTTTGTACACACCAAAAAGCTAGATTTTAAAGTTTTCTGTCTGTTCTCCAAGTTTCTAGGGTTCAGGTCAGTTATCACATCAGGTCAATGTACAGAGTAACAGAGCTCTCGTCTTTCAGCTCCTGTCCAATTAGTCCTGGGGCTTTGCCATCCCAGCACTGCTGTTTCTAAAGACTTCGGGTGCTACCCCTCCTGCTCAGGAAACAAACCCCCCACCTCCTCCCACATCTCTGAGCTTCAGTGGGGTCATTTTATAGCTGAGCCACATATGATCCGTGTGTATATTTGAAGAGAGAATTGGGGAAAGATACACATCTCATGCCAATTCACTGGCTGCAGATTTCTGGTTCCAGGCATGTATTTGTCTGCAACCTGGGCTGTCTTGGGAGTGTAAGGAATGACACTGGTTACCTGTAACAGACTGAGAGCTCAGGTAAGCAAAGGTCACAGACTAAGAAGCTGGCCTGGCAAACACAGGTAATGCCAGTCATGGTTCTAAATGGTTAGCATATATTAATGTAATCAATCTTTCCAGCAAACCTATGGGACAGCTACCATCACGTTCTCACTTTATAGACAGTGTGTGTGTGTGTGTGTGTGTGTGTGTGTGTCTGACAAAGTGATGTGTCACCACTCACAGCCCCAGAGCTGCAGGACTGGACTGGAACCCAGGCAGTTGGCTAGCTGCTCTCACCCCTGCACTCTAGCATCTCTCTGGCTCCAGAGCAAAGCACTGGGGTTTACAGTATCTCTATCATTCCAGGTGATTATCTAAGAGTCATTTTCAAGCTTTACTTTGGTTTCACAATTTGGCCCACATCACCCATGTTGGCCCCAGGTCTGTAGGCTGCAGAGACAAGCACCTCTGAGGGCTCTGGATTTAAACAATGCTGTTCTCCTTGGTCTCCTGGTCATCGGATGATTTTTAGCTCCTTATTTATTCTCATTCACTCAGAAATGGAACTTGAAATGTGCTACGGTGCAAGATGAAAAGATGATTTTTGCAAGCCTCCCCACCAAGGTGTGGAGGCTTGCAAAAATCAACCCAGGGCTCCTGGGAACAGGGGAGCTCAGAGTCCCTCCCCCAGCACTTGTTCCCCCAACCCCTATTTGGAAAGCAAGTGCTCCCAGGAGGGCCCCAGCAGGTGCAGATTTCTGGTCCCCACTGAAGATGTTTCCTTTCCACATCATCGATCAATCAGCCTTGCCAGTCTGGAGGGACGCTCTACCTCCAAAGAGAAGGCACTCCATTTTCACACCACCTGGCTAGAGATGAAGGCAGGATAAGGACCATTTAGGGATCAGATACCATGTGATAGACCTTTAGAACAAACATTTATGGAGGCTTATTTTGTATAAGGCAATTGCCAAGAGCAGTCTCCACTCAGTAAAGGGTGGCAGACAGTTTAAATCCTGCTAATGAAGCTTAACAATGAGGATTAGGACTAGGCTGGTGGCGGGGCAGGGGTGGAAAAGAGGCTGGCCAGAGGACAGTCAGTTTGCCTTGATTCCAAACCAATTTGGGATTCCTGGGTAGGAACTGCCCTGTGCTCTCCTGGGCAGAGATGTCCATAACATGGTCCAGGTATTCAACTCCTCCAGACTAATGTTAATAATCTTAAGACTTCTGTTTAGAGCCTGCAAGGCACTGTACTCAGTTCTTCCAAAGAAGGCTCCATTCTTGGCTTGCCTAATCACCACCTGTACCCCACCCCCACCCCTCCCCACCCCAGCATCAAACATTTGACAACATGGTGAGAATTCTTGGGTTTTAAAAAGTCTCCAGTGGATCTGACCTCTCCTTGAAGAAGTCACTCATCATTCTGGGGAACTGTGGCACTTAGTCCAGGAAGACAGTTCACAGGGGGCCTGCCCTCTCCTGCCTCCCCTGCTCCAGGCCTGGTACACTCCTGCAAATAATAGGAAATGTGAATTATTAAAACTCCAGACCCAGAGGCATGGTCCCTGGGATGTGACTCACTCTGGGTGCCTTATTCCGGTGGTGGTTCCTGTGGAAACCTGTCACACCTGTTCTAGCCCCAGGAATCTTTCTGCCCTTCCAGCCTCCTACCCCAGCACTTGGTGAGGCATGACCATCACCACTGGCCTGAGAGGGATAAAGGGGGCTCCGGCCGCACGCAGGGCAGAGGTCCCAGGTCTCGGAAGCCAGTTGCTTACTTTTAGGTGGGAGTTAGTTTGCCCCAGTGAGATGTTTCTTAGCTCTGTAGGAATGAGCATGCTAGCTAAATCACTTCAGTCCTGTCCGACTATTTGCAATCCCATGAACTGTAGACTGCCAGGCTCCTCTGTCTATGGGAATCTCCAGGCAAGAATACTGGAGTGGGTTGCCATCCCCTCCTCCAGGGGATCTTCCCAAGCCAGGGATGGAACCTGCATCTCTTATGTCTCCTGAATTGGCAGGAAGGTTCTTTACCACTAGCGCCACCTGGCTAAAAAAGACATGCTGTCAATGTGGAGTGAGTGAGTGAGTGTGTGTGTGTGTGTGTGTGTGTGTGTGTGGGGAGAGAAAATTTTCTTTTTCATGACTGCAGCTCATTCACTTTCAACGCTTGTTGGTTGTTACTATTACTGCTGTTATTTTTACTGTTTTGTTACTGTTTTTCTAGTTTAGGTCTATTTTTTCTCAGAGTTGATGTACCATTTTTGCTTCACTGTAAGGCAAAAATTGGTATTTTTGAACCTGAGTAAATCCTGAAACTACTATCAAATAGAAGTATTTCATGTTTACTACAAATGTAATAGGACTTTTTTAGATGGAAATGAAATGTAGGTTTTAGTCTGTCAAATCTTAGGAATGACTGAATTGTGGAACTCCCCCCCCCCACCTTTTCTGTTATTTAGTAAAAAAAAAAAAAAAAAAAAGGGAAGAAAATGTTTATTGACAGTGGAACTATCTCACCCACTTTCGAATTGACTATTCTATGTGTGATTCTCCTCTTGGAACACTTATAGTCTCTCCTGGGAGGCAGTCAGGGAACCTCAGTAGAACGTGTGTATCTGTCATTCTCTTGAAAACCAAAATCAAGTCTCCTAGAAAACAGCCTTGAAACTAGAGCCAGAAATGATGATGAAGTTAGCAGGTTTAAAAACTCTTGTTATGAGTTCATAGAGGCAGAGGAGAAGACAGTTCCACGTCGGGGGGAGTGGGTGAGCTGGACGGCTCTGGGTTTGGGTGACAGAGCCGGTCATCTTGGTCAACTACTCACCCTTAAGCCCCTTTCTCTGTGATCTCTCCAGGCTTTTTGTCTTTGTCACCTAAAATCCTCCTTCAAGGCTTCTTCTAGTTTCTATTTTTTTATGTGCAAAATCTTTCCACATCAGTTTTGGAGTCTTTTTTGGGAAGCCCATTAAAAACATTCACCTGAATGGATATACATGTGTATGTATGGTGGAGTTCCTTCACTGTTTACCTGAAATTATCACAATATTGTTAATTGGCTATAGTGAAAGTGAAGCAAAGTCGCTCAGTCGTGTCCGACTCTTTGAGACCCTGTGGACTGTAGCCTACCAGGCTCCTCCATCCATGGGATTTTCCAGGCAAGAGTACTGGAGTGGGTTGCCATTTCCTTCTCCATGGGATCTTCCTGACCCAGGGAGCAAACCCGTGTCTCCCGTATTGTAGGCAGATGCTTTACCATCTGAGCCACCAGGGAAGTAATCAGTTATATCCCAATACAAATTAAAAAGTTTAAAGTTTAGGAAAAATTTTTTCCTGGATTCCGGACCTTCTTCTGAGGGTGATGTCCCTTTATCTGTGATGTCATCAGAGCCTGGACAGGGGATCAATATTTTTAACATTTTTTCATTATCTTGTGTTTGGATCATTATTTGAAACTGTATCTAACAAAGCCCTTTGAGTCTGGTGGTTTGTTTTGTTTGGTGTTTGGCCAGTATCAAAGTCTCTGGAAAAGAACTTATTAGTTACTTCAATAAGCAAACAACATCCCCTATTATCCTTTGATATAAAAATTTTTTGTTCTGGTGCTTGCTATTAACTGTGTGTTATTTCCTGGTTGAAATGGTCCGAACTTCTGCCACCAGAGCTTTTGACTGGGCTCCTTTAGTGTATTCCCATCAATGCGAGTCTGATGTTTTGTTTTTCAAGCGTTTCCTTCTTTCCTAGTGTTGTGGAATACTCCAGACTTCTCTCATTTGCTCGCTGCCCCACGGCTCCTGGAAGCAGCTATTTCTCCCAGAAGATCTAGTTCCTGGTACTGGTGAGAGATGTCAGAAGCTAGGATCCAGGCATTCGGTGTGCTTGTCGGTATCAACGTTTTGTTGCTTATGGGTCCTTTTAGCTGAGAGAGCAGGGAAACAGCCATGTGGACACCAAGCTGTGTGTGTACATATATCGGTAAGTACTTCTCTATGTGAGCGTCTGTACCTGTGATGAAACTGAATGTGATTTCATCCCGAAGTCTCCAACTTCCTTATATCACGACATTGGTGACTCCCGTGCCTTCCTCTGGTTTTCTGTTAACTCTGGCTCCAGCAGTGAGAACTATGACCTCCACTTGCTTAACTGTTCAGTTCCAGTGTACGTGTATAGCAGTGTCAGAATTTTTAGCTTGCAGCTCCATGGGGAACCACACTATCAGAGGACACTACTCTATACAGTTCATTTGCCTTTTGTGTTATAGACTCCACTCGTTCCAAAGTTACTTAAGTCAGTTCTTACTGTTGTTTAGTCACTAAGTCATGTCCGACTCTTTTGCGACCCCTGACGGTAGCCTGCCAGGCTCCTCTGTGGAATTCTCCAGGCGAGAATACTGGAGTGGGTTGTTATTTCTTTCTCCAGGGGATCTTCCCAACCTAGGGCTTGAACTTGCATCTCCCGTATTGGTAGGCAGTGAACCACCTGGGAAGCCCACTTAGGTCAGCACCTCCCCCACCAATCTCCTCATCCCTTCAGTGAGATGCTTTCATTCATTCGTAATACAATTAATTATCTCATGTCCAACTCTTTGTGACCCCATGGATTGCAGAGCTCCAGGCTCCTCTGTCCTTCACTATCTCCCAGTTTGTTCAGACTCATGTCCACTGAGTCTGTGACGCTATCTAACCATCTCATTGTCTGCTGCCCCCTTCTGCTCCTGCCCCCAATCCCTCCCAGCATCAGGGTCTTTTCCAATGAGTCGTCTCTTTGCATCAGGTGGCCAAAGTATTGGAGCTTCAGCTTCAGCAACAGTTCCTCCAATGAATATTCAGGGTTTATTTCCTTTAGGGTTGACTGGTTTGATCTCCTTGTAATCCAAGGGATTCTCAAGAGTCTTCTGTAGCAGCACAATTTGAGAGCATCAATTCTTCATAAGTAGATTGTGGTATCTCATTTTCATGGGTCTTCCACTTTTATATTGAGGATCAGTTAACTTATTAAATTATTTATTTTGTTGAACTTCACAGCATGTGGGAATCTTAGTTCCTCAACCAGGGATTGAACCTGTGTCCCCTGAACTGCAAGCAGAGAACCTCAACAATTGGACCACCAAGGAAGTCCCTGGGTCTTCTACTTTTAACTTTACTGTGAGTGAATAGCTAAAGGACTTCACAGAGTGAGTTGAAAGCTAATACATGGTTGCTTTTGCTTAGAATTTTTGAAGAGTAATATTGAAAGTAGTCTAAAATAAAAACTTCTCTGTTATGTAAGCATATATGATTTGGTAAGTCACACCTTTATGGTATAAATTTGTTTCATTAGTGCATAGCCTCTTTTTGATCTGAAAATTCTAAATAATAAATTATAAGAGAAAGAATTCAAAATAATTAACATTTATTGGACACTTACTATGAGCATAGAAAAAACTAATATATTAAAACAAGTTCTTGTTATCCAAGTTTTTAATCTAATAAGTGTATATATTATTTGTATTGTACATTGAAAAAAGCTTGAAATCATGACTGCTGATAAAATTGATGAAGAAGATACATTTTTTTTGCTGTTAGAAATTTGGGAAGAAAACTTTTTATTTAGCCATGTATTACTACCTACACAATTGGCTTAAAGGATACCCATTTTAATATTTCATTTTATATTCTTTTTATTTATTTATTTATTTTTTTTTCTGGCCTCGAAGCACTGCATATGGGGTCTTAGTTCACTGACCAGTAATTGAACCCTGGTTCCCTGCATTGGGAGTTGGAAGACTTAACCACTACTGAACCACCAGGGAAGTTCATATAAAGAATGGAAGGATATCCTCCTTTCTCATGGCTAAATAATATTCTTTTAAAATTGCTATACTTTTTATCCATTTACCTGTTAATGATCATTTGGGTTGTTTCTATTTTTTGGCTATAGCAAATCATGCTAAGATAAATATAGAAGTGCATGTATCTCATCCAAGTCATGTTTTTATTTCCTTTGGGTATATCCCCAAAAGTGTAATTGTTGAATTATAATGGTAGATCTAGTTTTAATATTTTGAGGAAACTCCATATTGTTTTCCACAGTGGTTGGATCAGTGTTCATTCTCATCAACAAAGGGTAAAGTTTCCCTTTCACACATCCTTGCCAGAACCTGTTGTATTTTGTCTTATTGATTTTGTCCATTCTAACAGTTGTAAGGTGATAGGTCATGCAGTTTTGATTTGCATTGCCCAGATGATTAGCAATGTTGAGCACATTTTCATGTGTCTCTAGGCCACTCTGAGGTCTTCATTGGACAAATGTCTAATTAGTTCCTTTTGTTCATTTTTAAATCACATTGTTTTGTTATTAAGTTGACTGAGTTTTTAAAATACATTTTAGATAGTTTGTTGAAGTTTTCTCCCATTCTATAGGTTGTGTTTTCATTTTGTTAATTGTTTCTTTTGCTGTATGGAAACTTTTGAGTTTGATGTAGCTCTATTTGTTGATTTTTTGCTTTTGTTGTTTGTACTTTTAGCATCATGTTCAAAAAAATCAATGCCACAGCTAATATTGATGAGTTTCCTTCCTACATTTTCTTCTAGGAATTTTATGGAACCAGGTCTTATGATTAAATTTTTGATTCATTTCAAGTAAAAAAAAAAAGAATTTTATATTCTTTTAAGTTTTTCATTTATTCTTAAAGTAGCATAATATGAAATTAGACAAAATCTTTCTTTCAGTGGGACATTCTGGGCCATTCTGAGCTCCAACCCCCTGCCCTTTCTCACTGCCCTAGCTGCTGTGATAAGGCCAGCTGATATCTACTGCTTCTGCTCAGGGCCCCGGGAACTCATCTATCTCTGATTGTCCAAGTAGGTACCTCCTTCATCCTCCCTGGGATTTGGGTTGGGTCAGGGTGATTTATGCCAGTAGGTAATTTTATTCATATTTCTGCATTGTTTCAGGAGGCTGAAATTGAGTAATGATGTAACCTTTAACACCAGCAGGCCTATTGAACCCACATTGGGTTTATTTAAGTGAATTCCATCCGGTCCTCGCCTGTTTTGATTTTTCCGAATCTTTGAACTCTGCCCCCTCTTTCTTCTTGATAAACCTGGGGTCTGCCCTTACCATCCTGCTTGCTCTCTTGAGATTTGCAAATTACAGCTCTGATTTGGATTAGAAAAGACATTCCTGTGCATCTAAAAAAAATCTCCACCCAGCCATTACTGATAGAGTCACGGAACAGACTTGAAATCACCAGCTCCAGGATAAAGGAAAGATAAATCAGTGGGAGTTGAGTCTCCCTGTCATGAAACCTAGTTCTTGACCCTCAGAGTTAGGAAGCCTGGCAGTCACTTGCTGCTTCGTACTTGGCCTTTTAACTCCCGGTGTTCCTTGTGAGGGGCCGGCAGACTTGGTCCTGAGGTGGCCACGGTAACGCTGAACTGCCAGGTATTCATGTGGGTGGTATGACCAACTGGACCTGTTCACAGAATGTTTTTAATGCTCCATAATCACCTTCAGGTCTGATTCATTTGGAGCTGTCACTCGTGAGGCCAGAGCTGTGACTTTGTATCAGGTCTCAGGAGTTAGGTTGTCATTTCTTTTTTTTTTTTTAAGATTTGTTTTTTTTGGATGTAGACTATGTTTAAAGTCTTGATTAAATTTGTTACAATATCACTTCCGTTGTTTATGTTCTGATTTTTTGCCCATGAGGAATATGGGATCCCTGGCTCCCCAACCGGGGATTGAACCTGTGCCCCTCTGTCGGAAGGTGACATCTCAGCCACTAGACCACCAGGGAAGTCCCCAAGTTGTCATTTCTGTATTTCTGGAAGCCAGTATAATCTCAGAGCAGGTTTCCACCCTAGATCATCAGTGGGGAGGAAAGCAAGCTCGTTCACGCTGCATCGATCTGCAACAAGGTATTTTATCACAAAAGGAACAGCGAGTAGTCATGGGAGACAGAAATCAGAGCAAAAACAAAGATGGAAATTCACCCTCTTTTTTCACCTCAACTCTAACACTTAAGTGTTTCCTTCTGAATATTTTTCTATGTGTACATATAAGTCCGTTAGTAGCATCGTCAAAATGATATCATACGGTACACACTGTTTTGTGACCAGTTTTGTTAGCCAACCATTTCCATTTTAATCAGTTTTCTTCTCAGTGATTCTCTGAATCATATTCGTATCTCCCTCAAATGTCTTGGGTAGAGTTTTTGACCTGATGTCCTGCCTTGCCTGTGGCTGTTATCACCTATATTTAAGGAACAGTTTCCATTTCTATCTGCATTTGCCAAAACTGACTATTGTGTTTCATGAGTGCTGGTTCTCACAACTGACTCGGATAAATACCACGAACCTGGAGGGACCTCAGACATCAGACCCTAACTGGCCCTCACGGAACACTGGTTCTTGACCAACAGGGCTTGTTTTCACCCTTCTTTTACTGTGGACTCTGCCCTTCACAGAGTGCTAGCCTTCATTCCTTAGTTAACATAATCACCACACCTAGATCCACCACCTTCAACCCCTGATTTTCCCCTTAGAGAAGTACTCAGTGGATTTCCTTATTGCTGTGTGTTTCCTTGCCTGGACAGGAAATAATAACTTAACATTGTATTTTCTCTTTCTTTCTTTCAAGTTTAGTTGATTTACAGTGTTGTGTTAATTT
Source organism: Odocoileus virginianus (assembly GCF_023699985.2). NCBI lineage: Eukaryota > Metazoa > Chordata > Mammalia > Artiodactyla > Cervidae > Odocoileus > Odocoileus virginianus. The sequence goes on from NC_069688.1 coordinate 19,728,054, forward strand.
TTACTGTACAGCAAAGTGACTCAGCTATACACATTCATGCATTCTTTTTACATCCTTTTCCATTGTGGTTTTTCCCGGGATACTGAATATAGTTCCCTGTACTAAACAAGTAGGACCTTGTTATCTACCCTATAGGTAATAGTTAGCCTCTACTACCCCTGCGCTCCCAGTCCATCCTCCCCCTACTCTCCACCACACCCCCCCCCCCATCCCCTGGCAGCCCCGAGTCTGTTTTCTATGTCTGTGAATCTGTTTCTGTTTCCTAGCTAGGCTCATTGTGTAATATTTCAGATTCCACATATAAGTGATATCATATGTTTGTCTTTCTCTTTCCGACTTACTTCACTTAGCATGATCATCTCTAGCTGGACCCATGGTGTATTTTCTTTTCCTTTGATCTCCGATGACCTTTGCTTTATTCTCTGCAACCTGAAATTTTAAAGAGATTAGTTAGTAAGCTCTCGATGCCAGTATGAGAATTCTTCAGCATGATGAGTTGATCACTGCTAAGGCACACAAGGTGCTCCTGAGCTGGAGAAGGTGGCTCAGGCCAGATGCCTAGCCTCCTCATTCATTCTAGGGCTCACCTGGCACTAACTAACCTGTTGGATCCTCCCCCAGAACTGCATGTTCCCCATGGTCTATTTGATCACATTTTCAATGTGGTGGTTTTTAGATCTGTTTCTTTCTATGTTCCTCTGAGATTGTGTGGTGTTGTCTTAGAAAGAATTCTTCTGTAGTTTGTTGATCTGCCTGGATTTCTTAGACAGAAAACTGGATTTTGGAGCCCTCTGCAACAGTGAGAGTTCACAAGGCTTAGGCTGGGCCTGTGTAATATATAATTTTCCGAACTCATCAAAGTCCAGGTTCTCAAATTTTGTTTTAAAAATACTTCATTTTAGTTTGACAAATTGATGTCTCAATTTCACTTTGCCTTCAATGTAAAAAGGTAGATTTGTTTCTGCTTTTTGAAGCACACACTGCGAATTGTAGAGTCACGAGTCGGGGAGTGGTGTGTGTTTTCTTTCTGTTGGACGCCCTGTGTCCTTGGACAAGATGCTTACCTGCTCCGAGCTTTAGATTCCTCCTAACATCCCTGTGCCAGAATTACTCCTAGCACTGAAAAACAGGATCGCTTGAAAACGTTTACTTGCGGAGACTGAATAAATGGTGTATGGGGTGAAAATAATTTATTGTTTCAACTTGCATTTTCTGTTATCTTTTAGAGTGAGTTATTACATATTATCCAAGAAAGAATTGGCAGGGCTCCAGACGTGGGGGAGATGAACAGCAGAGGCAGAATTGGCTCTGGTTCCAGGCTCTTTGGTTCAAGCTCTGCAGGGTTTTGAAAACCCTGGTGTCTGCCCTCAAACAAGACCATCAGGTTCCCTAGAGGAAGGTACAAGTGTCAGAGAGCTGTCTGTTGAGATCAGTTTCATTACACCCAGAACATTTTGCATTTAAAACACTGAAACTATGGAATAAAACATGTCACTGGGAGAGAAGAGCACTGATGACATGGTTACGATGATAATTTTGTGTGTCCTAACTATAGTGTCGAGTGCTGTCCTAAGGGCTGTACTTAAATGAACTGTTAATTCTTACACCAGTCTCATTAGGACAACACTATTATAATCATCTAAACCAGTACTTCTTCTTTCTATTTTTGCTTTATCTTTTTATTTATTGTAGTAAAATACACATAACATAAAATTTACCGTTTTTAAGTTTAAAGTACACAGTTCATTGGCACCAAGTCCATTCACATTGTTGTACAACCACCACCAGCATTAACCTCCAGAACTGTTTCCTCTTCCCAAAGTGAAACTCTGTCCGCATTAAACGCTGACTCCCCATCCCCCCTCCTCCAGGCCCTGGACACCACCATTCCACTCTTTGTCTCTCTGAGTCTGCCTTCTCTGGCTACCTCATGTAAGTAGGATCATACAGTATTTGTCCTTTTGTATCTGGTTTATTTCACTCAGCATGATGTCCTCAACCTGGAGAAAGGAATGGCAACCCATTCCAGTATTCTTGCCTGGGAATCCCACGGACAGAAGAGCCTGGCAGGCGGGCTATAGTCCACAGGGTCACAGAAGACTTGGACAAGACTTAGCGACTGAACAACGTCCTCAAGGTTCTTCCGTGTTGTAACATGTATCAGAATTTCCTTCCTTTCTAGGCTGAAGCATATTCCATTGTATGTATAAACTACATTTTGTTTATCCATTCATCCACCAATGGACATTTTGGGTTGTTTCCATTTTTTGGCTGTTGTGAATAATGCTGCTATGAACATGGATGTACAAATCGCTCTTCGAGTCCCTGTCTTCAGTTCTTTTGAGTCCATATCCAGAAGTGGAATTGCTGGATTATATGGCAACTTTATGTTCAATTTTTTGAGGAGTCACCATTCTGTTTTCTATAGTGGCTGCACCATTTTACATTTCCACATGTAGTGCACCAGGGTTCCAATTTCTCCACGTACTTGTCAACATTTGTTATTTTTTTATGCTGGTAATTCTTGATAAATGCCTAGAAACTTGATGGAAATGGAACAGAATCAAAGCAACACAGAATATTCAGAAACACAAACCCTTACAGTTTCATACCTGGGCAACGTATAACTTTGATGGCTGATTTCTTTAATTTCTTTAAATGTTAGACTGTTGGTATGACCATTATTTTTTTATTAACTGGAAAATTTTTGGTATGCTTGGAGAAAAGACATGTGGTTTTAACGCTAAAAAATGTCTTTCTGATGTTTTTTAATTGTTAAATTTTTTGACTCTTTTTCAACCCCATGGACTGTAGCCCACCAGACTCTTCTGTCCATGGAATTCTCCAGGCAAGAATACTGGAGTGGGTTGCCATTTCTTTCTTCAGGGAGTCTTCCAAACCCAGGGATCAAACTCATGTCTCCCGCTCAGGCAGGTGGATACTTTACTGCTTAGCCACCCGGGAAACCCTAAAATGGCTTAGATTAACTTTAACTATTACTCCTCTGTTGGACAGGTCATCTGATCTTATTCTTGTGTGAAACTAACTATGCTGAAGTCAGAGCTAAATGTAATTTTACTTAAGATGAAAATTTTTAACAAAAAGAACTAAAAGTTTTGAAAAAACATCTAGGAGGCTTTCCTGACATCAAATAACTCTTACAGACCAGTAGACCTAATGAAATAGCTTTTATTTTATTATCCGTGGATGAAAGTCAAGAGAAAAAAAAAAAAATGAGACTTCTCGAGCAGAGAGGCCCTGTTTCAGGGAGTTTACTTTCCTGGACCCTCGGTATGTAATTTTAAGGCATTTGATTTTAATATTTTCTATCTGTGATGTTTATTCCCCTCTGAGATGGAGACCTCTATTGAGAATTATTTCAAGTCATTATGCAGCTCATCATTGGCCATTTAATTCCTAAGTACCTCTCAGATGTCTTGCCCATTTTCTTACTGAGTTATCTTTATTTTTTTCTTGATTAGGAATTCTTACATTCTTCACACAGGTCCTTTGTTGTTATTGTTTGTTTTTTCATTTTTTTTTTTTATTTTTTTTCCATTTATTTTATTGTTTGTTTTTTAAAATATTTATATTTATTTATTTCGGTGCAAGAAGTCTTAGTTGCCACATGCAGAATTTTACTGATTTAGAGAATTATAATTGATTACTGTCTGTTGGCCTTGGATTCAGCAACCAGTTGGACTTTTCTTTTTTAATGTTTTTATTATAAAAACTTCCAAACATACAAAGAACTCGGTAGAATAGTAGCAGGCTCACTAGGCCTATCACCCAACTTCAAACATATTCAAATCATACAATCTTATTTCTTCATCTACCTACCCTTTCCAAAACACACAAAATATTTTCTGGAAAGTGTACCCCTGATCTCCTACTATGTCATTTGTATCTATGTTGGTATTAGTTAAGTTTATTAATTCTAAAAATGCACATGTAGGGGATTTCCTGGTGGTCCAGTGGTTAAGACTCCAAGCTCCCAATGGAGGGAGCATGGGTTCAATCCCTGGTTGGGGAACTAAGATCCCACATGCTGTGTGTCCAATAAATAAAATAAAACAATTAAAATAAAATAAAAGTGCACATGTAAATCCCTTTGTTTTTCACACAAAATCATTATATAAATAGGATTTATATCTCTTACTTTCATTATGTATACACTGTACTTATCTTTTTCCTTGCTTTGCCATCTAGGTTAGATCATCGTTCCAGTAGACACAGTGAGAGCAGGCATCTTTGTCTTATTTCAATCCCGGAAGACAAGCTTTCAACATTTCACCACCACGTCTGGTGTTTGCTGTAGTGTTTTTGTAAATACCTTTTGGTTGGTGAAGGAAGTTCTCTATTTTTAGTTGGCTAAGAGTTTTTTACTTTTTTTAGTTAAGAATGGATGTTGCATTTCTTCAATTGCTTTTTTTATGGATATATTGATATGTTCATATTTTTCTCTTTTATTCTGTTAATTTAATAATTGATTATTTAATTTAGTGATTACTTGGTTGACACATAGATTTTTTAATATTAAACTGATCTTGCATTCATGGAATATACTTAGTTAAATGGGAAGTGCTAATTTTTCCATATTGCTAGAATGACTGTATTAATATTTGGTTTAGAAAATTACCAGTGAGATGGCTTCATAACTTTCCTTTTTCTCTAAAGTCACTGTCATTTTTTGGAATCGAAGTTATACCAGTCTCCTAAAAAGGAGTTAAAGTAGTGAAAGAGTTTATGCTTAGAAGAAGTTTTCAAGCTATGAAAGACCACAACTCAAAAAATTCTGATTTTCTTAAGAAAAGCATGGACAGGTAAAGCATGATTTTGTTGTTCTCTGTTTCCTAACCTTTTAATCGACCTTAAGAGGTAGTGGCTGACCATGTCAGCCTGTCAAATAGCCTCTTAAGAATGCTCTAAAGTCTTCAGAAAAACAGACGTGCAAAACTCCTAATGTCAGAGTCCTGGACCTCACTTGAAAGCTCAGGTGCTGAATATACCTTTATTGCTAGTTTAAGTCTCCAGCAGCATGCACACAGAGAAGGACTTTGGCAATAATTTAGTACTTTCTCTCCCTCTGTCAGGACTGAATACAGATCTATGAAACACCTCTGTATGGATTCTTTTTTAAAAATTGTGGTAAAATATACATAACATAAAATATACCATCTTAGCCATTTCTTTTAAAAGATTTCCTTTAAGATAAAAATCTTATTTTGCCTTTTGCCTAGGAGCCAAACTAGTGAATATTAAAATTCAGTTCATTTCAGTTGCTCAGTCATGTCCAACTCTTTGCGACCCCATGAACTGCAGCTCGCCAGAAGATTGAAATTACGGTACAGAAATAAAAGCAATTGATAATAATGGACATTCCACTCAAAGTAATATCTTAGCCATTTTCAGGCGTGCAGTCCATGGTACTCAGCACCTTCACATTGCTGTGGACCCATCGCCTCCACCCAAGTCCAGAGCTTTCATCATCCCAGTTTGAAACTCTGTCCCATGGAACACTCTCTCCCATCCCCCCTCCCTCAGCCCCTGGTACCCACCATCCTGCTTCATGTCTCTATGAATTTGATGACTCTAGGTGCCTCATTTAAATGGAATCATTCAGTTTTTGTCCTTTTGTGACTGGCCCATTTTATCTAGTATCATGTCCATAAAGGTTCATCCAGATTGTAGCATGTGTCAGAGTTTTCTTTCTTTAAATGTTGAATTCCCATGTGGCTCAGTGATAAAGAATCTACCTGCCGATGCTAGAGTCATGGGCTCGATCCCTGGGTTAGGAAGATCCCCTGGAGAAGGAAATGGCAACCCACTCTAGTATTCTTGCCTGGGAAATCCCATGGACAGAGGGGCCTGGCGGGCTACAGTTTATGAAGTAGCAAAGAGACACACTGTACACATGCACAGATATTCCACTGTACGTCTAGATCACATATTATTTATCCATCATCCATTCATGGACTCTTGGGTTGCTTCCACCATTGGGCTACTGTGAATTATGCTGCTGTGAGCATAGGTGTACAAATATCTGTTTGAATTTCTGCTTTCAGTTATTTTGGGTGTATATAAATATTGCTTCTTACATCAAGAGAAAGTTATTTTCAGTTTAGTTCAGTCCAGTAATTGAACACTCTTGTATGTGTGTCATGTCAAGTCATGTGGAAGAATATCAAAGAAAAATAGAACAGACTGGTTTGGGGAGGGCTTATAAGTTTGAAGGAGGAGCATTTTTCAGAATAGTTACATTTCATGTTGCTGTATCATTACCAGCGAAAAGTGTTAGTCGCTCAGTCATGTCCAACTCTTTGTGACCCCATGGACTGTAGCCCGTCATGCTCCTCTGTCTATGGGATTCTCCAGGCAAGAATACTGGAGTGGGTTGCCATTCCCTTCTCCCAGGGGTCATTCTGACCCAGGGATTGAACCCTGGTCTCCCACATTGCAGGCAGATTCTTTACTATCTGAGCCACCAGGGAAGTTTCCATTAATGACTTGTAGAGTCTTGGGAAATGGGTCCCCTGTTGCATGACTTCTGAATTCCCACTTTTCTAATGTGGTCAAAAAGTAAAAGTAGGAGCCATGGAGTCAGACACTGGACAATGAATGAATGAATCCCTGGTGTTCCATCGCCATGTTACTCTGAGCCACTGACTGCCTTCTCTGTAGACTGGGCTTGATGCTACGGCCTTTACATGTCACTATGGGGTCTGCAAGGGGCCTCCAGGTGCCCTGCACAGGTGATCCAGAAGGAGCAACGTGGTGGCCCCCACACGCACCTTGGAGGCTCATGGGCTGGAACTCCCATCCCCCCCCATCCCCAGCCCTCCACCCCCCCTTCCATCCGCAGCAGGGGCAGGGGGAGGGGACCAGGGGAGGAGGGGTAGCCCAGCCGCTTTCAGTATCAGCCCTCGACAAGGGTTGTTATTTTTCCTGTCATGTTTGTTGGGGTCCAGCTCAAGTTTGTTTTTCTTGCAGAAAGGCAGGAAGACCAATTTGGAACACACACAACTCACATGTCATCGGCGGTGGCTCGCCCAGCGCCTGGCATTGGCTCCCTGACAGTTAAAAGGCGCAGGGTGGGCGAGCCCCAGCAGCCAGCCCCAGGAAGAAGGAAAAGGAGGGAGAAGGCGAGATGCTTATCTGCTCAGGGCCTGGGAAGGGGGGCCATTCTTCTCCCCCTGCTCCTCCTCCCCAGGGGACTCCTGGCCTCAGCCGCACAGCCTCCCGCCCCGGCCTCCACTACACTCCGTCCACCTCTTCCTCTCACTGAATGCTCGAGGAAGCCTCCCACCCTAAGGAGGGGAAAGTCTGCGTTAGAGAGATCCACGCTGCAGCCTGCAGGGAGGCAGAGGCAGGAAAGGGGAGAGAGCGCTTTCCACTCTGGACCCAAGACAATCGGCCAGCTGGTTGAGAGGAGCAGGGTGTTTTTCCACCAGACTTGAGAAGTCTCCTTACAGAAGTTTCGCTGGTTTCAGTGTTTGGGGGTGGGGTGGACTGATGCTCTGGGCGGGGATGTGTGTGTGAAGATGCTGGCTGTCCTCAAGACCCAACCGCAGTCTCACAGGTTAACAAGGAGAGCCACTCATTCCAGGGGTCCTATAATAACAATTGGGTAAAATAGGAAACTAAAAAAACATGTAAACAATGAACACTTCTAGCATATGTCTTCAGCAACTTCCCTGGTGGTTGAAATGGTAAAGAATCCGCCCGCCATGCAGGAGACCAGAGTTTGACACCTGGGTCATTCCCCTGGAGAAGGACTTGGCTACCCCACTCCAGAATTCTTGGGAGAATTCCATGGACAGAGGAGACTGGCGGGCTACAGTCCTTGGATCTCAAAGAGTAGGAGACTACTGAGTGACTAACACTTTCTTCTTTTTCAGTCAATCTAGTAACAAATCTTTGGGAGGAATCAGTGGACTTGGAGGGCATTTAGCCCCGGGAAGCGACTCTTTTCTCACCTGTAAAATGGTGAATGGTAGGGTTTGATTTGCAGATTTTTGAAACAATCAGGAAAACTGCTTAATTCCTACCACCTAGGAGTCTCTCCACAAATGACAGCCATTTTTATGATTCTTGTGTGCTCATCCCTTAAATTTTTATTTTTTAAATCTTTTGTCTATGTGGCATGTGGGGTCATAGTTCCCCAGCTAGGGATCAAACCCAAGTCTCCTGCAATGGAAGATTGTAATCTTAACCACTGGATGGCCAGGGAATTCCCACATACTCATTCCTTAAAAAAAAAAAAAAAAAAAAAATGATGGTTGTAGTTAGAAGATAAGCTGAAATCAAGGTTTTAGAGCAAACTTTGCACAATCTCACTACAACTGGTGGTATAAGATCAGCACAGTAAATGCTCAAAAAGTATTTGTTGAATAAACTAATACCTTTAGGGATATTTCTCTTATTTTCTCCCAACTACATAATAAGGGAGCAGGCTTGTTTTCCACTTCCTTGAGATAGAATATACCTTTCATGTAAGATTTACGGTGTGTTGAAGTTTTGGTTTAGCTGGATTCTATATGTGGTCCTTTAACACATTGCTCTTGCTTATCAAGCCCTTCACAAATCCTGTGCCAGGTGTGGTGGTCACATGTCCAGAGATGGCCGTAGCCCTATCTCCCGCAGGGCTCTTGTTCAGTGTAAGCTGGTCACTCATCAGTCACTTGATACTGTGTAGTATTTGTCTTTCTGTGTCTAACTTATTTCACTTAGCATAAAATTCTCCAGGTTCATCAATATTGTTGCTAATGGCAGGATTTCCTTCCTTTTTAAGGTTGAATAATATCCCATTGTGTGTGTGTGTGCTCGTGTAGCGTATATATGCTTTTTGCCTGTGAGATATCTGTATATATATTCTTTACCCATTCATCTGTTGACAGTCATTTAGACTGTTTTTGTATCTTGGTTAGTGTGACTAATGCTGCGATGAACACGGGACTCCAGTTTTCCCGTTAAGATACTGATTTCCTTTTCTTTGGATATGAATCCCAGAAAGGACTGCTGGATCCTATGGTAGTTTTATTTTTAATTTTTTGAGAAAACTTTGTACTATTTTTCCTACTGGATCCGCCAACTTACATCCCTCCAAGAGTGCCACAGGCTCTATTTTCTCCACATCCCAGTCGACAATGTTGTCTTTTTTGTCTTCTTGACCTTGGTGTGAGGTAATACTGTGGCTTTAATTTGCATTTTCTTAGTGATTCGTGACTTTGAACCTTTTCTTATACCTGTTGACCTTTAGTAAACTTTACTTTGAGAAATGTCTATTCAGGTCCTTTGTCCATTTTAAAATCAGGTTTTTTTTTTTTTTTTTTTTTGCTATAGAATTATATGAGTTTCTTGGGGTTTCCTTAGTGGCTCAGATGGCCAAGACTCTGTTTGCAATGCAGGAGACCTGGGTTCAATTCCTGACTCGGGAAGATCTCCTGGAGAAGGAAGTGGCAACCCACTCCACTGTTCTCACCTGGAAAATCCCATGGTAAGAGGAGCCTGGTTGGCTACAGTCCTAGGTTCGCAGAGTCTGACAATACACACACACGTACATAGTAAAACTGGAGCCCTACATTCCTGTATTTTCCCCTTCAATCTGTTAATGTGGTTTATCACATTGATCGACTTGTATTGATATATGTTGCACCATCTTCACATCCCAGAGAAAATCTCACGTGGCGACAGTATATGATCCTTTGAGTGTGCTGTGGCCACAGTATGTGACCCTTTGAGTGTACTGCTGAATTTGGTTGGCTAGTATTTTACTGAAGATCTTTGTATCTATCTTCATCAGGGATATGGGCCTGAAGCTATCTTTTCTTGTGGCTTTGGTGTCAGGGTGATACTGGCTTTGTGAAATGAGTTTAAACTCTCACTGGCTTTTGATCTTGATAGAGTATCCTGTTTTTCCATAATTTTCCCTAAGTCTGGAAAAGGCATTTAGCTCAAGTCACAAGAGAAATTCTCTTTATAGGTATGAATTAGTTTCCTTTTCATTTATTAATGATCCGTTTACTTTCTAATACTTCTTGCTGAAATCATGGTCCTTCTCTCAATTTTTTGGAAGGATTATTTTATTTTATTTATTGGCTGCACCACAGTGCATATGGGCTCTAGTTCCCTGACCAGAGGTTGAACCTCTGTCTCTTGCACTGGAAGTGTGGAGTCTTAACCACAAGATCACCAGAGAAGTCTTCCTTCTCTCAATTTTAATTAGTCTCCTTTGCTTTAAAAAATTGTGAAATTGAGACACTTGATACAGTGGTAGATAGTAGATGATGCCTATGAAGGAATAGTTTGTGGTGGTGACAGTGAAGTAAGCTATCCTTCAATCCATTACTTTAGGCAGAGTCTCCTTTTCATTTTGGGGAATGGAGAGTAGAGTCACTTTCCAGGAGATGGGGGTGGGGTGTGAGACAGTGACCATGGGTCAGGCACTTTCCAGATGGGAAGGGAGTTGGGTGTCATGTTTGATGGCAAACTTCACAGCGAGCAGCGGGGGCATAGCTCTGATGATGTTACTGTGTTTGCCCATGTGATAGCATTCATCCAGGAACCTTCTCCTCCCAAGTTCAAATCTCTGGCTTCCTTATTCTTTCATTCCATCCTGAGGTGTCCTCTGTAAGACATGCGGCCATCCAGATATTAGAACCTATGTAACACAAGAAGACGTAAGCTTGCCAGGTTCCTAAGGTTTTATGATTATGCCTTTTATTTAGAATTCTTGGCAAATAATTTGTCCATAGGCATAAAAAAAGTGTAAGAGAGTCAAACTCACATTGATGTTAAAGTTGCTCCTCCCTAAGTCTCCTTAAAAATTCGTAATGGCTGTTATTAATGCGTAAAAAGCACAGCATTAAAAACAAGTACAGCATTTACTGTGTAAGATTAGTGCTCAGTGAAGTCACTCAGTCGTGTCCAAATCTTTGTGACCCCGTGGACTGTAGCCCGCCAGGCTCCTCTGTCCATGGTATTCTCCAAGCAAGAGTACTGGAGTGGGTTGCCATTTCCTTCTCCTGGGGATCTTCCCAACCCAGGGATCGAACCCGGGTCTCCTGCATTGCAGGCAGATGCTTTATCCTCTGAGCCACCAAGGAAGTCCTTAGTAGTCAGTAGGTCACTGCAAGTTCTTTCTAGATCAGAAGCACGCTGGCTATTTGCTGTCTCAGACATCTCTTTGGTCTTCCTACTGGAATGGATATACATGAGGAGAAGAGGTCATTTCCAGGTTATATGTCATGTTTTCATTATTCTTTGCATATCCAGCAGTTTTTTATTGCATGCTGAGCACTAAGGACGATGTATATTCAGGATTATTAGATGATGTCACCTTCCTTTAAAGATGACTGAGTTTTAATTGCCAACATCCAAGACTTGGAAGCAACCTTAATGTCCAACAATGGACAGGTGAACAGATAAAAAAAGATGTGGTATCAGTACACAGGGCAGCACCCACTCAGACTTCTGCCACCCCTCCTCCCTAGTCCCTGTCCCCACAAAGTCCAGCTCCTTACGCTGTCCTGAACACCTCCATCTGCTCCTGCAAGCTGTAGAGATCAGGGCTAGTGCTTGGAGTCTGACGTGACCCTGGGCTGCCAGCCAGGAGAACTGGGGCTCACTTCGGGTATTTCCCTTTGCTCCAGGATTACCACCCTCTGCTTCCTGTTGTCCACTGCTGGACAACATTTGGTTTATGTATCAAGAGTGGTTTAATAGTTGGCCATGGTAGGAGGCGAGGGCTGGTTCAAGGCACTTAGTCAGGATGGGAAGCTAAGAGTCTGAATTTTGGCAGAAGTAGCAAAACTTTTAGAGCAGGACTGCTCGAGTCTGATTCAATTCCATGGTGAATACGATTTTTACCGTCTTCTATATAGCTTTACAGTCTTCCGTTTCCATAGAATGGTAGGCTTTTGTAGCCTGAAGGAATTAAAAAAAAAAATCTTTTTGGCTCTTACTTTTTGAGAAGAGAAAGCTGGGACCCCAAAGGGTAGAGATCTGTGGAGGTCAAAGGCTGGGAGAAGGGCAGAACCAGACTTCTCGGGTTCCTTCCTGAACCTGGCACTTCATGTTCTTACCTTCCAGTTTATTGTCTTTTTTGGCTCTTGTTGGTACAAAGGAATGAAAATGTAACATGATGTTGGACCCGGCTTTTCTCAGCGCTCAGCGCATCCTCGCACATCTGTGATATTTGTGGCCTGTGAAGCAAAGAAGGGAACTCTGTCTCCAGAGAAAGGGACACTGTTTGGGGGTGGGGGGGGTGGCGGTGACATTAGAGAGGACCTTGAACATCTCAATGGGGTGTGGGGAGCAATTACAGACAGAAGACAAGACAGGTAGAGCTTTGCACCCAGAAGTGCTGAAAGCCTGAGATGGAACCCAGTCAAGGAAGTCTGGTGGGTTTTGCAGAAAAGGTAAGGCCTGAGGTCTGAGAGCACCTCTCACTGAGGCGCAGGTCACAGAGAGGGTGGAAGGACACATCCTGGACCACCTGCTTTGAGCCCTGGCTCAGCACCAACCTCTTTGAATCTCCATTTCCATTTTTAAGGTGAGGATAGACTGAAATCAACACTGAATGTTCACTGATGCTGAAGCTCCAATATTTTGGCCACCTGATGTGACGAGCCAACTCATTAGAAAAGATCCTTATGCTGGGAAAGATTGAAGGCAGGAAGAGAAGGGGGCGACAAAGGATGAGACAGTTGGATGGCAACACTGACTCAATGGATGTGAATTTGAGCAAACTCCAGGAGATAATGAAGGACAGAGGAGCCTGGCGTGCTGCAGTCAATGGGGTCGCAAAGAGTTGAAAAGACTTAGCAACTGAATGCTAAGCCTCATCCTAGCTGTTGTGATGAACCCTGTCCAGGGGCCTGCCCTCCTTGTGGCCCAGTTCCTGTCTCTCCTCTCCTGGAGCAAGAGACCCAGCAGGGGTCACAGAGCTGCTCTAAAACCCTGATTGAAAGCAGCCTCTATAAGAAGCCTGAAAAACTGCAAAGGAAAATCTCCACCTGTGTCTTTTCTGAGCCTTGCACTTTTTTGCTCTCAGAGGCTGCTTGTCCTTCAGGTGCCCCCTCCCTCAGCTGGTTGCCTATGGCCCTTCCTTTCCCCATTTCCAAGATGTAGCTGGGCTTCTGTTCCAGTTTTGCAAACACCATTCTCACGTAAGTGCCAAGATAAACTGGCTGGAGGGTGAATGTGTTAATGGTGCTGGCGGGTATTTGGTTAACCTTCCCAATTCTGCTGTAGATCTGTGGGTGGCCGGACCCCCTCCCCCAAGGCAGTCTTGGCCTAAAAACCTGCTGTTTTCCATCTTTTCTGTGTGGGTAGGGGCAGGTGAGAAGCCAGGAAGCCTAGAATTCTGAAAAGATCTAGAAAAAGTGCAAAAATCATCGATGCACTGTGAAGTGGTTTTCACACACAACTGATAAAATCATGCTGCTTTTGAAATTAAGATGTTGGCTTTTGACAAAGCACAAACATAGACTAAATATATGATTGCTCATCCTGATTCCCAGCAGAATGACCCAGGATCAGTCTCACATGGTTCGGAAGGCTGGGTTCATTCCGCCTGCCCACACTGTGACACTGGTCAGTTAGAGCAAGAAAAATAACCTGGAGGTGAAGTGCCTTCTGATAGGATTTAAAACTTTCTTCCAAAATACACAGATTTAATGAAAAGAGGAAAAATTTAGTGATGATAACGCCATCATTGGAAAACAAAGCCTGTTTCTAGGGAAGCATCAATATTTTCCTTTTTAATAGAAGCAGAATGTAACCATGAACTTAGAATTCCAAGCCTTGAACTCAGGAGTCAGGAGTCGAGTAAATTCCATTTTGGTTGTCGCTTTAACCTGTTCACTCGATGTCTGTTCTTGGTGAAGATTAGGCATTCTGAAATAATAGATTTTTTGCAGTTCATACTTCTGAATTTCCCAAATTCTATAAAAGTCATCTTTTTTGTTGTTGTTGTTAAATTTTGTATTGGGGTATATCCCACTGACAATGTTGTGATAGTTTCAGGTGCAGAGCAAAGGGACTCAACCACACATGTACCTGTATCCATTCTCCCTCAAACTCTCCTCCCATCCAGGCTGTCACATAACATCGAGCAGAATTCCCTATGCTGTACAGTATGTCCTTGTTGGTTTTACACTTTAAATATAGCAGTGTGTACATGTCCATCCCAAACTCCCTAACTATCCCTTCCCCCTGGCAACCATAAGTTCATTTTCTAAGTCTGTGATAATAAAGCTATCTTTGTTTTTCTTTATTATTATTAAAGAAAGCAATGCTCTGCCTCCAAATTTTAGAAAACACAGAAAAACAACTAAAAGGAAAAAAAAGACAGAGATAGATGACGTGACACTTGAAGTAAGTGCGTTGACTGTGAATCTGTGTCACTTTTAGTTATGATGTTGGTGTTTGTCCTTGGAGGACTTTTCTCTGAGCAGAAACTAAATAGGGGAAGAACAGTCTTTTCCTGGCATCTCTGTGCTCATGCTATTCTGAAATACTTCCTTGAATTTGCTCTGCTTTCTTTAACCTCTGGTCCTTATACATGCTATTATCTCTGCCTGCCTGGAAGGTCCTTCCTTCCCCATCACAGTCTTCCGCTGCTTAGCTTCTGCTCATTTTCATGATGACAGGACTTCTTCTAGGAAGTCCTCCCAGATGTACCCAGATCAGGTTTAGGGGCTTGACTGTCACATTCTGACTCAGAGCATCCCGGTGTCCTAGGGCTCATCATGTGATGTTATAATTGCTGGTTTTCTTCTTCATATTCTCTTCAATGTTTATAAGCTTCATGAGAAAAGGGACTTTGTCCAGCTTGTTGAAAGCTTTATCCCCAGTACCTCCTGTGGTCCTAACACAGGAAGTGTCAATAAGTAAATGTTGAGTGAACCAATGATAATTGAAGGAAAGCCTTAGAGAAGAGAGGAGGAATGCCCGGAATTCATGCAAAGTCAGAATCAAAAGAGTACACAAAGACACCAGGGGGTGCAGACTCGAAGTTAGGGTCATCTCTTTACTAAATTAACCAGAATTTATTAAACCAGTATTGTTGGACATTTAGATTCCCCCAACATTTTCTTAAGATTGCTACTACAAAGGATACTATTATAAATGTTCTTCTCAATATGGACTTTGTATACATGTTAAGCTATATCCTTAGGACAATTTGATAAAAGTGGAATTTCTGTGTCAAAAATTTCATGTTATTAAACTTTTGATATCTATTAGCAAAAATTTGCCCACCAGAAGCATGGTTTTATTTCTTCCCAGGCTTATTCTTTATTTAAAGTATTTTAAATAAGTATTTAAAATTTACTTATTTTAAATAAATGTAAAATTATTTAACATTTTAATATAAAGCTCTCATTTTTTTACTACATTTCAAAACTTGTGGTAACACATACATAACATAAAACTGACCCTTTAAACCACTTTAAGTGTACAAGTCAGAGGCATTAGGTATATTCCTAATATGAGACAACCATTACCAATGTCCATTTCCAGAGCTTTTCTTCATCATTTGAAACAAAGCCTGAATATTAATAAGCAATAACTCCCATTTCTCTCTTCCCATTTTCCAAAGAGTATTTGTTGTGTGTTTAATATGCTCACAAACCTAGACAGTGTATTAAAAAGCAGAGACATCGCTTTGCCGACAAAGGTCCATATAGTAAAACCTATGGTTTTCCCATTAGTCATATACGGATGTGAGAGCTGGACCATAAAGAAGGCTGAGGCCAAAGAATTGATGGTTTCTAACTGTGGTGTTGGAGAAGACTCTTGAGATTCTGTTGGACAGCAAGAAGATCTAACCAGTCAATCCTAAAGGAAATCAGTCCTGAATATTCATTGGAAGGACTGATGCTAAAGCTGAAGCTCCAGTACTTTACCCACCTGAAGCAAAGAGCCAACTCAATGGAAAAGATCCTGATGATTGAGGGCTAGAGGAGAAGGGGGTGACAGAGAATGAGATGGTTAGATGGTATCACTGACTCAATGGACATGAGTTTAAGCAAACTCTGGGAGATAGTGAAGGACAAGGAAGCCTGGCATGCTGCAGTTCATGGGGTCACAAAGAGTCAGACATGACTGAGCAACTAAACAACAAAAATAAGAGAGAATTTGTTGCAAGTTTAGTATGAAATGTTGGGTTTAATTGCATTTTCATCCGGCAATGGAAATGTTAATGAACTAAAAATTTCTGATTCTGCCTTAGATCAATCACTGAGACCATGGTTGAATAGAGCTTTGAAATAATCGTATTCATGCCCACATGCCATGAAATAAACATCCTTTATGATTCTTTAGACCCAGAGGGGCATCCTTTTGCTCAAGAGCTTCTCAAGCTGAGAGATTTTTCATCTAATTTGAAATAAGCAAAGATCGACTGTTTAGGATTTGAGATGCTGATCGTAAACTAGAAATAAGACACTGGAGAGTCATCTTTTGTTTCTGCAGGTGAAATTCTTCACCCTAAATATTGATGAGGTGGAACCTACCTAAGTGGTAGCAATTTTCATAAAGCAAAGTTTAGTTTCTGCTTTGAAATGATTTCCCAGAAAAGAGAGATTTGTGTGGATGTTTACAGCTCCACAGCACCTTCTGGGATGCTTTCACGAAAAGTCAGAATAACAGGAGGATGAGATGCTCTGGAGGGAGGAGCCTCCGTGGGAGACCTGACGGGGACTCAGAGGGGAAGGTGGGTCCAGAGGCCACTTGGAACAATGGCAAATTTGCAGGTTTGCCAGCTGCTGGCTGTTACCTATCTTGTACTGTGAGAATTACTAAGCGAAAAGGAATTGTATTTAAACTCTGGGCAAAACAGGAGGAGAATTTATGGAGGATTAACTTTCTTTCATCTTCTTACCTTTCAAATTGGGAAACAAGCCCAAGAAACTGAATTAAGGGGAGGAGTCTTTGTAAAGCCTTTGAAGTTTTCCTTTGCAAACAGAGTTGAATTTATCTGAACCCTTTCCCTTCAAAGTAAAAACCTTATAAGCAACCGACTTTCTCTGTGCATTCCTCACTCCTCATGAATTAACAGAGATTATACAGTAAAAAAAGGGGGGAGATCTGATAGGGGATGGGGGCAAGCTGACCCTTTAGAATAGTAATACATGCTGATGAGCTCATGGTAATGACAGAACAATTTTTTTTAAAAAAGTTTTCCTTCTATACTCTGGAAGCACCTTAGAATGGTGATAAGGTTAACGGGGGGGGGGGGGGGGAAATACTACTAATAATGTGACCTTAAGATGTCTGCATCTTGCTCTATTTAAATTCAGCCAAAGTTGAATAGTGGATCTTTCTGTGTTAATGTCTCTGAAAAAATAAAACATCAAAGTCAGGTATAGAATATTTCAAAAGAGCCAAAATTTATGTCTTTCATAGGTCACTAGCTTTTTTTTAAAAAAATTGAATGAAAGATTCTTTCAATTCTATGGTGCTCTACAATTTTTAGAAATTTCAAACACGTGATCTGATATAATCCCATAATAATCCTCTTATCCCCCCACCCCTCTACTACCGCTTTATTGCCCCGCCTCCTTCCCTCTCCCCAGGGATAACGACTGCTTTGTTTTCTGTATCTGTGAGTCTACTTCTCTTTTGTTTTATTCCTAGTTTGTTGTATTCTTCAGATTCCAAATATAAGGGAGAGCATACAGTATTTGTCTTTATCTGACTTATTTCACTTAGCGTAATGCCCTTCACGTCCATCTCTGTCATTGCAAATGGCAAAATTTATTTCCTTTTCAAGGCTGCATAATATTCCAGCCCTGTCTGCAGACCCTGATGTTCTGGTCTCTGTTCTGAGCTTGCAGTGAAAAAATGCACATGGGCGGTTTGCCCTCACTGTCACAGATTCTGTGCTTGGGAATGCACATAGGTGCTGACGTTTATTCGTAACCTCGAGATCAAGACTTGCTGCATCTTCCATCCTTTTGCAGACATGCATGGAGCAAGCAAAATCCATGTTTCCCATTGATCTATTCCAGCCAAGGTGGAACCAGCGATGCTCTGTCTTCTCCCTCCAGCTCACACTATCAACACGTGTCCTTCTCCGGGTCTATTTAGTGCCTCATCTTTATTGGTGATTCCACCATTTAAAATGTCCTGCAAGGGTCAGTCTGCAGTACTGTGTTGTAAGTGTGTGAAGGCTGTGTTGAGCCTTCAGAAGGTGCTGCGTGCAGACACAAGTCACATGGCTGTGGTCCATAAGTTCAAGTTACTTTCAGCGATAAACAATCACATGCGGGCTTCAAACAAATGCTTGTAAAACAAGGTCATGTATTGATCTGATGAAGATGTTGTGACCAGAGACAGGGGAGACACCTGAACTTCCCCAAGGAGGAATTACTCCTGGCCAAGTCAGTGTTCACCACGACTTCAGAGTTCACAGCCACTGTGAACAATGAGAAATGACATGTGTGTACATACCTGCACATACATATATACAAAATACACATTATGAATACATCCACAGACATAAAGCTCTCTTCACTAAACATCTCATTGAGAAGATAAAATATAAAAAGAAAAGTTGCAATGCAAAAGGAAGTTTCCTCTGTGCCCCCAACTTCACTCCTCAGACACCTCAGCTCCCTTCTATCAACTCCCAAAATGATGTTTCTCGTTGAGAATTTGTCTCCCCTCTAGGGTGATGTGGTCTTAGCTTTAACTGGGGCCTCTGTCCTGCCTGACCCACAGGTAGTCCACAGAGAGCCCAGAGCAGCTTATCTCAGTGTGGTCATTGTTAAATGCCCTTGGCCTCGGTGGGCAAGACTGGCAAGAGGAAGTTGCCTGGTCACAAAACAATGAGCAGGTGGCCTTGGCAAGAGCAGTCTCCGTGACTGTATTTCTTAAGAGGTGGTCGGCTGCCATTATGTGAATTCAGTGTTACAACAGGAGACTGATTCAGTTACTCCAAAAAGCACCAAAATCTATAAAAATAGTCCATAGGAGAAAAAAGAGGCCTTTTTAAAGATATAAAGATTGTTATTCAGTCACTAGTTGTGTCCGACTCTTTGTGACCCTATGGACTGCAGCACACCAGGCTTCCCTGTCCTTCACTGTCTCTCGGAGTTTGCTCAAATTCATGTCCATTGAGTTGGTGATGCCATCCAGTCATCTCATTCTCTGTTGCCCCCTTCTCCTCCTGGACCAAAAGCACTAAATCTGGCTCTCACATTTTAGAAATAAATCAAGTCATTTACAATGATTAAATTAGAACCAGGACCATAATTCAGATCCACAGACTTTTAGTTCCCAACAAATTAATCAATGATTGGCAAATGTATGTTTGGGTTTCATTATTAAATTTCCCCTTTTTTTTTTTGGGCCACGCTTCGTGTCTTATGGGACTGAGCCCAGGACGTGGCTGTAAAAACACCAAATACTAACCACTAGTTTGCCTGGGAACTCCCTCATTATTAAATGTAATCTTCTTCATTCATTAGTCAGTATGTTGAGTTAGGGTAATTACTTTTTTAGTAATTAGTTTCAGTTTTCTCACAAATAGGTGTTTTTAACAGCTTTATCAAAGTGTGTGTTTAACTGCTAAAAAAATCTGCCAGATGGTTTTCAAAAGTGGTTGGAAGTTCCCACCAGCTGTGTATAAGAGTTCAGATTCCTCAGCCAAAACTTGATATGGTCCATCTTTAAATTTCGGACATTCTCGTAGGTGTGAAGTGGCATCTCACTGTGGTTTAATTAGCATTTCCCTGATGACTAACATACTTGAACATCTTCATATGCTTTTCTTCTTTGGTTGAGTTTCTTGGGGGTCATTGTCTTTCATTGCCTGATGGCCAATGGCTTAAAAACCATTGTTTCATATATTTTTGTCCAGTTCTTCAGTTGTTTCTGCCCGATGGTTCATCTCGTCTCTGTTACTCCATCTTGCCTGGAAGCAGGATTCTCAAAAACTACCCATAAGTATTTTTCTAACAGTTACTCACAGTCACCCCTGCTATCATCAGTTCTCTCTTTTTCTTCAATTTCAAATCCTTATTCTTAAGATTCTCATGATTTTCTTGGCTTTTATTTTTATACTTTATTTATTTATTTGGGTGCACTGGGTCTTAGCTGCAGCATGCAGGAGCTTTAGTTGCAGCATGATGGTCTAGTTTACTGACCAGAGATAGAACCTGGGCCCCCTGCATTGGGAGTGCAGAGCCTTACCCACTGGACCACCAGGGAAGGCCCTCTTGCTTTTGGCTTTGAAAGTTAGTTTGCTTCATGAAGAGTTTATATCTTGAGTTTTCTTTTCTCATCCTTCCAATAGCCACTGTTACTGCACCCTTAAAAAGTTACCAGGGTACCTGAACGACACTCACAGATTTTAATTTAGTGATCAGGATATGTAAAAGGATTAAGAGGACAAATGGGAAGGATGGATAGAGACTGAGAATATCATTTTATTCCAGGCAGCTTTACTTCAGGGGTGTTTAAAAGTTACCTGGTATAAAAGAAAACAATTATGAAAATGGATTTTAATGAAATTAAAGACTTTTATTCTTCTAAAGAATAAAAGTTAAGAAAACAAGATGGAACGCCATGGATTGGGAAAGAATATTTGTAACCCATATGACTTTATACAAGTTATGAAACTTAATAATAATAATGGTGAAAGATTTGAGAAATATTTCACAAAAGAAGATATACGAATGGCACACACAGCACATAAAAGAGTGATGTCACCCCTAGTCACCAGGGAAGTGAAAATTAAAATCACAGAGATGCATGATACACATGTCTTCTAGAAGGGATTATCAGAAGGACTGACAGTGTCACGTGTCGGGTATCATGTGGAGGAACCAGAAGTCCTGTCTGCTGCTCGTGCTGGCAGGGATGCAAAAAATCGCATAGCTGCTTAAGAAACATAATGTATGATTTAATTGAATTTTACTTTCTTTACTTATTTATGACTGCACTGGCTCTTCCTTGCTCTGCTTCCTTGCTTGCTGGGCTTTCTCTAGTTGTGGTGAGCAGTCTCCATAGTACCGGCTCAGCTTAGTTGCTCCATGACAGATAGGATCTTCCCAGACCAGGGATTGAACCCATATCTCCTGCATTGGCAAGCAGATTCTTAACCACTGGACCACCAGGGAAGTCCTGTATGACTTAATTTATATGTTATGTATGTGTGTTAGTTGCTCAGTCCCGTCCGACTCTTTGCAGCCTCACAGATTGTAGCCCACCAGATTTCTTTGTCCATGGAATTCACCAGGCAAGAATACTGGAGTGCCATTCCCTTCTCTAGAGGAACTTCCCAACCCAGGGATCAAACCCTGGTCTCTTGCATCACTGCTGGGGCTGCTGCTGCTGCTAAGTCACTTCAGTCGTGTCCAACTCTGTGCGACCCCATAGACGGCAGCCCACCAGGCTGCCCTGTCCCTGCATCACAGGCAGATTCATAATTTATATGAAGTTCCCCCCAAATGCAAAAAGCTATAGGGGCTGAAGGCAAGACAATCTGTGTTAGTAGTATACAAATGCCGAAATTCATTAAACCTTACACCCTAAAAAAGAGGAATTTTATTGTATGTAGATTGTAACTCAATAAGGCCTCGAGGAAAAGTAAACTTACATTGAAAAGTAATATTTACGTTGGGAAGACAAATGTGGAGTAGCAATTTTCTAGTAACTAGTACAAGCTGTGTCGCTCTAACCTGCCATCTAATTCAATTTTTAGGCTGTGCTCCCTGTTGTTAGGCTTTTCTCAGGAATGTTTTGAAGAAAATGCTATAAAACCTTTGAAGTACATTCAATTTTTAAACGAAAACTTCAATATAAATACTACATAAATCACTGTGAACATGCTATCCATCAACACCAAAGGTGCAAATACATGATTAACATTCAAGGCTGAGAATTGAAGACAGACCACTGATTCCGCTTTATAGACCTGTGCTGTTGGCCTGTGGTTTAGTTGCTCGGGAAGCACTGAAAACATGCTGGAAGAAAGAACACTACTAAAAACATGTTCTTTCCACACTGAGGAATATTAAAATCAAAGCCTGATTTGACAGCTTAATGTTATCAGTTCAGCAATAAAGAGTGATGTGTTCAGTAATGACCTCTTTTCCCCTTGAAACCTGAGATCTGCTTTGCTTTTTGAGCCAAAATGTCCACAAATGGAAATATTGCTAGAATTACATTTAAAAACATAGGCAGTAAGACCATGGAAACAGAAAGAGGGACCCTGAATTATAAATTGTAAAAATTATAACCTATACATAGCAGAAGCCTTTTTAAAACACAGTTTCTGGATAACCCCTTGCCTTTCTTTTTTTGGGGAGAGAGGTGGAGGGTGTAATTTTCTTTTTAATTCAAACAACAATGACAGTAAAAAAAGAAGAAGAAGAAGAAGAAAAAAACAAACACAATGATGCTATGCCGCGTGGAGATCTGGTCTTCTCACATTCTTCTCTACTCTCCCACCACCACTAACAAATCTTGAGAATTGGCCTAGAAATGATTTTTTTTAAGCAGATTTTCAACAATATTTAATAAATACAATGGAACAAGTTTAGATTCCCTTCCACCCACCTTGCAGAGCATTGTAGTAGGGTTTCACATAGTCTGGATATGAATCTGACTTATATTATTTTATCTAAAGTAAGCCAATGCAAGGGGCAAAAGAAGGGACATGTTTGGCACAATATTTTGTCAGACAGTGGTGTCAGCATTGCAAACAGTAATTACAGCTCTGATTCTAGACATGCACTATATATTTAAATTTTTTTTTAAAATTTTTAATTGGAGAATAATTGCTTTACAGTTTTGTGTTGGTTTCTGCTATACAACAATGTGAATCAACTCTAAGTATATACATGTCCCGTCCCTCTTGAGCCTCTCTCCCAGGCCCCACTCCCAGCCCACGCCTCCAAGTCATCACAGAGTTTCAAGCTGAGCCCCTTTTATTACACAGCAGCCGTCCTGTGTTATACACTAGCTATCTACTTTACGCATATAGTGTGTATATGTCAATGATACTCTCAATTCATCCCACCTTCTCCTTCTTCCACTGTGTCCACAAGTCTATTCTCTGCCTTTGTGTTTCTATTCCTGCCCTGCAAATAGGTTCATCAGTACCATTTTCTAGATCCCATATATATATGTGTGTGTTAATATATGATATTTTTTTTCTTTTTCTGACTTACTTCACTTTATAACAGGCTTTAGGTTCATCCACCTGACTACAATGGACTCAAATTCATTCCTTTTTATGGCTGAGTAATATTCTATTGTATGTATGTTCTACAACTTCTTTATCCATTCATCTATCAATGGACATCTAGATTGCTTCCATGTCCTGGCTATTGTAAACAGTGCTGCTATGAATATTGGGGTACATGTGTTTTTTGAAATACAATTTTCTCAGGGTATTTACCCAGTAGTGGGATTGCTGGGTCATACAATAGTTTTATTCCTAGTTTTTAAAGAAATCTCCACACTGTTCTCCATAGTGACTCTATCGACATTCCCACCAACAGTGCAGGAAGGTTCCCTTTTTTTCCCATATCCTCTCCAGCATTTATTGTTTGTAGATTTTTTGATGATGGACATTCTGACTGGTGTGAGGTGATACCTCCTTGTAGTTTTGATTAGCATTTCTCCAATAATGAGCCATGTTGAGAATTTTTCATGTATCTGTTGGCAATTTATATGTTTTCTTTAGAGAAATGTCTATTGAGGGAAATTCCTTGACTTTCTCATCTGCAGTGTGGGCCATGAAGCAGGGCGTAGAGATCTGATGTTCAGTGATGGTACCCAGGGGCTGCCCAGGTGGTGCTAATGGTAAAGAACCTGCCTGCCAAAGAGATGCGGGTTCGATCCCTGAGTCAGGAAGATCACTTGGAGGAGGACATGGCCACCCACTCTAGTAAAATTGTTTGGATAATTCCATTGTCAGAGGAGCCTGACAGTCCACAGTCCATGGGATTGCAAAGAGTCGGACACAACTGAGTGACTAACACACAAAGTCTGGGAAAGGCTGAGAGTGAACTTGTGCGGGTTGGATGAATGTGAAGTGGCTGCCATGTGGATTGTGTGCTATTCCTGCTGTTTATCTTTTAAAAATAGGGCAGTGGTCACACAGCTGAAGCCCTGAGCCTGCCCAGCTCCACGCTGCCCGCTCCCAGGCTGACAGCACTTCCTTCCTGGCCCGAGGGCCTTCCTGCCTGGCCTTATCGCACACAAAACTTGACACAGCGCTGGAATGCACTTAAGGGCCATACAGGGAAACCGCCTGCTTTCTGCATCTACAAACAACTGTCATCGACAGAACGCTGTCTTTACTTCCAGACACACACTTTCCTTTCTTGGTGGGATTAACACAACCCAGAAGGAGCAAAGAAAAAACCTTCTCCATCTCCAGCTCTCCTTTTTCCCTGAAATTTTAATCTTTTGTTGTTGAGCCAAAGACAAAAGCAATAAGTGTGGCATAGATGTGCATACAAGCAAGAGAAGATTCAGAAAAAGGTGTCCAATACAGATTGATCATATTTTATTCTATGTACTTCTTTATTATGCATGTATGCATGCTCAGTTTTGTCCAACTCTTTGCAACCCCGTGGACTGTAGCCCAACAGACTCCTCTGTTCATGGAATTTTCTAGGCAAGAATACTGGAGTGGGTTGCCATTTCCTACTCTAGGGGTTTTTCCCAATCCAGGGATCAACCCACTTCTCTTGTGTCTCCTGAATTGGCGGGCAGATTCTTTACCCACTGCACCACCTGGGAAGCCTCACTTTATTGGGTCTCCATCTTAAAGAAGAGGGGGTGTTTTGCTTGTGAATGCTGTTATATCAACAAGTAAACTTTTATCCTGTCATCTCTGCCTTCCCTTGTAACTATTAAGTGTTTTAGAAATTACAAAGGCTTTACAAAAAAAAATCTTATTTTTTGGCCACACCTTTGAGGCACATAGAATCTTAGCTCCTCTACCAGGGATCAAACCCACGTCCCCTGCATTGGGAGCATGGAGTCTTAACCACTGGACCACCAGGGAATTCCTTAAAAAGGTTTTTTTTGTTGTTTCTTATCATCTGAGACCTCCTGCTGTACATTCTTTTCTCCCATAAAATGTTTAAGGTGGATAGGAGATCATCCTCACATTGAATATTAGGATTGGGGATGCTAAAACCATCAAAGGAAAATGAGGCTTGCAAAATTTTTAAAGCTGCACTTTCTGAGCTCTTTAATTTTGACGAAGTTAGTACAACAGAAAGTGTTTCAGGGAAATAGAGCATGAACCGCTCTCCACTTGACAAGACAGTAAATAAAAGCTATTTTGAAAATCATGTAAAATTTGGTGTGGACAATTCAAGGGGCTCATGGAGGAGAAAAGCATCATAAGAGAGGTTTCTGGGAGTGTCTTGACTTTCTAAATTCAGTGGCTTTTCATGAGCTCATCAGCCTTCTTAAGATGTTATGATCTTTTGCCCAGACCAGGGGAATTTCCTCCGATGTGAGCGCAGAGTGGGCTGGGCTGTGTCCTGTGAGGACTTAATATTGGAAACATGAACTCTCCTGGAAGCATTCCCGATTTTATTTCAGAGGAATTCCCCCTTGAAGAGCAGCTCCCGTGATGGAAGACCGAGGACAGAGGAAGCCTTTTGAAATCTATTTATTTTTTTAATTTGAAAGTGGAAGAGTTCCCCCTATACCCCACCCTCCGCCTTTGGAAACTACTTCAGTAAGCGTCAGAGAAAACAGTTTGAAGTCTCTCTTTTCAGGATGAGTAAGTTAAACAAGTGGAGGATACTCAAAAATATAATTTTCATTACTCAAATGCACACAGACATACTCGTTAAAGTGCACAAGCTTCTGAGTCATTATTTCCAAGTGGACCTGATTCTGTCATGCAAAGAGGCCTCGTGGGCCCCATGGGTAGCCACAGCCCAGGGCTTTATTGATTCCTAAATTCTGAACCAGCTTTTATTTTTTATATCATTTTACTTCTTTATTTCTTTTTGGCTGTGCTGGGTCTTTGTTCCCTGAGGGTTTTTCTCAAGTTGTGGTGTGGGGGTGCAGTGGCTTCTCCGGCGGCGGAGCCTGGGCTCTAGGATGAGCGGGCTTCAGTGGTTTCAGCTCCCGGACTCTGGAGCATGGCTCAGGAGTTGTGGCGCATGGGCTCAGTCGCCCCGTGCCGTGTGGGACCTTCCCGGACCAGGGATCGAACCCGTGTCTCCTGCACTGGCAGGCGGATTCTTTACCCCTGAGCCACCAGGGAAGCCTGAGGCAGCTTTAATTAACTACTGCGTGAACGTAAAACTCCCCTGCAACATGGCATGAAGGAGGAGCCTCTGACAGAGAAGAATAGGGACGACTCAGGGCTGGAGGATGAAAAGTCTTCTCTGAGGAGGTGGGGGGTGGGGGGGGGTGGCTGATGTGAGCATACCCAGGGCAGGGATTTGGGAGTGGGGGAGAAGCTTGGGTGGGAACACCGCCCACATTGTGCAAAGTGTCCTAGATCATGGCAAAAGTTTTGGCTTTTCTTAAATAGTGGTAAATATATATCACGCATAATTAACCATTTAATCATTTGTAAGTATGCAATTCAGGTCATGAAACTGAAACTGTAAACATTAAACACTCACGGCCCACCCCCTGCCCCCCAGGCCTGGGCAGCCTGCATCTTCTCTTCTGTCTTCATATATATCAGACTCCAGGTCCAAGTCCTATACGTGGAATTGTACAGCATCTGTTCTTTTGTGACTGGATGATTTCCCTTAGCGTGAAGGACATGGCCACCCACTCCAGTATTCTTGCCTGGAGAATCCTGTGGACAGAGGAGGCTGGCGGGCTACAGCCCATGGGGTCGCAAGGGTTGTGACCTAGTGATTAAACCACCATCACCAGTGTCCTCAAGGTTCATCTGTGTTGGTGTATGTGCTAGAATTTCCTTCCTCTTTTTTTTAAATTCTTTTGTAGAATTTCCTCTCTTTTTAGTGCTGAATAATATTCCATTTTTGTGTATACACCACACTTTGTTCATCCACTCAACAGTCCATGGGCCTTTGGCTCTTGTGAATAATGCTGCCAAGGGCTGCATTTCAGTCAAATAGGGAACAGAAGTATACAGAGACTTGCCTGAGTGCCTGCTTTCAGTTCTTTGGTACATCTGTGGAACTAGAGTTTCTGGACCCTTGGGTCATTCTGTGTTCATTTGTTTGATAAACTGCAGTTCTGTTTTCCACAAGAGCTGCACCATTCCATGTTCCCACCTGCAATGCTCCTCTTCCTTGCCAACACTTGTTATTTTCCATTTTAGTTTTTTATAATAGTTATCTTAATAAGTGAGAAGAAGAGCTTGGATTCTTAAGTTAGAACCCAGTGAGTGATTTTAACAACAGAGTAGCAGATTTGTCTTTCTTTTAAAAATGCTCTCTCAGGTTGCTGATGGGGGATGGGCTGCAGGGGAAGGAGAGCGCAAAGGGGCCATCTAATTATAAGAGTAAATTTTGGTGTCTGGGAAAGGGAGGCTGGTGGCATGGACCTGGGGAGTGGTTTTGAAGAAGAAAGGTATGCAAATTTAAGATACACTCTAGAAGCAAAATTGATTGGTCTTGAAGGTGGATTACATGTGGGGGTGGCTGAAGAGGGAGAGAGAAAAAACAATCATGGCTTGAGGTTTCTGGAATAAACAACTGGAGTGAGTACTGGTGCTATTTTAAGAGATGAGGAAGACTGGGAGGGAGTAGGTTCCAGGCCTGGAAATCAAATGCCCATAAAATATGCAGGGTAAGCATCAAGGGACAGAAAACTGGATTGGTAATGTTGAGACTGGGGAAACCCGCTCAGAGAGGTTAAGTAAGTAACTTAAGGTCACAAAGCACAGAATCTAAGTGGCAGCATCAAGATGCAACGCAAAGACTGTCTGACTCCAAAGCCTGGTTCTGTGTCCCCACCTTCCAGGCAGAATAGATTGGTCTTCAGGAATTTGGACTGATGACTACATTTAACCACTTCAGGAAACCTCTAGTAATAAGAGGGAGACACCACATCCAGTAATAAGTGTGGGGTTTAGAATGGAAGACTTGAAGAGCTTTGAGAATAGGTCTTCAAATAGCATATTTGAAATGTGATAAACAATAATGGAAGAGAGACTCTCTCTTAATGTTAGTGTTGTTCTTGTTCAGTTGCCCAGTCATGTCCAACTCTGCAATCCCATGGACTGCAGCACTCCTCTGTCCTTCACTATCTCCTGGGGTTTGCTCAAACTCATGTTCATTGAGTCGGTGATGCCACCCAAGCATTCATCCTCTGCCACTCCCCTTCTTTTGCCTTCAATCTTTCCCAAAATCAGGGTCTTTTCCAATGAGTCAGCTCTTCGCATCAACTAGCCAAAGGACTGGAGCTTCAACTTCACCATCAGTCTTCCCAATGGATATTCAGGACTGATTTCCTTTAGGACTGACTGGTTTGATCTCCTGGCAGTCCAAGGAACTTTCAAGGGTCTTCTCGAGCACCACAACAGCATACGACTATTTAATAATTATATGTATTGCCTACATTAAAAATAAAATTAAACAATGGTCTCAAAGTTATTTTATTATTAAGGTTTATTTTCTAGTTCTTATTCTCTCAAGTATAATTTCTGTTGTTAAAGAACCAAATAATCTAACTCATTAGTTCCCAGATTTTTAGATTTCATGAATTAGTAAAATTTAAAAAAAATACGCTGAGTAGTTGAGTGAGTTTGGGCAATGGCAAGTATTGTAAACAGGCAGAAACAGGGGGACCAACTTTTAATTTTGCCAAGTGAGAACATTTTTTTTTTTCAAAAGCTCCATGTATTATCACCAATATTGGATCAAAGAAAGGGCATAATAATACAATACTATGGGTCTATGTTTAGCCTTATGGAATGAGACATCACTGTATCTACTGATGAAGATCTCCAGGATAAATAAAGTTTTTTAAAAAGGCAAGATACAGGACAATATGTAGAATATATGTTAAAAAAAAAATATGGTCCAAAGTTGTGCCTGGAAAAAAATATGGTCCAAAGTTGTGCCTGGTACATAAGAGAGCAGCAATCGTGGAGACTTGCCCAGACAGAGCACTGAGAGAGAAGGAGACTTGCTTTCCACTAAATATTCCTTTACAGGTTTTGAAGTTTGCATCATAGGCATTCAAAAATAAATAAATACAATTTTTAAAAGTTAGCTTTGGGGGATTGCCCTGGCCGTCCAATAGTTAAGACTTTGCTCCCAATCCAAGAGGCACTAGTTTTTATCCCTGGGTAAGGAACTGAGAACCCACACACCTCACATTGTGGCCAAAAATAGAGAAGTATATTAATAAAAATAAAATAAACACTGTTTAAAAAAAGTAGCTTTGGGAAAAATTTATTCCAGTGTCCTCATTTTTCATTTCGTCCTGAATCAGTCAAAACTTTATCTTGAGGCTGGAGCTAGGTTGCAAATTGGCTTTTGAGAACCCCCATCTAATGCACTTTCCAATTACCTTTATTTTATGTAATTACTTTTATCTTTTTAAAATTTAATTTTATGGAAGTATAGCTGGTTTATAATGTCATGCTACAATACAATAGTTTCAGGTGGACAGCACGGTGATTCAGTTACATATATACATGTAACTGAATATATATATATGTAACTGAATGTATATTTGTATAGATAGGTTTCCTTGGTGGTTCAGATGGTAAAGAATCTGCCTGCAATGCAGGAGACCGGGGTTTGATCCCTGGGTCGGGAAGATCCCCTGGAGAAAGAAATGACTACCCACTCCAGTATTCTTGCGTGGAGAATCCCACGGACAGAGGAGCCTGGCAGGCTACAATCTATGGGGTCACAAAGAATCAGACACAACTGAGTGACTAACACTTCCATGTATGTATATATAGAGTGTGTGTTTGTGTATGTATGTGTAGTTCCCTCCAATTACCTTTGTTTTGTTTAATTTTTTTAAAGATTTTTTTATGTGGACCACTTTTTGAATGTCTTTAAATTCTTTACTGAACTTGTTACAGCACTGCTTCTGTTTTACGTTTTGATTTTCGGGTCAGGAGGCACGTGGTCTCTTAGCTCCCCAACCAGGGATCGAACATGCACCCCTGCATTGGAATTGCAGAGTCTTAACCACTGGACCACTGGGGAAGTCCCTTTGATTACCTTTAAATGAGTAAAATCTCAGGCAGGAGGGCAAGAGCCTTG
Source organism: Odocoileus virginianus (assembly GCF_023699985.2). NCBI lineage: Eukaryota > Metazoa > Chordata > Mammalia > Artiodactyla > Cervidae > Odocoileus > Odocoileus virginianus. The sequence continues at coordinate 19,758,263 of NC_069688.1, forward strand.
CTATACTTTTGGCCCCTCCTTTGGAGAAAATGATGTATTACAGAAACTACTGGTTCTCAGAAGAGGATTTGTTATTTCCAAGATCGAAATGATACACGGTTTCAAAAGATTCACCTCTTTCCTTTATCTGTGCTTGTTGATACTGATGGTCAGATTCGCATAAGGAAGCGGAGCCTCATGGCACTTTCCTTTCCAGGGTGTCTGTAAAGCTCATGTGTGCCAGAATGCCCGAGTTTATTAATATGCACTACACATTGTGTTTATTTCTGTTTCATCAAGGTTTTGCCAGATTCTGGTCTGTCTGTGCCTGATAGTGGCTGTGTTTGTATATGAGCACAGGGTCATCTGATAACAAGCTGTCGCATCATGCGATTAAGTGATGTTTGAAATGGGGGCCAGCCAGAAGAGTCTGACTCCCAGCTCACTTTGAGAAGGTCCCATCAACAAAGGAAAGTTCAAGGTATCTTGGGAGAGGTCATTGATTACAACCAACGTCTTGGTAATTCTGGACTTGTTCCTTCCTGCAGAGACACAATTGAAATAACGCTGTACAGTAGAAATTTTTCATTGTTGGAGGACAGACACTTTTTTTCCAGAAGTAAATCACTGTAAAAACCTGCCTTCTTCTCAGGAAGATGAAAACGAATCATTTTAGATATTCGCTTAGTGAACCGTGGAGGAGTTGATGTTTCGTTACCTGCTTCTAGTTGTCTGTCATGACTTTTCCTGGTGTATCCAAGGCTGTGAGCATTGTAACAGACAGGGATTTGGTTTCATTCACTTTGGTATCAGTTTCTTGGCACATAGTAAGTGCGTAGCAAATTATGTTAAAAGACTGGGTCAGTAGTGTACTACTATATATAAAATAGGTAGCAACAAGGACCTACTCTACAGCACAGGGAACTATATTTTATAATAACCTATAAGGGAAAAGACTCTGAAAAGGAATATATATATTATACATATATATAACTAAATCACTGTGCTGTACACCTAAAACTAACACAATATTGTAAATCAACTATATTTCAATTTTAAAAAATTTTGGTAAGGGCTTCTCTGGTGGCTCAATGGCCAAGAATTAGCCTGCCAATGCAGGAGGCATGGATTTGATCCCTGGATCCGGAAGATCCCACATGCAGGGTCCGGGGGAGAGGAGGGCAGGGAGCAACTGAGCCCATGTGCCATAACTACTGACCCTGAGCTTTAGAGCCTGGGAGTTGCAATTACTGAGCCCACACACCACAACTACTGAAGCCCGCGTGCCCTAGAGCCGTGCTCCACAACAAGGGGAGCTACTGCAATGAGAAGGCCACAGGCTGCAAGCAGAGAGTAGTCCCTGCTTGCCACAACTAGAGAAAAAGCCCTTGCAGACACAAAGATCCAGCACAGCCATGGATAAATAAATAGAAAATTTTTAAGAGGAACTAAAGAACTGCTTGATGAAAGTGAAAGAGGAGAGTGAAAAAATTGGCTTAAAACTCAGCATTCAAAAAACTAAGATCATGGCATCTAGTCCCATCACTTTGTGGCAAATAGATGGGGTATCAATGGAAACAGTGACGGGCTTTGTTTTCTTGGGCTCTAAAATTACTGCAGATGGTGCCTGCAGCCATGAAATTAAAAGACATTTGCTCCTTGGAAGAAAAGCTATGAATCACCTAGGCAGCATATTAAAAAGCAGAGACATTACTTTACCAACAAAGGTCTGTCTAGTCAAAGCTGTGATTTGTCCAGTAGTCACGTATGGATGTGAGAGTTGGACCATAAAGAAAGCTGAGCACCAAAGAATGGATGCTTTTCAATTGTGGTGTTGGAGAAGACTCTGGAGAGTCCCTTGGACAGTAAGACGATCCAACCAGTCAACCCTAAAGGAAATCAGTCATGAATATTCATTGGAAGGACTGATTCTGAAGCTGAAACTCCAATACTTTGGTCACCTGATGTGAAAAACTGAGACATTGGAAAAGAGCCTGATGCTGAGAAAGACTGAAGATGGGAGAAGGGGATGAAAGAGAATGAGATAGTTGGATGGCATCATCGACTCGATGGATATGAGTTTGAGCAAGCTTCGGGAGTTGGTGAGGGACAGGGAAGCCTGGTGTGCTGCAGTTCATGGGGTCCCGAAGAGTTGGACACGACTGAGTGACTGAACTGAACCTCCTAATTTATCTCTCCTATATTTTTGTATTGATATCTAATCTCTCTGATTTATCAGTGCTATAATCAGTGATGTAACTGAATTAGCCTGGAAAGCATCAGGAGAAAGTTTTGCCTGATAACTAAAGCTCAGGAACAATGTCATTGTCATCACCATTGGTTTTGTGCTCCAGGAAAAAAATTCCAAAATTAAAATTTTTTTTTAAAGTATTTTTTGACTTTGGGTTTTTCTCCTCAATACTATGGGCATATAGTTTTATAAGCCCATTGAAATTTAAGAAAATGTGCAAAAGAAATGAATTTCTGCTCTTTTCCGTGAAGCCTGATAATTTTAGCAATCCATTGCCCTATGAGATACAAGGCAACTCTGCTTCCTCTGTAGTCTGTTTTTTCTTCCTTTCTTTCAAAATAACCTACCATCTTTCCAAAATAAACATGAAGGGGAAATACATGAGTGTGTATGTAATCACCCAGATATCTGCAAGGGCATGCCTCTAAAAAAATAGTAAAAATAAAATAGTCATCAGAAATGTATTCTGATTTTACTAGACTAGTGAGCATTCTTGTCTTTTCTTTATCAGATTTTTTTAAAAGAGACATTTACATTCATGTAAAAAGTTTGCTTAAGTGAAAATTAAATAGCTATCTGCCTAGAACTTATTTTCTCATAATCTTAGACTTCTGAGATTGCGATTTTGCATATTTTTGTAAAACAAATTAATTGTTCTACAAATTTTTACTTTCTATAATTACAGCATCATCTTTTTCTATTCAATATTTATGAAGCCTCATTCTAGTGATCATATCTATTGACTATGTTTCCATATAATTACCTTCATTGCATGTCTTTATCATAAAATACATGCTTAACATTCTTTTTTCAGAGGAGAAGGGGATGACAGAGGATGAGATGGTTGGATGGCATCACTGATTCTATAGACAGAATATTCATTTTTAGATACCTTGAATTTAAACATACTTTTACAATTCCCTTTATTTTTTAATATTTAAAATTTTTATTTTTATGATTCCTTTTAACCCTAAAGAGTCAGGATATTTAAGAAAGTGTCTAGCTTTATCCAATCCAATGAGTCTAGTGATTAATTTTATTCTTTTCAATTTATGGTTCAGCAAACACAATGATCACTCTCCTCTTCCTTCTCTTCTTCATTTGCATCCTTTTCATCATCAACAATTATTTAGTTCAGTTCAGTTGCTCAGTCGTGTCCGACTCTTTGTGACCCTGTGATACGATTCATGGGGTCGCAGAGTCGGACACGACTGAGCGACTGAACTGAACTGAACTGAATACTGCACAACAAGGCTTCGAAATCTTCAACGTCTGTCCTTAGATCTCAGAGCAAGAAGTTGAGCTAAGAGAACAGTCCTGACTCATTCTCTGTCATTACCATGGCCAGGATGGACCGTGGTAAGCACAGGATATACTGATTAATAAAGATCCTGTTCTCTTGGAGTCTGTGCTATATTGTAGGGAGCAAAGTAAAACTAACTGTGTGCAGCAAAACTAACTGCCGAGCTGAGGAGAGTTTTGCCAAATTGTTTTCACTGTGTCATAAGATAAGTATTAACTCCTCCTCTTGGGCCAGTCAATTGTTTTTTCCCAGACACATGCTTAGGAGGCCTGAGGATGCAGATTATTAATACAAATCATTCTTATCTTGTCATTAAAGTCAGAGGACTTCCCAGGTGGCACTAGTGGTAAAGATTCCACCTGCCAATGCAGGAAACATAAGAGACGTGGGTTTGATCACTGGATCAGGAAGATTCCCTGGATGAGGAACGGCAAGCCACTCCAGTATTCTCGCCTGGAAAATCCTGTGGACAGAGGAGCCTGGCAGACTACAGTCCGTAGGTTGCAAAGAGGCAGACATGATTGAAGCAACTTAGTACAAAGTCACAATGATACCAATTTGTAAAATGTCCTTAGGAACTGTGAGAATCTTAAAGGTAAAAAACCAAATTACAAAAACTTACTTCCATTTTGGCCATTTGCACTCCGAAATTTCAAATCACCCTGAGAGTAACATGTGGCGTGTTTAGACCTTCCCTTCCCTTTGAATGTTGATTTATTATGATTCTACTTGCTAACTGGACTCTGGAGGGAGAGCCCCTGGGTGGGTGAGGAGATGGAGGCCTTGGCTGTGGGCTGACCTTAGCCGTCCCTTCCAGTGGATCTACCTAGAATGAGCAAGCCTCCTCACTGTGGGGCTAGGGCTTGACTGAGGCTGGAGGTGAGATAGGAAGGACAAGTCATCTCTGTCCCAGACCCAGGAATTCCAGGTCCCTGTCCGTTTCCCCACGAGGCACTAATGGTAAAGAACCGTCCTGTCGAAGCTGGAGACATAAGAGATGCAGTTCGATCCCTGGGTTGGAAAGATCCCCTGGAGGAAGACATGGCAACCCACTCCAGTATTCTTGCCTGGAGAATCCCATGGAGAGAGGAGCCTGGTGGGCTACAGTCCATAGGTTACAAAGATTTGGACACGACTGAAGCTACTTAGCACACATGTCCGTTCTCTGGAAAGCTCAGATGATGGCTCATGTTGCAGCCAGTGGAGGTGGCACCAAATCTCTTTTATGAACTGTTTACCCAGTTCATATAAGGGAAGAAACAAGAGAGAAAGAACCGTGGCACACACCTGCACGGTTTGTTTCTGTGCGGGAACTGGGGCTGACCTGGGTCTGGAGGCTTTCCAGTTCATGGATGACTAGGTGGCTGATAACCCTCCGTGTTGGGGTTCCTTGGTTGCTCCTGGAGCCGTCAGACTCTCCCCCCAGGAAACAGACTCATCCACAGTCATCCTTGCTTTCGTCCACTAACTGAAGCTCTCAGGGATCAACAGGAGAAAAGGCTCTTAGCGACAGGACGAATGCAGGCAGGACGTGGTGTTCTCTTCACAGAGGGGGATTCTGAGGCTCTGAGAAGCCATGTGTGCTCTTCGGCAGGTCTGGCTGGTGAGGGGTCAAGTTGGGGCGGACCTCCCATCTCTGAGTCGGGAGGCAGTTTAGAGTAGCTTCACCAGTCTCAATGGGCTGCGAGAAGGGGAGAACGAGGTTAGAGGCCCAATGAGAAGGCAAGACAAGCAGCAAGGATGGAAAAGGGCAAGAAAAGTAAGTGGTTCCAAAGAGAAAGGAGGGGAAGAAACAAGAGGTGAGTGCTCAGGCACTGGGCTGGTGGTTTGTAACCTGAGGGGCTGGGGAGGGGGCAGGAGGCTCCCTGCGGATGTGTCAGCTCCAGGAAGAAAGGGATGGGGGTGGCCCCTCTCCATGTCAGCCACTGGGGGCTTCTCCTCCTTAGGGAAAGCATCACCATGTTCTGAGGCTTACTCCTGGCACCCTCAGAATAACAATCAACTCCTTCGTACTGGAAACTGAAATCCTGGGCCTTTGAAAATACAATTTTGAACTAAAAGAATGATAAGATAGTACCATGGCACCCGAAGTCACACTAACATTTAACTTCCTCTTTGCCTGTCTCTCTTCCATACTCAGCCTTGAACCTTAAAAGCAGGATTTGTTCTGTTCAGGGTTTTACTACAGCACCTAGCACCTAACTCAAGAACGGGCACAGAGCCGTGAGCAGGAAGCTGAGGTGTGTGTGTGGGTGTGAGTGTGTGTGGGTGTGTGTGGGTGTGAGGACACGATGGGGATGGCAAGCTATGGGGCCTCTGGCTTTCTGGGCTAGACCCAAGCACTTCTTGGTAAAAACTTGTGGGTCAATAATCCTTCAGGAGGATGGAATTTTTTTTAATTGAACTATCACTGAGACTTCCCTGGTGGTCCAGTGGTTTAGAGTCTACCTTCCAATGCAGAGGACACAGGTTGAATCCCTCCCTGGCCAGGGAACTAAGATCCCACATGCTGCCGTGCAACTAAGACCCAGTGCAGCCAAAAATAAATAAAATAAAAACTAAAATAAATTGTATCATTGATTTACAATGATGTGTTAGTTTCAAGTGTACAGCAAAGTGAATCAATTATATATATATATATGTATATATATATATATATACATATATATATATATATACACACACACACACACATACACACATATGGGCTTCCCCTTCTGGCACCAGTGGTAAAGAACCTGCCTGCCAAGGCAGAAGATGTAAGAGATGTGAATTCGATTCCTGGGTCAAGAAGATCCCCGGGAGGAGGACATGGCAACCCACTCCAGTATTCCTGCCTGGAGAATTACATGGACAGAGGAACCTGGTGTGCTATAGTCCATGGGGTCACAAAGAGTCAGACATCACTAAAGCAACTTATAGCATACATAGATATATACATGTATATATATGTGTGTATACATTGTCTTTGTGCTATATATACAGATATATTCTTTTTCAAATTCTTTTCCATTGTATTTTCTTTCCATTCTCTTCTAATGTATTATAAAATATTGAGTAGAGTTCTCTGTGCTATCCAGTAGGTCCTCTTGTTTATCCATTTTATATAGAGTAGTGTGTATCTGTTAATCCCAGTCTCTTATTTTATCCCCTTAATTTATTCTCACCTTGCTTTCCCCTTTGATATCCATAAGTTTGTTTTCTAGGTGAGTCTGTTTCTGTTTTGTAAATAAGTTCATTTGGGTCAGTTTCAGATTCCGCATAGAAGTGATATCATATGATATATGTCTTTCTCTGCCTGGCTTACTTCACTCAGTATGAGCATCTCTAGGTCCATCCATGGCATTATTTGGAGAATGCAGCTCTTTCGAGGTGGAGGGAGCAGCAGGCTGTCTGATGGTTTGTCACCACCAAGCTGGACACAGCAGCATCCTCTTCTTTGCCCACCTGCTGGGTTTGAGGTGCTGGTGCCCTAGCTCATCTCACCTGCCCAGGTGCACGCTGGAGGTGTGGGCAGGGTGGGGCTGGGTGAGATGGGTGGTTGAACGTACCCCCCGGTTTGTGTAAGATGCCTCCACAGGGGCTGGAACTTGAGTCTCTTCTGCTGTGAGACCAAGGCTAAACCTTGGCCCCGTCTGCTGGCTTCTTCTCATCCTGGATGTCGTCGGAGGAGCAGGAGAGAGGCGGGCACGGCGGGCTGTGTGGCGTCGCTCCTGGGAATGGCTTTATCTGTGTCCTTTCCAGCACGTAGGCTTTGTAAATAGACCGGGGTCCCGACTTCCCTGCTTTGTTAGTGCTGCTATCGCCAGGCCCTGGAGCCACCGGCTTTTCTGTCAAAGACACTTGTTTATGTGTCGTCTAGAAAGCCAATGACTGCCGGGAGGGAGGCGTGTGTCGCGAGGGCAGGCCAGGGGTGTCTTGTCTCCTCTTTTGATTCACTGGTCTGCTGGGAGCTCAGTGGTACAAAGCAAAGTGAATGTCGTAAGCCAGGTTTCCACAAACAGACAGATGCTAAATTGCATCCAGTCTTCCGGTCAATTGCCAAGCTTTGCTTTCTTCTGGGAGTGGACTTCCGAGCTGTGTTCTACTGTCAGGACTTAAACCAGCTTTATCCACCTCAGACCAGGTACCACTGCCAGAAAAGAAGAAGTAAAAAGGAAGATAAACATTAAAAAGAGAGGAAGGGTCAGGTTGAACAGGGTTATCCTTTGCAAGGAGAATAGAATAAAATAATCCCTCTGTTTTTACTGTGGTAAAATACACAGACATAAAATTCATCATTTCAACCATTTCACTGGGGCGCTTGGTAAATTCACAAAGTTGTGCCACATCCCATGTTTTAGAACATTCTTACCACCCCACCCACTTTCTCTGTTTTAAAAGCTAAGATGCCAACTGCCTAAAAAACAAACCCAACAATTTCAATCAACCAGTGATCACAGCAATCAGTTCCCCAAATCTCAATATTTCATATCGACCATCACAAGCAAGGAAGAGATTTAGCGAAGTACGTACTGTACTTCTTTAGACATGAACAGATATATAGATATTTTAAAACATTATTAGATAAATTCTTATGTGGATAAAATACATTTGCAGTAATATTTGTGAAAAGATGGGCAGGTTTTATTGACTATATTGAAATTTTCCTTAGTTGGGTGGAAGGTAATTTGACACATAGATGATTTTGAAGAAATCTAATTTTGTTGCTTTTATAGCCATAGGGCATCTGTACCAACAGAAAAGAGAAGACAGGAATATATTTGCTTATTTTACTTAATAAATAGAAAGATGTACTAAACTTAGTGAAATATGTCAGACAAAGACAAATAGTGTATGTTTTCACTTATGTGTAGAATCTATAAGATAAGCCAAATAAGCAAATATAATAAAATGAAAACAGACCCATAGATCAGGTAACAGACCAGTGGTTACCAGAGAGGGGAGAATTGAGGGGAGGGGTAAAATCAGTGAATGGGGATTAAAAAGTACCAATGACTAGGTATAAAATACCTAGGATGTAATGTACAGCACAAGGAATATAGTACTATTTTATATTAGCTTTGTATGGAGTCTAATCTATGAAAATATAGAATTACTATGTTGTATAACTAATATAACATTGTAAGTCTACTATACTTCAGTAAAAAAATAAAAACAAAAATGTAGCTAGGTAGATAAGTAGCTATAGATAAACAATAATATTCTTATTACCCAATAATGAGAAGATAGAGACTATAGAATTATCATGTTATATATCAGAAAGTAATATAATACTGTAAATCTGTTATACTTCAATGGACTTCCTAGGTGGCTCAGTGGTAAAGAATATGCCTACAATGCAGGAGACCCAGGTTTGAACCCTGGGTCGGGAAGATCTCCTGGAGAAGGAAATGACAACCCACTCCAGTGGTTCTTGCCTGGCAAATCCAATGGACAGAGTGTGGGGAGGCTACAGTCCATGGGGTCGCAAAGAGTTGGACATGACTTAGTGACCAAACAACAACAACAAATACAAGAATTGACTAAACCAGGTAATAGATTCGAAAATATTTCTTACATTATTCTGTCTATATTTCTTCATGTTTCTATTTTTTATTCATAAAAATATGAAAATTAAATAAATTAATTTAAAATATGAAAAATGCATTCATCTAAGTCCATGAGGCTTCAAATTTGGGGGATTAGGGGTAAAGCTCAGATCCATTATTTCTGAAGTTGAAATTATACCTTCTTTCTTATTTATTTATTTGGCTGAATTGGGTCTTAATTGTAGCAGTAAGATTTTCATTGTGTCTTGCAGGATATTACTTTGTGGCTCACGGGCTTTCTAGTTGCAGCATGTGGGATTAGTTGCTCTGGGGCATGTGGGATCTTAGTTCCCTGACCAGGTATTAAACCCTCATCCCTGCATTGCAAAACAGATTCTTAACTATTGGACTACCAGGGAAGGCCCTACCTTCTTTCATGTGCATAGTTTACTGGCATTATTATCACACAAAATGGGCTTCAGATTGGGTGAGATTGTGACTTCTAAGTCAGCTTAACATACTTCTAAGTCAGCTCTTTTGTCCCTGAATTTCTTCCTGGAGATGGTGCCCACACTTCACAGCACACCCTCCTGCAGCAAGTCTTCCTACAGCAGTACTTCCCTCTCTCTTCCCTCCACCAGCTTCAACAATTACTTCTCTGTGACCTTAGGCCATTTGCTCAAACTTTCTAAGATGTGACTTGAGTGTGAAGTGGAGGTAACAGCAGAACCACGCTCCTAAGTTATTCTAAGGAATGAAGGAAACATTGCATGTAAAATGTTTGGCACAGTTACTGCCAAACCTCCAGCACTGCTAACATTGGCTCTTCTTAGTTGTCATCTGCCTTAGAGCGTGATTATCTGACTTCTCTACTCTACGTACCCCAGGTAAGTAGACTCACAGAGTCTGACATCTTAACGACACCCTGGGTAAGTGGACTCACACAGAGTCTGACATCTGCATGACTGTCTTGTTCCACTCAGCATAATGCCTTCAAGTTTCATCCATGTTCTAGCCTGTGTCAGAATGTCACGCCTTCCTAAGCCTGAAGAATACTCCATTGTATGGATGGACCACATTTCCTTTATCCATTGATCCATCAGCGGACACTTGGATTACTTCTGTCTTTTGGTTATTGTGAATAATGCTTCTATGAGCACTGATGTACAAGCATCTCTTCAAAACACTGCTTCCAGTCCCTTTGGAAATACACCCTAGAGTGAACTGCTGGATCATCTGGGAACTCGTTGTGAGCTCCGAGGAACCAACAGCCTGCTCTCTGCAGCAACCGCACCATCTCACTTTTCTTTCAGCCACGCACAAGGTTCCAACTTCTCCACATTATTTCCAGCCCTTTCGGCCAGTTTTTTGCCTTCCAAGTGTTCAATAATTATCAAAGAAATAACATGGGATCAGTAGGTTATGATGGCTCTAATCTGACCTTTATAATTGGATCACACCTTTCCTTGAATTCTTGACTTCTAGCTTTGCACCTGCTAGCTGTGTAGCTTTGGGCAAATGATATGATTTGTCTGAACTTCAGTCCATTTTAAGTATAAACTGACGATCACAGCTTATAGGGTTCATACGGTTGCTATGGGATCTGAACAAGAAAATCATCATGAAATAATGTCATTTGCAACAACATGGATGGACCTACAGATTATCATTACTATTATCATAGTAAGTGCAGTTAAGTCAGATGGAGAAAAATTTAATACCACTTATATGTGGAGTCTAAAAAAATTGACACAAGTGAACTTATTTGCAAAACAGAAGTAGACCCACAGACACAGAAAACAAACTTATGGTTTGTGGGGAAGTGTTGGGGGGGAGACAAATTAGGAATTTAGGGTTAAAATATACACACTTAATATATAAAATAAATAACCAACAAGGATCCACTGTTCTGCACAGGGAACTATACTCATTATCTTGCAAAAATCTACAATGGAAGAGAAAGTAAAAAGAAGGAATATATTTACATATATATATGTGTAACTGAATCACTTTGTGGTATACTTGAAATGAGCACAACATTGTAAATGAACTATATAAAAATAAAAGATCAACTTCAATAAAAGCAAAGCAAAACAAAATCATTACGAAGTACTTACACAATGCGGCTCATGCAGAACTCAAGAAACTCAACCTTTGTTACTATTCTTTGAAAGAGTTTCTTCTCAAGAAAATGTTGATTATTTAAGGATGCTATCTTCTGCTAGTTCCATTAGTACATATTTTCATTTTTGAAGTGTCCCTTCTTTGTACACGTGTACACACATATCTGTGTGATACTTCAAATATTTAATTTTGATCTGATCTGAGGGATGAAAACTTAGTATCAGATTAGAGAAGTTCCTGGAAACAAGTTACCTTGAGAGGAACTACTTGTTTGGAATGAGGGGGAAGATAGGGTCACTTGATCCAGGAAAAGACACTTCATAATAAACTTGATGGAAAGAGAACAAAATTAATGATGAGAACACAACGTTCATTCTCCCTTTCTCTGGAACATAGTTAGTTCTCCGAATCTTAGAATAGTTCACAGAAAACAGACATCTACACCGGAGAAAAAGAATTAATCCGAATCATATTTCTAAGCAGTAAACTGTAGAACTGCAAAATAAAAATTTTCATTTCCAGTATAAATTTGGTGTCTATTTTGCTATTGTTCCTTTGATCTAAAACAAGCAGATAGTGTTTTTCTTTAATGTAGTACTTGATCATTTTATATAATATATATAAATCTTTTTACAATTAGTAAAACAGAATTCTATTTATTAACTTAGGCAATATTGGGGAAGATGGATATGTTGCACTAATAGAAATTGTCTTAAAAAGTCTTCAAGTTAAGTATTCTGTTGAAACACTCAAACACATATGTATTTGCACACATATGCTTTAGCCTTCAGCAAACAAACACGGGTTATGTCTCTGGTGGTCCAGTGGCTAAGACTTTGTATTCCCAATGCAAGGGGACTGGGGTTTAATCCCTGGTCAGAGTAGTAGATTCCACATGCTGCAACTAAGACCTGGTGCAGCCAAATAAATAAATATTTAAAAAAAGAAACACAGATAACATCTCTATAATGCCTATTTTTCATCTTGAATTTTGGAAGTGATGTGTTTCAAAGAACCCTTGTCTTCTCCATGTTCTGTTTCTAAATGGAATAAAAGTACAAACGGTTTTTGCAAACATCTTTTAAGAAAGCTGGAGGGGAGTCCCATTCTGGAAAAGCAGAGCTTCAGATTGATTTATTAGACCTACCCCAAGGGTTTTGTTTTGTTTTGTTTTGGAGCAGGGTTTCCAGCTCCAAAAGTTACCTGAATTTTCTTGAGAAAGATCAAGACATAGAATTTTCATGCAATCCTTGAAAGGTGCTTTAGGAAAACCCTAGCCGGCCCTGGACCAAGCATACCTGCAATAAAGGGAGGTCTCACTGACCCCAGGGAAAACAGCAGATTGATACCCCTTTTGTTGAACAGCCTGTGATTTCATTAATTTCGTTGACAGTAATTTGGAGTGAAATTTATGAAGGCCACAGAGCAGAGTTAGTGAACCGCATGAAATGTCAGCACTCCTACTCCAGGCTCCACCATCTCCGACTCTCTCCCCCACTACCACCTGTGCTGTTTGCTTTGGCGGCTGCTCTCTCATCTCATTCAGGAGGCTTCCTGCCACCCAGGACCTGCTCCACCCTGAGTACCGCAGCCCCGTGGGGCGGGGTGGGGGGTCCCGGCTCCTCTGAGCATCCGCAAGGTTCCACTGCCCACGTTTGGTTCTCTTCGTAGGTACTGCACTCACACACACCACACACACACACACACTCACACCCAGACACCACCCAGGCACACACACACACACACACACACTCACACCCACACACCACCCAGGCACACACACACACACATACATTCATACCCACACACCACCTAGGCACACACACACACACACACATTCACACCCACACACCACCTAGGCACACACACACACACATTCACACCCACACACCACCTAGGCACACACACACATTCATACCCACACACCTATGCACGCACACACACACACACACATTCACACCCAGACACCATCCAGGCACACACACACACTCACACCCAGACACCATCCAGGCACACACACACACTCACACCCAGACACCACCTCGGCACACACATACATACATTCACACCCACACACCACCTCGGCACACACACACATACATTCACACCCACACACCACCTAGGCACACACACACACACACATTCATACCCACACACCACCTAGGCACACACACACACACACATACATTCATACCCACACACCACCTAGGCACACACACACACATACATTCATACCCACACACCACCTAGGCACACACACACACACATTCATACCCACACACCTATGCACGCACACACACACACACACATTCACACCCAGACACCACCCAGGCACACACATACATACATTCACACCCACACACCACCTAGGCACACACACACATACATTCATACCCACACACCACCTAGGCACACACACACACACATTCACACCCACACACCACCTAGGCACACACACACATACATTCACACCCACATACCACCTAGGCACACACACACATACATTCATACCCACACACCTAGGCGCGCGCGCACACACACACACACACACACACATTCACACCCAGACACCATCCAGGCATACACACACACTCACACCCAGACACCACCTCGGCACACACATACATACATTGACACCCACACACCACCTCGGCATACACACACACACATTCACACCCACACACCACCTAGGCACACACACACACACACACACATTCATACCCACACACCTATGCATGCACACACACACACACACACATTCACACCCAGATACCATCCAGGCACACACACACACACTCACACCCAGACACCACCTCGGCACACACACACATACATTCATACCCACACACCACCTAGGCACACACACACACACATTCATACCCACACACCACCTAGGCAAACACACACACATTCACACCCACACACCACCTAGGCACACACACACACATTCATACCCACACACCACCTAGGCACACACACACATTCACACCCAGACACCATCCAGGCACACACACACATACATTCACACCCACACACCACCCAGGCACACACACACAAACACATTCATACCCACACATCACCTAGGCACACATACACATTCACACCCAGACACCACCCAGGCACACATACACATACACCACCCACCCACCCCCACATACAACATGCACACACACGCATACCACTTCCTGACACACACACCACCCAGACACACAGTCATACCCACACACCACCCAGGCACACACACACATACACCACCCAACCACACACACACATTCATACCCACACACACATCACCCCCCCACACCCACACACACACACACCACACACATGCCACACACACCATCTGTACCACGCCCCCCACATCCACCACACACACATCACACACATCACACACTCCACAAGCACTCCACACACACCACACACCAAAACACCACACCCTACACACACACACACACACACACAGAACACATACACCATCTGCACCACACACACAGTACATTCATACACCTGCACACCACCATCCTATACACATGACGTCTTAGATGCAGCACATACAACCCTTCTCCTTAGGTTCACAGCAGACCGACTCTCTGGAGTCCCACTTACATCTCTGAAGCTCCATTCCCCTCAATCAGTTTCAGCTGGATTTTCTGTCACCTACAGTCTGAAAAGTCCTGAATAATCAATGGTTTTTAGAGAAAATTGTCTTTCTGAGTTTGCCTGCCCAGTATTCTTCCAGGGTAGATATCTTAACTTGTGTGTTTAGTAAACACCTTCATTTCCACCAGTAAAATTTGCATTTACAAGCCAAGGGGCATAAACTTAAATTATAGGAATTATAACTGAGGCTATATTTCCCTGGCATTAACAATAAATAGAAAGATTTTTTTTTGTTCTGATGAAAATAATTTTTTATGCATTTTTAGATGTTATGCCTAGATAAAAGATAAGCATATAGCCATTCATGCAAAATATTAAGGGAAATACTTAGGTATTTTTAATTAGAAAAATGACTTATTAAAGACAGACAAATTGTCTCACCCCTATCAAGTTTCTTTCAGGTATGAGTGTAAAATTTTAAGGCATTTCAAGTTTTCTTGTAAGAAGTAACTACTTTAACATGCTTTTAGAATTGAGAGCATGCAGTCAGTTCATCACTGATGTCCTTCTTGTAGTGCTCTCCTATCACTCAGGTCATATTCCTGGACATCAGTATTTTGCATAAAGTTCCTCCAGTGCCAGATGTTGACTGTGTGAAGGCCCCTGGGTATTATCTGATGAAATGTGATGGAGGAGAGGCAGACTGGAAGGAGGCAGAGACTTTTGATTGCTGTGGCACATGTTTTCAAATTTAAAAAAATATATATGTAAGACCAGGTAAACACAGTTGACCCATTCTAGGGCCTTGGAAAGGGCCAAAGTGAGTGTGAAACCCTAAAGCATGACTTCATTAACTTCAGCTAAATTTACCTCTGGGCAACACTGAAAAATGTTTTTGGCTGCACTGGGGTCCTCGTTGCTACGCACAGGCTTGCTCTAGTTGGCAGGGCTGGCTGCTCTTTGCTGCAGTGCCAGGGCTTCTCACTGTGGCAGCTTCTCTAATGGCGGAGCACAGGCTCTAGGGCACGTGAGCTCCAGGAGTTGTGGCCTCAGGGCTCAGTCCTTGTGGCTCCTGGGCCTAGTTACCCCGCAGCAGGTGGATCTTCCTGGGCCACCTGAGTCTTCTGCACTGGCAGGTGAATTCCTGTCCATTGTACCACCAGGGAAGTCCAACACTGAACATTTGACTGAGTCCAGCTACATCTCTGCTCTATCCCACTAGTTAGAAAAAGGAGACAGACTTCTTAGTTGAAGGTCTCTTCTAGAATCCTTGGGAGAAACACCATTTATACTTCTAGGATAAATACAATAATGTAAGTAATTTCTTGGCTATTTGTCATGCCTTTGGTCACTCCCTGAGGCTAAAATTCTACAGATACCACCTTGATTCCATCAGGTCCATGGGTTGAAGCTAGGAGATTACTTCCTGTTTGGCTGTTATAAAAGGTGGACCCCCCAAAAAATAAATAAAATAAAAGGTGGACCCAATACCCCAAGTGTACCTGGGAGCATGAGGTTTCTAAAGCCTTCCTGAATATTCAAGGGGTAGATCTGACTTTGTGGGGATTCTCTAGAACTCCTTTCTCTTCCTCCACTACCTACTTATCCATCTTATAATGTAAGATTATAATGTATAGGTCCACCTGTGCTTTCACATTAATCTGACCCCTGTTGACAAGAGCAGGGCCTTCCACTACAATACACAGCCTAGTGGTACAAGAGTGTCCTAACATCGATAGAGAAACCACTTGAAACATTGTCTCCTAAAAAAAAAAAAAGAAATATTGTCTCCTTAAATCAAGTTGACATCTCCACCTCTGCATTTTGTGACAAGATCCTTTCAATAAATCTTACCTTAATATTTAATAATTACTTATAAAATTTGGGAAATGTTTTGCTTAGTTGTATGCTAGCAAAATAATCAAAATATCCTTGATTATTCCATCCAGGATAAATTTTTTAACACTTAAAACCACCTGGTCACAAGAAATATTAGAAATATCAGCTTTTTAAAACATTGTATTAGTTTCAGATACACAGCAAAGTGATTCATATATATCTGTATAATTTTTCACATTCATTTCCATTATAGATCATTATACGATATTGAATATAGTTCCCTGTCCTATACAGTAAATCCTTGTTATTTATCTGTTTTACAATAGCATATATCTGTTGATCCCAAACTCCCAATTTGACCCTCTTCCCCTTGGTAACCACTAGTTTTTCTTCTGTCTGTGAGTCTGTTTATGTTTCACACATACATTTGTGTGTATTATGTTTTAGATTTCACATATGAGTGATAGCATATGATCTTTGTCTTTCTCTGTTTGACTTAGTATGATAATCTCTATGTGCATCCATGTTGCTGCAAATGGCATTATTTCATTCTTTTTTATGACTGAGAAGTATTCCAATGTGTATCTGTACCACATCTACTTTATCCATTACTCTGTTGATGGACACTTGTGTTGCTTCCATGTCTGGCTATTGTAAATAGTGCTGCAATGAACATTAGGGTGAATGTACATTTTAGAATTAGACTTTTTATCTTTTCTGGATATGTGCCCAGGAATGGGGTTGCTGGACTATATGGTAGCTCAATTCAAAATATCAGGTTTTAATTTATGTACATTTTTTTTCCAGAGCCACATTATGGGTAATCAGTAAACTAAACTTTCAAGCTAATAAATATGTTAAATGAGGATAAGATTCTGAAAAAGATGTGGAATGTAAAGGTATTTTGGGAGGGGGGCAAAATGCACTGATATCAGATTTCTGAAAAATCTTGTTTCAGTATTTTAAACAGATAATGACCCTGGTGCTAGAATTCCGCTGGTGCATTGGAAAGTTAGATAAAGTGTTTCATTCACAACTTTTTTTTGTTGATTAGTTCAGCTAATCTTTTTTTAAAAAATAATTTTATTGGAGTATAGTTGATTACAATTTGTGTTGGTTTCAGATGTATAGCAAAGTGATTCAGTTATACTTGTTTTTATTCAAAAATTTAAATTTTCCCAATACACTGGAGGTCACATCTTTTGCAACTATTTATTTTTTCTTTTTCTCTTTTAAATTATGAAAGTATGGTAACACATTGACAGGAGATTTAGAAAATACATAGAACAAGGTTACATATAGTTCTACTATATATTGTAGTTATTCTTTGCAACTATTTAAATTTAAGATGAAAATGTTTGGATGGCCACGTATCAATATACAAGAGCGGGAGGCAGCTTTTCACAGTTCTTGAAAGGAGTGGGTGCTGTCTTCACTTTGTAGATGAAGTCATAGTATTAGTGAAAGGAAACATCCCTGGACATTTGGTTTAACCTAAACCTGCAAAAGCTCAGCCTGCAGAATGGAAAACAGAAGCGACCCTGCCATGGCGCTACTGCTGCGGAGGCGCTATTTACAGTCAGGAAAAGTGAAGCTCACGGCCACACAAAAGGCCTCCCCAATTGATTGTGTTCGGCTGACTTCCTCACATTGTGGGCCACCAGGATCTGCTGGCAAGAGAAGGGGTGAGTCAGGCCCCAGGGCTGACTCCAGGGCCCAGATAAGGCATCTGGAAATCTCTGGGAGCCCCAAGGAGTGGTGAGGCAGCCGCCCACTCTGCCCAGGTTGCCCAGGGGGCCCGCCGGGTGCCTGAGTGAAGGCAGGTCTGTTCCAGGCCTCGCTGCCTCCGCACAGTCTGAGCCAGGACTTGACTCAGCCTCAGAAACGGAGTCTCCTCATGGAGGGGAACACCCAGGGCCACGCTGGCCCTTGGAACCAACACATTCTCCCGTGTGTGAATTCCTCCAACAGAGCCTTCAAGATGCATCCCTATAGGTTACAACCCAGACAACTTATTAATGGCCTGTTATTTTGCCTAGAAATATGCCACGGGCTTATTTGTGCTAAGTCACTTCAGTCATGTCTGACCCTTTAAGACTCCATGGACTGAGGCCTGCCAGGCTTCTCTGCCCATGGGATTCTCCAGGCAAGAATACTGGAGTGAAAAAAAAAAAAAAAAGAATATTGGAGTGGGTTGCCATTTCCTCCTCCAGGGGATCTTCCAGACCCAGGGATCGAACCCTCATCTCCTGCATCTCCTGCATCGGCAGGCGGGTTCTTTACCACTCCCCTGGACCATCCACCCTGGAGATCTCTCCATCTGTGCCTCCCCACACCTGCCGCATGGCTCCCCCACCCCCAGCTGCTCCCCACCTGCTCTCTGGGCTATTCTCACCCCCCTACCCCATCTGTGAGCCTCGTCTCCTGATGAGATCTCAGCGCATTGAGTGAAGAGATGCTCCCAGTTATGTGCACGGATCCTGGAGCCAGGCTGTTTCCTCAGACCCAGCCCTGTACTCACGAGCTTACGTCTGGGACACTCACCACCTTTGTGGATGGCACTCTTGGGTCCACAGCTATAAATGGGGCTCACTCAGGTACCTCTCCTCAGGCTGTTGCGAGGATTAGTCCAGCACTGATGTCGCAAAGAACCTAGAGCAGGACCAGGCTGCAGAGCAGTTACTGCACTTTGACCTGTATGAGACCATCCTCAATGGGGTTGTCCACCCACTATTAAATTTCTGCTTTCAAGTATCTTCAAGTTATGTGCTAGACATCAGGCATATGTACACTGCTCACCAAAAGGCGTACCCTCTGCTTTTCAGGGGCTCCTCGTAGGTATTTACGGTTCTCTCCAGAGCCCCTTGTGACCACACAGTAAGTGACTCCTCCTCCCTCCCTTTTTTCTTTTCTTTTTAAAATATTTGTTTATTTATTTATTTGGCTGTGCAGGCTCTTTGTTGAAGCATGTGGGATCTAGTTCCCCAGCCAGGGATCAAACCCGAGCCCCCTGGCATTGAGAACAGGGAGACAGCCACTGGCCCACCAGGGAAGGCCCCCTCCATTTCTTCTTTCTTTTTCCTCCCTCCCTCCCTGCCTTCCTTCCCCTCTCCTTCCTTTCTACAAATAGAAGTCTGATGCTGCCCTATGCTGGGGATGCCGCTGCAGAGAGCAAGGTCACTCCTCCATGGGATGAACTAACAGTGGAGAAGACAAATAATAAATGCATATGTGAATAAATAATATGACTCAGGAGAGCAATAAATACTCCACAGAAATCCGGAAGGGAGGGTGTGTGCTGCCATGCGATGTAGCTTGGTCTGGGCGCCTCTCCTGAGTGAGACGGGTGGGGGCTGCGGGGTAGGGGGCGGGGCGGAAACAGTGGACTTGGTCCAGATCTGTGGCAAGAGCCATCAGGCAGGGGAGGGGTGCCTTTGGAAAGGAAGTGGGGCTTGCAGAGGGAGATCGTGGTCTGCTCGGTCCTCAAAGGTCAGGGCTTGGTCTTGATCCCAGCATGATGAGAAGCCTCAGAGGGAGAAGGTGATGCGATCCAAAGCGTACTTATAGAAGGCTCCTTTGCCTGCGAGATGCATGTGGAGAAGAGTCCGAGGAGTGGGGGATGACCAGATGGGAGGCAGTGGAACCAGGTACCAGCCTGGCCCCGAGATGCTGGTACTGAACCTACAAGGCAGTTCCTGAGCGCTGGTCTCTAAGTTCAGCCTTTTCATTTTTCAAAAAACCAAGAGCTAAGTAGTTATTCTGTTGTCAGAACCAAACCTTAACCTTATACTAATTAGAGGGGTTTAATAGGAGAATAGGTTAAGAAAATTTTAAAACGCATTTCCCACAAAAATTTTTATGTACCAGAAATGGAAGAGACAAATTCAGTCCTTTCATCTCTATCTGACTCAACTTAGTGTTGATATAGTTTTAAATATCTCCTGTGGTGAGTCTTCATTGTTTCTTAAAGGCAATTGTTTTCATATTTCAAACATCCTTCTAGTAAGAATTTAAATTGTAATTTTTTTTCTATTTTAAACTAACAAAGAGTCAGTGAACGTATATTCAGTATAAGAAAAGCTGACTGGGGGATTTAAAAAAATTGTGACACAACACTTTTTGAATTTCTTAGGTTTACTAAATTATGTTGGACAATCCAAAAGGAGTTCCTGTCTGTCCTGTAAAATTATGTATCCAGGTATTTCTAGGTTACTAATCTTAATCTCTTACTCTTCTCTTGTCCCTTAGGCCACATCAAAAAAAGGCAAAAAAGAATCATTGATTAGCCAAGCTAGACATCAAAGGACTGATCTTCCCACAAATCAATCCCCTGGGGTCTTAATTGCTTTGCTGATTTCTCCCAAACTTTCCCATTTGTCTACTGAACTGCTCATTCCTACAGCCTCAGGTTTGTTGTCAGAAATTCTTCCCTTTCCTGTTTTTATTGCTACAAGTTGTTGTCCAGCTAGCAGTTCTTGGAAAAGTGAGTTGCCGCCCCGGTGACCAGGACAGGGAACACCAGATCACAGAGATGCAGCCCCAGCTTGTCTTGGGCATCACACAGGCCAAATCCCAGACTCTGGGGTCCTCGTCTTTAGAGAATGCTCATTCCCATCAAACACAAACGTCATCGCTTGGCCTTTGTTGTTTCTTCTCTTTCAAAAATGAAATTAATGCGATGATAACCTCCTTCTCCCCAGACCTGGGTATCAATTTCTGCTTCATTTTCTGTCCCCTCTTCCTGGTTCTGAAGATACTACCAAAGGGGCGTTATTGATCAGCGGGCTGCCGGTCACTTCCTTGGGCACAAAGGACACAGACCTGTCACCTCTGTGCCCCGGAATAGCCCTGAAGGTAAAGGGTCAGAGATGAAAGGCTTCGGATAAGTTCTTCTTTGTAATCAGCCTCTCAGGAAGGCCGAGTCTCTGTTTACACCTGTCCTTGGGGTTTAAGATGGAAAACTTTTACTCCCAGGTCCAGACGTGGATGTAGGTGAAGCAGAACACTTATCTTTCTCATTTTCTCATGGGGGCAGATGGATTGTTTGTGGTTGAAGCAGTTTGCCTCTTTAGGTAAAAAGCTGATGCATCCTGGGTCTTTCATTTTTTGCCTGCTCTGCTGAGACTCCATCTGTTACAGAGATCGTAACGCTTTAGACGTCAGCTGGAGAACACCCAAATTAATTTCTTCCAAGAAAGGACCATGAAAGATTCCTTTTTCTTTCCTTGGGTTGCAACGATGTCATTGATTTCATTGTTAAACCAGAGCAGAGGGGGTCAAGGGAGTTTGGGGAAGCTGAGAGAAAGAATGCGAGAAAAAAGACATTAGTCATCTACCTTCACAGAGTGGCCATTGACCATTCAAGAGGGCAACTCTCAACCACCACCTGGAGAAGAGAAATTTTCTAAAGTGGCCTTGGCTTAACCCACCCCTTCTTAGGGTGCACTCAATGACTAACTTTTTTTTTTTTTTTAATGACTAACTTTTAAAAGCAAAGTCATGTCTTGAAATTCTGCTAACTGCTGTTAATACTTCATGGTATTCCTAGGTTATTGCCTTAAAACAGAAATGTGTTTCCCATTTGAATTACACCAATCTCCTCTTCTATTCTCCCTGCCCCTCCTCATGCCCTGGCCATTTATATCCTTACTCATTAAATAAGGGCAATTATTCTCTCGCCTGTCTCAGTTCTCTGTAGTTGGTAGAGCTGCGAACAAGTGAAAAGGCAGTATGTCCAATAGGCCACAAAGAATGGGAAAATGTGCAGAGTTCAGTTTGAGAAGAAACGTGGCTCTTGGGGGCTTCCCTGGAAGTCCAGTGATTAAGACTTCAGCTTCCAGTGCAGGGGGGTGCTGGTTCAATCCCTGGTCGGGAAGTTAAGATCCCACATGCTTCTTGGCCAAAAAATCAAAACATAAATGATGTTGTGACAAATTCAATAAAGACTTTAAAACTGGCCCATTAAAAAAAAAAAAAAAACTTTAAGAAAAGAAAATTGGCTCTCTTGCTTCATGGGATGGTGATGGTGGGGCATTTGGGGTGGGCATTGTGCCCCATGATTCAGACCAAGAACAGCTCCTTTTTCCCCCAAGAAGTGAGGAGGAGAAGCAATCTGGTCTCACAGCAGTAGGGTTCAGCCCTCTTCCCAGAACCTACCAGGCTCTCTCCCAAATGCATCTAATCTGGCTCCTGACCCCACAAGAGCCCTCTCTTCCTGGTCTCCCCCATCCCAGCTCTGAAGCTAGAAGGCAGGTATGTTTGAGGTTGTGTAGTTATACCTGCCCAGATGGCTTAGCAGTAAAGAATCTGCCTGCCAATGTAGGAGACACAAGAGATATGGGTTCAATCCCAGGGCCGGGAAGAAGGAGGAAATGGCAACCCACTCCAGTGTTCTTGCCTGAGAAATCCCATGGAGAGAGGAGCCTGCTGGGCCACTGTCCATGGGGTCACAAAGAGTCGGACACAAGTGAGTTCACACACAGCTACACCTGCAGCGTCTTTAGTAGAGGGCGCACCTAATTGCTTGGTGCCCCAGTTAGAACACCTGCATCTGAAAAACATAATTGGAAATCATTTCCACAACCAGCTGAGTATCAGTTCAGTTCAGTCACTCAGTCGTGTCCAACTCTTTGCGACCCCGTGAATCACAGCACACCAGGCCTCCCTGTCCATCACCAACTCCCGGAGTCTACTCAAACCCATGTCCAGTGAGTTGGTAATGCCATCCAACCACTTCATCCTCTGTCGTCCCCTTCTCCTCCTGCCCCCAATCCCTCCCAGCATCAGGGTCTTTTCCAGTGAGTCAGCTCTTCACATGAGGTGGCCAAAGTAGTGGAGTTTCAGCTTCAGTATCAGTCCTTCCAATGAACACCCAGGACTGATCTCCTTAGGATGGACTGGTTGGATCTCCTTGCAGTCCAGGGGACTCTCAAGAGTCTTCTCCAACACCACAGTTCAAAAGCATCAATTTTTCGGTGCTCAGCTTTCTTCACAGTCCAACTCTCACATCCATACATGACCACTGGAAAAACCATAGCCTTGACCAGACGGACCTTTGTTGGCAATGTAATATCTCTGCTTTTTAATATGCTATCTAGGTTGGTCATAACTTTCCTTCCAAGGAGTAAGCATCTTTTAATTTCATAGCTGCAATCACCATCTGCAGTGATTTTGGAGCCCAAAAAATGAAGTCTGACACTGTTTCCACTGTCTCCCCATCTATTTCCCATGAAGTGATGGGACTAGATGCCATGATCTTAGTTTTCTGAATGTTAAGCTTTAAGCCAACTGAGTATAACTAACTATAACTACAAGGCACCTCTTTTTTCCAAAGCTTAGACATGATCAACTCCACAAACCCCTGATCTGCTCAAGCAGCAAATGCACAGTTGCTTCATTTCTCCTTCATGTGGACGTCCAACTCTCCTGAGTATTTCAATTATTCATAAAAATTGAGCCGTTTTTGGAAAAGTCTGTAGAGAAAGATTAATTCTGTTTGTCCATAGTTGAGATTGTTTTGGTCAACTTTAGCCCTAGGAAAGTCCCCAGACATATGACTCACGGAGGCAGTGTTCCCTTCTCTCTGCTCCTCTGGGGTCTGTTTAACTCCATCATGAAAGAAACAAGGTGGTTTTCAGAGATCTATCTGCAAATGCTAATCTTATTGTGATAAGCAAGAAATCTATGCTATTTGCTTTAGAGTATTTTCCATCAACATCAAGCCCAGCTGGTAACTCAGTTTGTGTCATAAAACAATTCACATGGACACTGGGATTAGCAGAACTTTGAAGACAGTGTCAGTCAAGATATGATCCCTTTGTACACGACTGCTCCCAAATTCTGCAGAAGGTTGTCTCCTCCTAGTTGTTGGGTGATTCTAGATCACTAATTAACAACATGGAGGACATGAACGCTGCTTGTCCAACGAGTCTATGACAAAATTTAAATTCACTCCTTTAATCCACGTCGCTAGTCAGGAAAAGTGCCCTTCAGAATTAACCTACTGTGGTTGGATTAAGTCTCCGGTGTTTACTGCTTGCTTGTTTAATTCATTGACTTTATAATTCTCTATCTAATTCTGTATATATTTGTTTATATATATACATATAAAACCATTTGTATGTAGTTGCCTATATCATGCCCATCAGTGTGTATTTCCTACAAACTTTCCCCCAAATGGGAATATTCTCTTACAAATCCACAGATTAATGGTCAAATTTGGGAAATTTTAAATTATTTCAAAACTTTTATCTAATATGTATCCCATATTCCAGTTTCTTGATTATCTCAATAAGGTGCTTCATGGCTATTTTTAAAAACACTGGTCTGGGGAAGGATCCAGACCAGTGTCATTTGTTACACTTAGTTGTGTCTTGACGGTTTTCTTAAATTTGGGACAGTCCCTTAGTATTTATCTTTTAACGTCAACATCTTTGAAGAATATCGGCTGGTTACTTTTTAGAGTGTCGTTTGATTTGGGTTTCTCCGAATTTTTTCTTTTCTCTTTCCCACCAGCTTTATTGATGTAAGTTCCTTAAATTTTCTGGTCCTTCGATTCTTTGACTGCAAAAAAAAAAAAAAAGGTAGTAAAATTACCACTTAGTAAATTTAAGGATTTATTAAATTAATGTAGGTAAATTGTCCATGTTTGTTATGTTATCAGCTATTTTTATGATTTGAAAGTATTATTCTAAAAAAAAAAAATGTGAGCTATACATACAAGGAATGTTATTCAGCCTTTAAAAGGAAGGAAATTCTGGAACTTCTCTGGCAGTCCAGGGAAGTTAAGACTTTACCTTCCAAAGTAGGGGGATGCAGGTTTGATTCCCAGTTAGGGTTCCTAAGACCCCACATGCCTCACAGCTAAAACACCAAAGAATAAACAACAGAAGCACTATTGAAACAAATTCAATAAAGACTTTAAAAATGCTCCATGTTTTTAAAAATCTTTAAAAAGGAAGGAAGTTCTGTCACTTGAAATAGCATGGAGGGACCTTAAAGACTATACTAAGTGACATAGGCCGGAGACAAAATGACAAATACTGTGTGATTCCACTTGTGTGCAGTATATAGAGATCGAGTTAGTAGAGAAAGAAAGAATGGTGGTTACTAGGGGTCAGGTGAAGTGGGTACTGGGGAGTTTTGGTGTTTAAGGGGACAGAGTTTCAGCTGGAGAAGATGAAAAAGTTTTGGAGGTGAATTTTGCGGATAGTTACACAGTGATGTGAATGTACTTAAAACCACCTAAATGAAACTTTAAAACGGTTAAAATGGTAAATTGTATATTATGTATGTTTTTGTGTATGTGCGTGTGCTCATTCAGTCATGTCTGACTCTTTATGGTCCCATGGACTGTAGGCCACCAGGCTCCTCTAGTCACGGGATTGTCCAGGCAAGAATACTGGAGTGGGTTGCCCTGCCCTCCTCCAGTGGATCTTCCTGACTCAGGGATAGAACCTGTGTCTCTTAAGTCTCCTGTATTGGCAGGTGGGTTCTTCACCATCAGCACCACCTGGGAAGCCCCCCAAAAGTGTTAGCCACTCAGTTGTATCCAACTCTTTGCAACCTCATGGACTGTAGCCCACCAGTCTCCTCTGTCCATGAGATTTCCCAGGCAAGAATACTGAAGTGGGTTGCCATTTCCTTCTCTAGGGGATCTTCCTGATCCAGGGATTTAACTCATGACTCCAGCATTGCAGGTGGGTTCTCTACCACTGAGCCACCTGGGAAGACCTAGGTATGTTTTTACCAATATAAAAAATTTTGGAATCAGTATTCTGACTGCTGTGTGGAGAAGGGGGTGGAAGACTAGGAAGATGTAGGCCCAGAAGTCAGGGGCTGTCACAACTGTCTAGTGGGGAGAGGACAGGGGTGGCAGCGGAGGGGCCTAGCAGAAGCTGCTTTGGGGATGTGGTTTGAAGTAATTAAGATGGGAACTTGGTGGCCAGTTGGATAGGGGCTACAGAACAAAGGAGGGGGCAAAGAGAACTTTCTTCTCTTTGGCTTCAGAAGTGGGTGATTTCAGGCTCTGAATCTTTTCAGCCCTCATTCCCCAACCGTCTCTCCCCAAGACCCTGGGTCCCATGCTTCTGCCTTCTGTCTCTATGAGCATCCTTCTCTAGGGACCTCACATACATGGAATCACACAGTATTTGTCCTTTTGTGTCTGACTGACTTCACTTAGCATAATGTCTTCAAGGTCCATCCAGGCTATGGCACGCAACAGTGCTTCCTTCCTTTTCAAGGCTGCATACTAGTCCTTTGTACAAATATAACACATTTTATTTGTTTATCCACTCATCAGTTGTGTCCTTTTAATTACTCATTTTATTTTTAGATTTTTACTAGTATCAACTGTTATTAGTAGTGCTTATAAACATAGCTGACATGTATCCAGAACAGTACATGTTAGAAGGCATTTTCACTGAAATGGCTTCATTTAATAGTGTGATCTCATTCATCAGCTTTCCTCTCTCCTATGTTGCAGGCACTGTGCCCACTGACTGGACAAGGGATCATCCTTCATGCTCACAGCTACTCTGTGAGGGAGGTGCTGTTACTCTAACATCTGGGGAAACCAAGGCACAGAGCAATTGAGTAACTTGCCCAGAGTCACACAGCTAGTGAGTGGCAAAGTGGTGGAGCTAGTGCTCTAGCCCAGGTGGGCTCAGCCCACAGCCCGTGGGTTTCATCACTCTTCTGAAAGCTTCACCCAGGCCCTGCCACTTTCCAAGAATGAACATCGAGTCCTCAAGCTGATATTTCAAAAGATCATCTTACAGGGACTTCCCTGGTGGTCCAGTGGCTAAGATTCCGAGTTCCCAGTGCAGGGGGCCTGGGTTTGATTCCCTGGTCAGGGAACCGAGATCCAGCAACTAAGAGTTTGCATGTTGCAACTAGAGATTCTGAACTTAGCAAATAAAAAATCCCAAATGCCACAACTAAGACCCAGTATAAACTTTAAAAATTTTAAATAAATTTCAAAAATTTAAAAAAGACCTTCTTTTTTAAAAAAAGAGATCATTGTACATATTGTTAATTAGGAAGCACAGATATCCATATAATATTGCACCATTTGGGTTGAAACAAAGTATTATTTTACTTGATATTTTATTTTTGCATTGTCAGAGCTTATTTCCTCTGTTAATTCATAGTTATGCTGACTTATTTTTTCTTCTTCATCACAATTCACTTACTATAGACTAATATTAATATTATGATATCCTGAAAAGCTTCTTATGAAAGGGGTGAGGAACTCTCTCAGATGTTCAAAAGTTCAGTTTGTCAGTTTCATTGATATGTTGAGACTATTCACCCAAACTTAAAGAGACAGTGAAACAGAAACCTGGGTAGTTCACCGAGGAAACTACTGGTTTCCTTTTCCTTCGGGGGCACTTTGCTGAACTTTGCACTGCATGCTTCTCCTTTTGCCGGCGTCCAGTCCTGCTTATTCCCAGGGCCTGTCTGTTTCTTTATTGATTCATCTGAATGATCTTCTTCTCCAACGCCCTTTTCTTCTTTTCAGCAGAGAGTTAGAGTCTGGTGGTGACAAGCAGATGGTGAATAATGAGAAAGCCAAGGACACATCTAATCCGAGAATGCTGAAATGAGGTCTAAGTTCAGCTCCTCCAGGGAGAACTAGCTGACATGCAGGGTTCGGAGCATCCAGGAGCTCAGCAAGGAGGAGGCAGAGGTGACGTGTGGCCGAGTCTGCTGAGGCCCAGATGCCTGGGGGCCCAGGGAGGGTGGGACTTACTGAACTCTGCATCTATTCCTCGAAATACTGTTCTCATTTGACCCCCAGATGGTGCCTTGAAAATAATCTTGGTGTCAGGCACAAGTTTGTAGGCTGTGTGAATTTCCTCACTGTCAAGACCAAGGCCTAGGAACCAGAAGAGAAGGAAAAAGAGGCAAAGAGGAGATGAAGGACAGACAGAAAGGGAAGGAAGGTCCTTGTAGCCAGGGTGACGGCCGCACTTCCTTCTGTAATATTCCCGGCCCCGACCATGGCCCGCTTTCCGGATGCAAACTAAACTGTGGGAATAGCAGTAGCCACGGAGAGAATGAAACACCTAATTCTAAGGCTGCTTTTGGAAGCATAAGCACATTCTTTCCAAAAGACTCTAGACCCTCAGTAAGGCCCTACAGCTGGAAAAGATGTGAGATACACAGTTAGGAATAAACACATACTGAATCGAGCATCACAGTTGTCCATGATTTTTAATCCTCCTCATTATCATGAAAGGATGGCCTTGATCTCCACTGGATAAGAGATGTTATCTCAGTGTGAAAGCATCAGTGATCCCGAGTCTACAGAAGCAACGGGTCAGTGCCGGGCAGCCATGACTGTTCTGTTCTGAGCCCCAATCCCAACCTCGTTTCTCCGCAGAATCTTTGAAAGTAAAATTGTTAATCACTCAGTCATGTCCAACTCTTTGTGACCCCCTAGGCCGTACATTGTGTCTCGCCATGGAATTCTCCAGGCGAGAATACTGGAGTGGGTAGCCATTCCCTTCTCCAGGAGATTTTCCCGACCCAGGGATCAAACCTGGGTCTTCCTGCATTGCAGGCAGATTCTTTATCACTGAGCCACTTTGTTGACACTTAAAACCAGAAAACAGCAGCTGTGGGCTGGAGCGGGGAAGACAAATCTAAAGGCACACAACAGCCGTGAGTGGGCCTGGGGAGAAGCAGCCGGCTGGCAGGTGGTCAGGGAGACCAGCCAGGGGTCTGGGGAGGCCGAGGAGGGAGGCGGCCGGGGAGCCCTGGGGCCAGGCTCCCACACAGTCAGCAGAGGGCTAGGATGAACTTCCTCCAATTCCACGTCCATTGTTTGGCCTTTATTACAGTCTCACTGTCCATCACGGACGGAAGTGAAATTGGTCTGGAAGGGCTTCCCCTTCCCACAGTCTCTGTGGTTGTGTATTGATAGATGGCTTTTAAGTATAATATCCTTGCAGACAGGAAAATTAAGCTGATCTATCCATTTCATGGGCAGAACTATTGTTTTTTTGTTTTTTTTTTAACACAAGAGACAATGTATTTGCCTCTTCAGCCCGCCAAGACTTCCTTATCATACCATAGTCTAAAAAAAGGTGGTGACTTAATTCCCTGGGCTGTCCCCTAGGTCAGGTCAGTAGGAGACATGGGGTCAACATACTTGGCACTGTGGGACTGCAGTCACCCTGCTCCCCAGTTCCAGGCCATGGCCAAGCGGTCACAGGTGTACACAGGTGGGCGTGGAAGAACCAGACCCCTGCACTCTTCCTGGTCTTTTTCGCAGGCTGTCTATAACTAAGAACTCTGTGTTCCCCAGAAGGCCTGTCTCTTCTTGTATGTAGGTTTTTGTCTATGACTTGGAAGCCCCATGTTGCTGCTTTCTGTTTTCTTTATCTACAACCCATTGGGTCTTTCAGACCCTGGACAGAGCAGGCTGATGTTTGGGTTTCATCACCATCCTTCTCTGTCAGTGTAATTAGTTATTTCTGTGTCCCTAGAAATGTCTGTTAAGAGTACATCACGGGCTTGCCTGTTGGTTCAGTGGCTAAGACTCTGTGCTTCCAATGCGGGGGGCCTGGGTTTGATCCCTGGTCGGGGAATTAGACTCCACATGCTGTGACTAAAGATTCCACATGCCACAACTAAGAACTGGTACAGCCAAATAATTCAATATTAAAAAAAAGAAAAAACAAAAAAATTTTAAAGAACAATCAAAATTAAAAAAAAATTTAAGAGTACATTCTATTTTCTTGTAAAACTTTATCCCTAACCCAAGACATGGGAGTGACCTCAGTGTCCATCAACAGAGGAATGGAGTGAATAAAATGTGGTGTGTATATATATATATATATATATACACACACACACACACAATGAAAAACTACTCAGCTATTAAAAAAAGAACATAATTTTGCCATTTGCAGCAACACAGATGGACTTGGAGGGTATTAGGCTCAGTGAAGTAAGTCAGACAAAGACAAATACTGTATGATGTTACTTATAAATAAAACCTAAAAAAATACAACAAACTAGTGAACATAACAAAAAAGAAGCAGATTCACAGATCTGGAGAACAAACTAGTTGTTACCAGTGGGAAGAGGGAAGCAGGGAGGGGCAAAATAGGGGTAGGGGATTAAGAGGTACAAACTATTAATTATAAAATAAATAAGCTACAAGGATATTTTGTATAATGCAGGGAAAATAGCCTATATTTTATAGGAACTTCCCTGATACCTCAGTTGGTGAAGAATCTGCCTGCAATGTGGCAGACCTGGGTTCGATCCCTGGGTTGGGAAGATCCCCAGAGAAGGGGATCATGGCCGGGATGTATAGTCCATGGGGTCACAAAGAGTTGTACCCGAATGAGTGACAGTCACTTCACTTCACTTATAGTAACTATAAATGGAGTATAACCTTTAAAAATTGTGGGTCACTATACTGTACACCTGTAACCTATATAATGTATTAATAAATCCACTATACATCAATTAAAAAACAAAGATGAAACATTTTATCCCTAAGGTTTTCTTTTTAGCAGGTTCTTCCTGTATCCATCTTTGTTGTTATTGTTCAGTCTCTAAGTCGTGTCTGACTCTTTGCGACCCCATGGACTGCAGCACGCCAGGCTTTCCTGTCTTTCACCATCTCCCAGAGTTTGCTCAAATTCATGTCCATTGAGTCAGTGATGCCATCCAGCCATCTCATCCTCTGTCGTCCCGTTCTCCTCTTGCCCTCTATCTTTCTCAGCATCAAGGCTCCCATCTAAAACGGTTCCCGTCTTAAACGTATTCAAAAGCACTTGTTTGATCTCATGCTCATGGTGCTTATTTTCCCTAACACCATGAACATTGTTAGATGACTGTTATTTTCACTAATGCTTATGGAGGGATTTTTAGACATCCTTTCTTATGCTAGCATGTACTATCTCATTTAATCTCAAATAACCCATGAGGTAGAAATATGATGATCATCCTCTGTTTTGCCGGTGAGAATACTGGGGCTTAGACATGGAAATAATATGCTCTCATCTATAGCTCACTGCTAGCAGGATTGGGGCTGGAGTCCAGCCTGTACCCCTGGGAAGCTGGGCCACTGCCCCTGAGGTTCCAAGTTGGGATGGACAGAACTCCTGGGAGTGAACTAACTGGATGGCCCAGAAAGGTCCCGGAATAACACCATGGACTCCTTCCTAACTTGAGAACTGCTGATGTCTGGATAAATTCCACCACTTTTTCATTTGTTTCTACCATTAAATGGAATTCCTTTCAATGTGTAAAAGTTAAATCAAGAAACCAACCCACCTGAAATGATTATTTCACCGTTTACACCAAAAAAGCACTTAGAAAAAAAAATCTTGCCTTGAAAGAGTATTTACTTCTTTAAAGCCCATTTGTTCTTGTCCTGAAGCATCTTTCTGTTAGAAGAATCTGGCAACCTGTGTCATCTTTGGAACATTTGAATTGGAACAGGATTTATACACTCTTTATCATCTGGTGAGACTTTTAAGAGGAAAGTGTCAACATAAATTTGGAATTTCCTGACTTCTGCAGATTTGAGTTATAATCTGGACATGACTAGAAAGGAAATCTTAAAAAAATATTTTAGAGTGTTTTATTGTGGAAATGTCCCCAAACATTTTCATCCCATTTTCCCAGAGAAAGCTGACAGCTTGGGGTTGGGGGGAGAAGAATAAAACACAACGGGCCACATCCTTGAACTCTTTTGTGTGTTTAGAACAATGTCCAGTTAAAATCAAACAATATTGCTGCTAAATATGTCTAAAATAGTCCTTGGTGAGCACTCTTGGAGGAGTGATGAGAGCCAGGGTCCCTGTGAGTGGGAAGGTCTCACACTCTGACTGAGGCAGAGGCCTGGCAGGACTCAGCATCTTCCCCAGCATTGCATAATCCTTGCTGTACAGCCTGGGGCCTTAGATACCTTCCCCACCGCCCTGTCATCATCTCCTGTACGACCTGGGACCTTAGATATCTTTCCCATCCCCAGGTCACCGGCTCCAGTGAGGCCTGGGACCACGCATCCCAACCCTTGCACGCGCAAAGGCAGAGCAGAGCTAATACCAGCGCTGCGCCCAAGTGGAAAACAAAAGCCGGGCCTGGCTGGGGGCGGGCGGGCTCGTAAAGAGAAGGAGGCGAAGTCACGAAGTCTGGCTTTCTGGCCAGATTTCCTCGGGAAGGAGAGGTGTGGCCGCTCTGTGTGTGCGCGCCGGGAGGGGCTGCAGGCCCGCTGGCGCGCGGCCAGGGCGCCCGACGCCAGGCCCGGCTCTCGCGCTGGGAGCGGCCGCCGGCGGCCACACAATGGCGTTATCTCGGCCAGCGCGCTGCAGCGACCGCCGCTTCCTGCTCGCAGCGGCACAGACTGTCCCGGGGCCCCGCGCCTTCGGACACACTCCCTGGCGCTCGGTCGCCAGGCTCGGCAGGGAACGTCCAAAGCGCCTTCTTCCTTGGGAATTGCAGACGCTGCGATGCTGTCATGCATTGTATTTTTAATCCCCCTTGGAAGGACGTGCGGTCATGAATCACCGGGGGAAGGGACGAACTCGCCCAGGGTTATGAGATGCAGGCGACCCTCGGGGCTTCTCGGAGCGGGGAGAACAGCGCCGGCTACAAAGTGACCTGAGAGGGCATAGGGCACCATTTGTTACTGAGCGCCCACCCTCGCACTCCCCTGCCCGCTCCAGAATCCGCAGCAACTTGATGCCAGGAGAGTAGAGAGTGCAGCTGGGGGGAGGGACGAGTGAACCTGGCCAAGGTGCTGGAGGCAGCTTGCTTTAACATCCCGTCAACACTTTCTATATTTGCACTGAATTTGATCCAAACTCTTACGGGACTCTTTAATACAGCCCTCGGATTAAGTTATATAAAAAATGTAAAGTCTTTAAACCCGGGTCCTACAGTTGAAAAGGACAAGAAAGACTTAAGATTTTGCTTTGTTTTGCTGGCATCCTTGAAGTTGGAATATTGTAGTTAGTTTATTAAACAACAGACAAAGTATTTCTAGCAACATTCTTGTGCCAGAAAGTTTAATACTCTTAATAACTTGCTCCCAGAAATCAGGGGTTTAATCCAAGAGTTACCAGAAGTGCTCTTAAACCTTCTGCTTCCAGGTCAGGAAGTTTCTGGCCAGCGTGGACACTCCTAGAAGAGTGTTTTTCGGGGGAGCTGGACAGCCTGGTTTCTGGGGAGCCCGACTGGCTGCTGTGTGCTCTAGCACAATTCCCGTTCTTGTTGTGCAAACCTAATTTCTGGAGACCTGGGCAACTTTATGCCTAGACAGCGTCTTTTCCTCCCCGTGACCCATGAAGATCCCTCCTGTTCTTGCTTTTGTGGAAATGACCAGGCTTTTTTGGTCTGCACTCAGCAGAATGCTGGCAAATGTTTAACAACCAGCAACAAACAGCCCCGATGAAACACTTGTCAGGGCCTTTAGCAGGACAGGCCTAAAAAGGTACAATTTTTGAAACTGTGACATCTCTGCAGCATACAGAAAAACACAGGGAATCAGACAATAGGTGTTCTAGTACTCACCAGCCACCTTTGATGAGATCTAGACATCTTGTGTTGTTTACTGGAGAGTTTTCTTTTAAAGGAACAGTTGAGGACAGTGTGGTCCCCTCTCCAGTGTCCCACCCATCCCTCCCCACAAGGAGGTGACTGCTGTCTGAATTTCGGCATATGCCTTTCTCACGGGCTAGGTGGATGTTCTCCACATGTTCCCTGCTGGGTAAAGCCTGGCTTTGATCCTGATGAGTCAGTACAAGTTTTCCAATGTTTTTGAAAGCCACCCTGGCCTGCGTGTTTCCAAGTATGTGTTTGTATGTGCAATATGTAATGTTGTTCTGCTAGTCGTAAAATTTGAATATAAGTTGTAATGTATATAGCCTTGTTGATGGGCTCATTGAGATAAAGTTCATGAACCATACAATTCATCTCTTTCGAGTGTACCATTCAATTATTTTTAATATAGTCACAGAATTGTACAACCATCACAGTTAATTTTAGAACATTTTCATGAACCACCTGTGAAAAAATGCTGTTAATTCAATATTCATGCCCCCTCCTCCCACTTTCCAGACTGAGGCCACCACTGATCTGCTTTCTTTGGGCATTTGCCTGTTCTGTCATTTCACATAAATGGAATCATACGATATATGACTTCTTGTGTCTGACTTTCACTTAATGTAGCATTTTTATGGTTCATCCGTGTTGTAGTATGTATTGGTGCTTCATTCTTTCTTACTAATATTCCATTCTATGGAAGTATCACATTTTATTTATTTATTCATCCACTTGTGAGCATTTGGATTGTTCCCACTTTTGGCTATTATGAATAATGCTGCTATGAAGATTTCTGTACAAGCTTTGTGTGAACACACATCATTTTTCATTCCCACCAGTGGTCATATGAGGGTTCCAGTTTCTCTGATCCTTGTTAATGCTTATTGCCTAATTTTTTAATTATAGCCATCCTAGTAGGTGTGAACTGGTGTCCGTGGTTTTGATTTGCATTTCCCTAATGACATGCATGCCTTGGAGAAGGAAATGGCAGTTCACTCCAGTGTTCTTGCCTGGAGAATCCCAGAGATGGAGGAGCCTGGTGGGCTGCCGTCTATGGGGTCGCACACAGCCGGACACGACTGAAGCGACTTAGCAGCAGCAGCATCAGCAATGACTAATAATGTTGAGTATCTTTTCATGTACTTGTTGGCTGTTTGTACACCTTTTTTGGTGAAATATTTATTCAGATCCTTTGACCATGTAAAACATTTAATTACTTGTTTTTTAATTATTAATGTATGTGTAAAAACATTTTAAATATGCTAGATATAAGTCCTTTATCAGATTTATGATTTACAAATACTTTCTCCCATTCTGTGGGCTGTCTTTTCACTTTCTTGATGGTGTTTGCTATACATAACCCTTTGAAACTCTTTGAAATGATAAACATGGATAAAACAATGATCCAGGCTTTCCAATGTTAGGCTTTTCAATATTCATTGTATCATTTATTCCTTGTGGAAGACCTAGAAGGCAAGCACTACCTTACTCATCCCAGCTTCAGTCATTTGCCAGAATCTTCCAGATTTAGGTGGTGATATTAGTTGGGACTCTGAAAATAACCTAAACTTTAGAGCCTGGCTGTTTCCCTCCAATAAGTTTTCCAGAGCCAAGAAAGTTCAAAAGTTGAATTAAAGACAATTAAAGAGTTGAATTAAAGGTCTTTTCAACCATACGGTGAGGATTCTCAGTCAGAGTAAAGGTAAGGTCAGGAAATCCTGAGATGTTCTGTCTAAATTCTACTTCACTGAAGTGTTGAAAGGTTAAAGTTCAGCCTCAAAGTTATTTTGCATTGGAAATTGGGTAGACTCCAGTCCTCACCAGATTTACTTGGCCAGACTTTCTCGTCTCTCTGGCAGTGGATGGAACCTCGCCCATGGAGGCTCAGAGAGGACAGGTCTGACCCCTGTCCTCAAGTCAGTGACTGTCCAGTGGTTGCAGAGACTTTGAATCAAAATGACTGTGAATGTGCTGTTGGCTAGATGTGGACCAGATGTGGAACCATCACACCAAGCAGGATGGATCCTGAGTAGACTAAGGATGGAAATGTGCTGCCTCCCAGTCCTGCTGGGGATTCTCTGACTCTTGTTAATTAGCTGCTTTCACAGGTTAAATCTGTGCTACTTAACTTCTCTGTGCTTGGCTTCCCTCCTCTGAAAATGGGGGATAATAATAGTACTGTCACCACCTCAGAGTCAATGTGAGGATTAAATGACATTATAAACGTAAAATGCAGAAATAGCACTTGGAAAACAGAAAATGCTCATTGAATATGAGTTAGGGCTCTGATTGTATTATTATTATTATTTTCTTCCAGTTTTTTGAGAAATAATTGACATACAGCACTGTATACTTTTAAGATGCACAGCATAACGATTTGACTGACTGACATATGATTTTATCACTATTAATAATACACCCAATAGGTGTGCCAACCACAATTCCCTGGTGGGACAGTAGATAGGACTCTGCAAATTCACTGCAGAGGGCACAAGTTCAATCACTGGTCGGGGAAATAAGATCACATGAGCCACAAGGCCAAAAAAATATTGTACCCCCAATAAAATTAGGGGAAAATAAATTAATTCTTCATATATTCAAAAAGTTGTTTGAATAAATCTTCAAACATTTTAGAGACTAAGTGTGTCCATTAGATGCAGAATCAGTGGAGGTCTTCTCAATGCATGTCAACCCGAACTTACAAATAAAGAGGAAGAGTCATTTTACACGCCTGGTAAAAATGTAGCTTCACTTGACGGTCTTGCACATCTAAACAGTACTTATGGTTTCAGTAATTTTCTAAAATATTTATTTGGCTGTGCCAGGTCTTAGTTGCAGCACTCTGAATCTTTGATCTTCATTGAGTGGGGATCTAGCCCCCTGCATTGGGAGCTCAGAGTGTTAGCCACTGGACCACCAGGGAAGTTTCTATGAGTTCATTTTTGTATTAAAAACTGAGATAGCACGTATGATACTATGTCAACATGACAGATACTTTTAAATGCAAAAATTATATTAAAAATATTATTTTACTGAGTACAGACTATAAAGGAAGTTCATCTTTAAAACAGTCTGGATTTTTAACTTCCTGGCTTTCTTTTTTTGATTTATACAGTTAAGAAATATCCAAGTCAGCATTTCAGTAAACAGGGCTCAGTCGTGTCCAACTTTGCAACCCCATGGACTGTAACCTGCCAGGCTCCTCTGTCCACAGAGTTCTCCAAAGAATACTGGAGTAGGTATAGCCCACTTCATGGAGAAGATTTCCTTCTCCAGGGAATCTTCCCAACCCAGGGATCATACCCCTGGGTCTCCTGTATTGCAAGCAGTTTAAATAACTCACAATTAATTTTTTTCCTATTTTTATCAACCAAGAGAATTTAGAATACGCACACATACATACACATACAATCCTCCCTAATTAAAATCTGTCTGGAAAAAAAAAATCTGTCTGGATAGTGCCTTTTCAGATCATAATTATAGCAAATCTATTTTATCTAAATAAATAATTCTTTATAATTAGTGTAACTGTTATGTAATTATGAACTGTCACCAAAACTTACATTGTTCAAGAGCAAGTGATCTTGCATTTCAAGAAGAAGTGGCTCATGAATGTTTTTTTAAGTAAATTATAATGATAAATTAGCAGTGTTATCTTAAATAAATATCTTCTAACATTTTCCCTTGATTTCCATGCCCAAAGCAAATAATTTATTTCAGAAGGATTTTTTTCCTGCTGACAGGGAAGTTTAAAAAAATCATTTAGCTGAAGAAGGCTTCCTGATAATCAGAGAATCTTTGAAAGCTTGACCCTGGCCATCACTAGATGACGGTCTAACCCCGGGGGTCCCCTCATGAAGAGGAAACCTGAGTGAGAACTTGGTCTCCTCATTACTGGAGGGCACGCCCGGCAGCCCGGGCCATGTTGGAAGAGGGAAATCTAAGAAGAAGCATAAATAGCTGCCAACATACCTCAGGAAATAGCAGTACGGGGGAGTCACCAAATTGTCAAATCTTAGGTTTTTTGATTTGGGAGGTGAGATGAAAAAGCAGGAACTATCCTTCAGTTCTTCAAGAAATAGAAATATTTGCCAGTCCAATGGATGGAAAAACACCATCAAAAGTTTCCAAACAGTGACAATTACAACTAGGATTTGGGTGGTTTTTATTTAATTTAATTAATTTATCAGAGTCTAGTTGCTTTACAATGTTGTATTAGTTTCTTCTGTAGAGCAAAGTGAATCAGCTATACATTTACATATATCCCCTCTTTTTAAAATTTTCTTCCCGTTTAGGTCCCACAGAGCATTGAGGAGAGTTCCCTGCGCTATGCAGTAGGTTCTCATTAGTTACATAGTGTCCATAGTGTATATATGTCAATCCCAATCTCCCAGTTCCTCCCCTTCTGCACCCACTGTGTTCACATATCTGTTCTCTAGGTCTGTGTCTCTATTCCTGCCCTGCAAATCAATTCATCTGCACCATTTTTCTAGATTTCATATATAGAAATATATAAATGATACTTGAAATCATGTGATATTTGAAATTCATAAGTATATGAAATGTCAATATATATATATTTGTTTTCCTTTTTCTGACTTAATTCACTCTGTATTACAGCAAGATCTTTTTTGACCCACCATCTAGCATAACCAAAATGAAAACAAAAATAAACTTAGGCTTCAGTTCTGTTCAGTTCAGTTGCTCAGTCGTGTCAGACTCTTTGCAACCCCATGAATCACAACACACCAGGCCTCCCTGTCTATCAAAAACTCCCGGAGTTTACTCAAACTCATGTCCATCAAGTCGGTGATGCCATCCAACCATCTCATCCTCTGTCATCCCCTTCTCCTCCTGCCCCCAATCCCTCCCAGCATCAGAGTCTTTTCCAATGAGTCAGTTCTTCACATCAGGTGGCCAAAGTATTGGAGTTTCACCTTCAGCATCAGTCCTTCCAATGAACACCCAGGACTGATCTCCTTTAGGATGGACTGGTTGGATCTCCTTGCAGTCCAAGGGACTCTCAAGAGTCTTCTCCAACACCACAGTTCAAAAGCATCAGTTGAACTTAGGCTTAATAGGCTTTAAAAAAGACTTTTTTTTTACATGTAGAAAAGTGTGCAAACCATAAACACACAGCTTTGATTACTATTGTTCTCTTTTAAAATAAAATTATAGTAAAAGTATATGTGGCACAAATCATACCATTTTAACTATTTTGAGGGAGAACTTCTCAGTAACATTAAGTGCATTCACAGTGTTTTGCAACTACCAGCACCATCTACCTCCAGAAATTTTACATCTTCCCCAAAATGAAAGCCTAGACCCATGAAACACTCACAATTTGAATAATATAATAACTATTTGTGGGCTATGAAATTATAAAATATTTTAAAATTTTAGCTAGAATTATAGGTGATTTTTTTCTTACTTGTGTCAGATTTCTTTTTTTTTTTTTAATAAAATAATAAATTCATGCAGCTTTTTCCCCCTGGTAGCTCAGATAGTAGTCTGTCTGCAATGCAGGAGACCTGAGTTCAATCTCTGAGTCAGGAAGATCCCCTAGAGAAGGAAATGGCAACCCACCCTAGTATTCTTGCCTGAGAAATCCCATGGACAGAGGAGCTTGGTGGGCTACAATCCATAGGGTCACAAGAGTCAGAAGCAACTGAATGACTCACACACACACACCTCACTGTTTGAGAGGAGGCCATAAGCAAATGAACCTACTTAGCTTTACGCCTGCTGGGAAAGTGAGACTCAAGCCGGTGGGAGCAGAGCAGTGAGGCGCTGTGCAGGTCTTATTGCTACCTACTCTTTACTCTGTAGACAGCCAAGCGTGAGCAGGCTCGGCTCTTCCTTCCTCAGACACAGGAAAAATGGGAAATGCAGGTGCTCTAGAGAAAGGCAGGCACAGGGGAGAGACGGAAAATAACAGCCAAGCAGAGAAGGACCCAGATCACTTCTCACCACGGTCCTGGGGAGGATGATGACCAAGGATATCGCTTGTGGCAGGATGCTGACTACGACCTGGGTAGCCGGGTAAACACGGAGTGGCGGTCCCTGAAAGGCACCCCGCCTTTCCCACCTGGGCGTGGGAAATGGGAGCTAGAGAAATTTTGCTGGAAGAGGAGAAAGTCCAGGAGGTAAGAGTGGCAGGGGAGGGCATGAACCCACGTGAGACCATGGGGGACACCCTGGACGGAGACACCCTTAGACCCCCGCCTCGGGTGGTCAGGGGTCGGACTTTATCTGAAGGCTGAGGAGGAACCAGAGGAGGAAGTTTAGAAATCAGGCCCTGGGCAGGAGGAGGCTCAAGGAGCGGGAGGAGGGCGGGTCAGGAGTCCAGTGGTCCCAGGGGTCCACCCTGATTCCGTCACCGTGGCCCTACAGGGGGTGGATGAGGTGCCAACCCCACCCTGGAAGGAGCATTCGGGGAGGGGTAGCAGGTGGGGTTGGGTTTGGGGTGTGGTGGGTCTGCTAAGGAGGGCCCTGAGTGGGACAACGAAAACGGACAGGCATGTGCTGCGGGCAACGAGGGGAGCTCTGCGAGGCCCTCGAATGGAGCTGGCCCAGGACTGCCCTGGGATGGACAAGGGGCATTGGGGGAGTGTGCAGAGATGGAGCTCCCAAACCCGTCCCCTCAGAGAAGCCGGAGATCTGGGAGCCAGTGGGGTCTCAGTGGTCCCTGGGGGTGAACTTCCCGCCTCCACTCTCGGGGACCTGAGTTTGCACTAGCCCTAGAGATGACCTGGGGAGTGTGGAGGGCGAGGGTTGTGGGCCAGGGGAGCGGGGTGCCGGAGGGAGGGTTTGAAGGCTGTTGGGGTGGGAATGGGGTCTGTTCACTGCCCTGTGTCCCTTGGAGACTGGCAAAGCTGACACCTCAGCCTGGCAGGCGCGCCTGCTCCAGACGCCCTGCAGGTAATCGTGGCTCCTCAGTTCTGTGTTAGCAGAGCATTTTCTAACATTGGGCCTGTAGTGTAAACTCCTCAACCTGTTTAGCTCTAAAAGTCATCCCAATGCTTCACAGTAGTTTATGAAACTGTGTTAAAATTCAGTGGGGGAGATTTGCAATCTATTTTTTTCCCTCAAACACTAGAACGGACTTTTTAAAAGTAAAAATATGTTGTTTTTTTTTTAAGTACTAGGGTTCTTTTTTTTTTTTTTTTTTGACTCTTCTGTTCAGAAGGAAGAAGCTAACACCTTATTGACGGAGGAGAATGAGAAAACATCATAATAAGGTTATGTCAGAATTCAGAGACTCTGAACTAAATACCTAAACCTTCTTCCTTTAGTGATTATATAATCTTTTCTCAGCAAGATTCCCCCTGAACTTTAAAAAGAGGCACAGATACAATCCCAATTCTAAACAATATGGCGTTGAAGGAAAGAACTATTCATACCTCACTTAAAAGAAACGAGCCATAAAATAACTAGGGGAATATCTTCATTATACACAGATTGCCATTGTCACAGCATCTCTATCAGTCTGACCTATAGAGAGAAGTGTGCCATTAAAATTGGATTTTCGGGAAGAAATGAGAAGGACCAGAACCCTTGTGGGACAATCAGTGACACATCCAGCCTTGCTTGTGAGGCGCTTCTGTTTTTGGCAGAGTTTAGGAAATCTAGCCTCCTCATCTCAGAATGCTCTGTTGACAAAGGTAGTGTTTTGTTTTTCTGAATGACTTAATCAGTAAGCCCCTTAGGCAGAAGGCTTCCCTGGTGGCTCAGTGGTAAAGAATCCACTTGTATAGTGCAGGGTTTGATCCCTGGGTCAGGAAGGTCCCCTGGAAAAGGAAATGGCAAACCCGATCCAGTCTTCTTACCTGGAAAATTCCATGGACAGAGGGGCCTGGCGGGCTGTACACTCCGTAGGGTTACAAGAGTCAGACACGACTTAGCGACTGAACCCTCCTCAGGCAGAACTAGGTTCTCACACGTGTAGTTAGAAGTATAGACGTCGCAGGAGCCTCAGCACAGAGACTGAAAAGGCATAGTCTGGTGCTCAGCTCATTTGTTTCTTTGTAGGACCTGGACCAGGAGGAGATCAGGTCCATGATGAAGAAAGACTCTGGGGGGACTGTCACCCCGTGAGTCCACCCTCCCTGGGGGGGGGTGCCGTGGAAGGAGGCCGACTGGTGGGCAGGGCAGTGACAGAGGGGCTTCTTTTATTGAGCAGCTTCTGTATCCTGATGTGGTGCTCTGTTCAAAACACCTGTCCCCTCTTGTCTTCCTCACCGGAGTACCGAACAGAGTCTTTCCATGGGGAAGGGTGCCAGGCTCTCTAATCACAAAATCTGCCATTGAAATGACTTTCCAAAGATACCATGAGGCTGCTTTTTTTTTCTTTGTTCCTCTTGTCTCAGATTATTAGCAATACCTAGAAATTTAATAGCGGAGACCTGGAATACCTAATTTGTCCAGCTCAGCCCTGGGCCTGACTCACTGGATGGGCTTAGTGAAATCATTTTCCACCGTGAGTGAGTTTCCTTGCTGTTAAGACAAAAACTAAAAATACATCTTGTCTTCATGGGTTATGGTAAGGAGTAGCTGAGTAATCTTTACTAAGAAATTGCCATTTTTTTTTTAAGGAGAAAAGGTATTTCACCACAGAGGAAATCTGTTTGGGAGTTGCCTGATCCCAAAGTGATATGATATCAAATAAAAAAATGTTCTTCAGCCTCCTCTGTTAGTCCAGGAGACAAAACCTGGCTTTGTTCCAGGTTCCTTGATGTGGGCTGAGAAAGGGCATAGCGCCCTGTGAGCAGTCCAGCCGGCTTCCAGAAGATGCGGGGTGCTTAGGAGGAAGCAGTGTGTGTATGAAGTCCCGCCTCACTCCCACCCAAACCCCTCACGCACCCACCCCTGCCCCCACCGCCCCAAGCTCACTCTCCCGGGTGCTAAATCCACCACCAATTTTTCTTTCAAATTTATAGGACCCCATTTTTTTCCCTTTGGCTGCATACAAATCTAGTTTTAAAAGCAGTGGGTTTTCTAATTTTAAACAGAAAACTATCCATTTGCATTATCTTTTTTTTTATACTTTTATTCCTCTCTTTAATTTGAGTGACCGGTTCTCATAGCTAAGAAGGTTTCAAATGGCCAGCCCAGAAGAGCAGATAAAGCCTGAGTGTGGAAGGCAGGAGGTGAGTCAGGGTTTGGAGGTGAGTCAGGTTTACCGACTCTCTCACCGCCTTGGAGAAGTGCTGTCTGTCTGCGTTAAGTCACTAAGTCGTGTCCAACTCTTGGCGACCTTGTGAACTGTAGCCTGCCAGGCTCCTCTGTCCATGGAATTCTCCAGGAAAGAATGCTGGAGTGGGTTGCCATTCTCTTCTCCAGGGGATCTTCCTGACCCAGGGATCGAACCCCCGTCTCCTGCATCGGCAGGGGGATGCTTTACCACTGAGGCACCAGGGAGGAGTCTAGGTATCCTCAAAGGGAAACTGACAACCAAAGCACTGTC
Organism: Odocoileus virginianus; assembly: GCF_023699985.2. Classification (NCBI taxonomy): domain Eukaryota; kingdom Metazoa; phylum Chordata; class Mammalia; order Artiodactyla; family Cervidae; genus Odocoileus; species Odocoileus virginianus. The sequence continues at coordinate 19,801,930 of NC_069688.1, forward strand.
AAGGTCAGCCAGCACCGCCCCCACACCCCAAACAAGTTTGAAGACAGAGACCTCCGCCAAGGCCCCTCCTGCACACTCGCCACCCTTCACCAGAGACTCTGAACCTGATTCTTCCTCTCCATCCCTGTGTTTCTCTATGTTCTGACACATCCGACCCTGTGACCTCTTAGCTCCTTGACCCAGTGACCAAGTTCTCTGCTGGGCCACGGCTTCCCGTTCTCATGGTGCAGAATGTGAAGTCTGATCTGCGTTATCTCTTGGAACTGGTCCACCTCCAAAATGACAGACTCAGACATCCTCCTCAATGGTCACACAGCCTGTTCCTGCCTCTTCTTGGTCAGAGAGTCCCACCGCCACCATCCTTTGACCTCGGGTGCTGTTCACACTTCCACACTGTCCCCTCCTCAGCTGACTGTCCCCAGTTTCAGATAAGATGTGGGGGCCCCTCAGGCCACCTCTTTCTTACTGACTCTAAACTCACATGCCTCTGCCTGGCCGAGTCAAGGCAGGATGAACCGACAATACTCACTGTTTGTCCTTGCACCAGCCAGTTAATGCTGCTAGAGGAAAGGTCCCCAGCCAGGCACACCAGCATCGCTGTACACCCTGGACCACCAACCACACGGTGCTCCTTTTGTCAGAAATCTCACCATGCCTCTCTGATCTGCTTATACTCCAGCCTCCGAGAAAGCTTTTCAAACATTCACTGTCTCCTTCAACCTCAAATATGTCCCGCCTCTCCCTCACAGACCTTGGTTTCCATTTTTGCTTCATAACACACAGACATATCAGACAAGATCTCTCTGGATTTGGGGCCTCCAAGTCTCTACCATTACCTACACCTGCTGGAGTTTTCCTCTCCTCCTGATATAACTGAGCGGCCGCCCCTCTGAAGAAGACTGCCTTCCATCCTGGTCTGGTCCTGAAGATAAGAGAAGTGGTTTATGGGAGCAGCCATGTGGAGGTCACTGGGGACCCCAAGAAAGTCACATGGAAAGAGCTGGAAAGCAACGTGATAACTATGGACAACTCTTTTGAGAAATTTGATTACAGAGGGAGGCAATTATGTACTGTTTTCTCCCAAAGCTTAGGCTTTGAACGATCACCTTCATCCTCCCCTCCTTCCCTCCACCCAATCTCTTGCCCCCAGACCTGAGGTCATGTGCACAGTCGGAGCAGCTGCAAGGTGAGCAAGAAACCAAAGCCACCCTCAACCTTGCACCTCTCAGCTGCAGGCCTATTGGTCACTTCTCTCTATGATAAAATTTCTCTGGAGTCCTGGAGGTTTGGAGAGAGTAACTTCAAAGACGATAGACTCAGCTTATCAGCACAACTCCACATATACCAACGGAAGACTCTGTGTGAGGCACTGGGCTCAGGTAGAAATTCATGGGTGCCTAAGATCCGGCTCTGTTCTCCAGAGCCTTCAGGCTGGCTCTGTGACAAAGGGATGGTGAAACATCGCTAAGAGCAGTGGGTGAGGCTGGCGGGACCCATGGAGCCCAAAGAGAAGGAAGATGAAGACTCTTTGCAGGGATCAGGAAAGGCAATGCCTGAGCTGGGGTTTGAGAGGTGAACCTGAGTGGCTGAAAGGCGGGGAACATTTCCCAGCCAGTGAAAACATGTGCCCAGAGATATACAGGGGACCTCTCACAGAAGCCTGGGGAGGAGATGATGATGGAGGTGAGAGAGACACAGCTGGATAGATGGTAGATTTCTGCCCGTGAGTGTGGAGGTGCTCACATGGAGCAAGGATGCAGGCCTCTCAGCCTGTCTCTCTAGTCTCAAGGTCATCAGAATCACCTCTGTTGATCTAGGCATGGTCCTTGGTGTTATCAGGTTCTGAATAAATGAAGAATGAGTGGATATGTTCTCTCATGAAACCTGCCATATTATTGGTGTTGTTTAAATTAAAAGTGCTGGTGCATCTAAACTGCTTAGAACCTGGTTAGGCACAGAGTATAAGAGGTGATGGAGCACAATGGTTAGGGCATCAATCTGTCAGACTAGATATCCAGAGTTTATGTCCTGATTTCACTACTTACCGTTACTTTAGCCAAGTTCCTCAGCATTAATTCCCACAGTATGTAATTCACAGGCTTCCCAGGTGGTTCAGTGGTAGAGAATCTGCCTGCAGTGCAGGAGACATGGGTTCGATCCCTGGGTTGGGAAGATCTCCTGGAGTAGGAAATGGCAACTCACTCCAATATTCTTGCCTGGAAAATTCTGTGGACAGAGGAGCCTGGTGCCCTACAGTCCCTGGGGTCGCAGAGTCAGACACGACTTAGCATCTAACCAACAACAGTGTAATTCACAAGGTTACCATGAGGCTTAAATGAGTTTATATGTGTAAAGCACTTAACTCAATGCTTAGTAACAATTCATAACAGTTGTCCTTAATTACCATTAATAGTAAGTGTGATTCACAATTATTTTTAATAATTTAAAGTATCAGTAAACAATTTATTGACCAATTTATTGCTTTATGATGAAACCCTCCGAGAGCTCTGATTCCAAAAGCTCACTCCCAATGCCCTTCCCCTACTGCACTCTTTACTTGGCAGATACATATCCTTTGCTGAATTTGGGGTTCAGATCACTCCTTAAGTGTGCGTATCAGCTGATAGGAGAGGATTTACATGGGAAATTGGTAACAACCATCCATAGACCATGGTATCATGATATACCCTCGGTAACCCTTCTTCCTCATTTAAAGTATGATTGAATAATTCACGTATAAGCCAGTATGTCTGCATGGAGTTATATTCTAGAAGGCTAAAGAGAGAAATATCTGCCCTAGGTGTGTACTCTAGAGAGTCCACACAACATGCCCCCTATATTTTTTGTTTCTTGTCATGTCAGCTTTCAGATTTACTGTTCAACTCTCAAAGAGCATGTGCTTTTATATTTTGAAAAACTATCAAACAAAAGCATTAAAACAGCAGAAACCCGTTGCAAAGCTTTCACTTTTAAAGTTTCCAGGCACCCTGCCCTTTTCCTAAAGGAGTCTTTTCCCTTTTATGGATGAGCACCGGGCTCCAAGACAGTGTAAATAGAGCTTCCTGTTCCAGAGAAGTGCTGGCTCCTGCAGGAGCCCAGGGCTCCTTTGGGAAAAGTTGATAGGAACTGGGAGCCGTGTGTGACCGGGGCCTGGAGTCAGCTGAGCCAGCAGGGAGGGGACCTCGGCTAACGGCCCCTTTGTGCAGCCCGAGGTCCCAGAAGCACTTCTGGGAAAGTGACTCTGGTGCCATACACACAGTCCTTGCGAAGAATGGCAGGGAAGCTGGCCGCGCTGGGGAAGGACGTTCCCAGATTAGACGCCCGGACCTTGGGCTGGACTGCTTCGGAGTACTGGGACGTGTCTGCAATTCCCACAATTCGGGGACCCTGTGCTACTCATGAGTAGAGACTTCACATCCAGAAGACAAGACAAATCGATTCTGCACACCCTACCTCTGATCCAATAGGAAGTGTTTCTCAGAGGGCTTACATGAAAATTAAAATCTATTTTCCTTCTTTGTTGACCTTAATAGTTTCCTATACATTTAAGTGATAATAATAAAATAATTATTTATTTGTGGTTGAGTTGATATGTATAATTTTGATCTTTGACTTTTGTGTGTTTCATGATCTTATCAATGGTGGCAAGGAAATAAACCAAGATAGTATAACTAAATCCTATTAGACATACTCATAATGATATTATGACAATGGCCAATAAGCACATGAAAAGATGCTCACTATCACTAGTCGTTAGGAAGTGTAAGTCAAAACTTCAATGAGATGCTGCTTCATGGCCACTAGGACAGCTGTAATCAAGAAGACAGATGATAAGTGTTAATGAGACTGTAAAGAAGTTGAAACCCTCATACACCACTGGTGGGACTATAAAATGGTGCAGCCCTCTAGAAAACAGTTTGATATTTCCTCAAACAATTAAACATAGAGGTGCCATATGATCCCACAATTCCATTCCTAGAGAAAAATGAAAACAGACATCCCACAGAGCTTGTATATGAATGCTTATAAAAGCAATGTATACATATAGCCCAAAAGTGGAAACAACCCATATGTCCATCAACTTGATGAATGAATACATAAAATGTGGTGTATCCACACAATGGACTATTATTCCGTAATAAAAAGAGACAAAGTACTGATTCATGCTAAAACATGGAGAAACATTGAAAACATGATGATACATTTACAAAGGCCCACATATTGTATAAATCCATTTGTGTGTATGTTAGCTGGTCAGTCATGTCCGACTCTGCGACCCCATGGACGTAGCCAACCAGGCTCCTCTGTCTGTGGAATTCTCCAGGCAAGAATACAGGAGTGGGTTGCCATTCCCCTTCCCAGGGAATCTTCCCGATCCAGAGATCCAGGGATCAAACCAGGGTCTCCTGCTTTGCAGGCAGATTCTTTACCATCTGAGCTACCAGGAAAGTCCAATTCCATTTATATAAATAAGCAAGTCCACACAGGTAGATAACAGGCTTGTCATTGCCTGGGGCTGAGAGTAGGAGTGGAGTGATTAAGAATAGGTCACTACTTACCTACTAGAATGGCTAAAATCAAATGAGTTAATAATACCAAGTTGACAAGGATGAGGAGAAACCAGAACTTCATACATTGCCTGGGGAAATGTTATGACCGCTTTGGGAAACAGCGGTTTCTTAAAAAGTTGAGCACGTGCACACCTATAACCCAGCACTTCAGCTCAAGAGAAGCTAGAAACATAAACTACCCAGACTTGCACACAAACGTTTACAGCAGTTCTGTCATATTAACCAACACCTAGAAACAGTGCAAAACTCCATGTACTAATGAATCTATAAATAAAGCATGTGTTAATTCAAAGAAGTATTACTCAGCAATAAAAATGAAAGAACTATTAACTTATATAATGTGGCTGAATCTCAAATAGTTATGCTAAGTGAAAGAAGCCAGACTGTAAATATCATATCGTCTGATAGCATTTACATGAAATAAAAGCAGAAAATAGAGACAAAAATAAGTGGGCTTTCAGTAGGAGAAGGGATTGCTTGAATGTGGTCACCAGGGAATTTCAGGGTGATGGAGGTGTTCTAAAAATGAATTGTGAAGAACTGAGTAACTGTATTTAAATTATACAAAATCATTGAATTGTAGATGTAAAATGAGTGGACTTTATGGTGTATAAATGATAACAGAACAAACTTGTTTTTTAAAAAAGAGAGAGAAAGGATAACGAAATCCTGTACAACTATTTTGTTTGTGAGGAAAAGTATGACATCTCTCTTTTTTCAATGGCCCACACTTAACCCCAAGAAGAAAAGCCTGAAAAAAAGTTTTTTGGATTGTTTGTGTGTTTGAGAGTGAGATGAAGTAATCAGTGTTACTAAAATTATTTGATGAATGTTTACAACTTGGCACTTAAATCATTCCATAAATATATATGTTAAACATCCTATGGTCACTCTTGTGTTTTTTCATCATTTTATTATTTATTAAGTATAATTCACAAACCATACAATTCACCCACTTACAGTGTACAATTCCATGGTCTTTAGTATAGTCACAGTTTCGTTCACCACAGTCCATTTTAGAACATATTCATTAACCCCAAAAGAAACTCCTGTTTTAGCAATATAATTATTTTTCACAAAGGGCATGTTGTTTATATTGCCTATAGTAATTTGTTATTGTTCTGATGATTTTGTAAGTATTTTGAAAAGTTCTGCTTTCATATTTAATGTGGTTACTACTGACATTATTACTGTATGAAGACTTAATCTTCATGTATTGTAGAGGTTCTCAAGACCTGAGGTCTGAGAGATGCTGGTTTATCTGCTTATGATCCTGACTTTCTCAAGTCCCTAGTGTTTCTCAGTATTTCTCAACATCGCTTTCTTCTTCTACTGCTTGTCTGAAGTCCTTTGCTTATCTCTAAAGGTAAGATTACTTATAGGTAAGATTACCAATAAATCCTAAATTTCAAAATCCAGTTCAGTGTTAGTTTCTTATCTTGTTTGACCACCCTTAAGCCTACCACATTGTTGTCTTCTCCTGAAAAAATCCTTCTCGCTTTGATGTTTTCGACACCAACCCTCTCTCTCTATCTCTCCCCTCCTCCTTCCCTTCTCTGCCCGTTGCTGACTCCATCCACCCTGGCTATTCTCAGGGTTCCAACCTAGGTCCTCTCTCTCACTCTCTGAATGCTTTTCCTGGGGTGTCTCATCCACATCCTTGACTTCAGCCGCTGCCAATATGTCCACCATTTCCAAATCAGCATTGCTTCCCTGGGCTGGATGCCCCCCCTTCAAATGTATAGCAGTGTCTGCCTCCCACCCCTCCCCCACACCGAACATCTCCAAGGGAGCATTCCAAATGAAACTCATCAACTTCCCAAACTCACTTTTTTTTTTTAAACTTGGGTTCTTAATATTATTATCCATTCATTTGGAAACAATAAAAAAGGAAACTCAAAACAATAATTTTTAAACCTTGGGAAGTTATCTTTGAGTCCTCCTCTTCCCAACCACCACCCCCCGACCAAAGGCAATAGATTCTCAGATCCACCTCCCCCCACCGCCACCAAAGGCAGTAGATCCTCAGATTTCCCGACCCCACCAAAAGCAGTAGATCCTCAGATTCAGCTGTGGCCCCCAGATGCCATATCTATTCCTTCCTTCCCCTTGTTGCTGCTCACGTTGCCTTTTCCTGAACTACAGCAACCATCCTATTGGTCAGGTGGCCTCAGTTGTCAGTTATCCACCACCCATTTGTGTGGGTCCAACGTCACTTTTGGTTTTTAAAATTCTTCTACCCTTCTTCTACCCTTCTTCCTCACCGTGAGCGCACAGTTCTTTGCCAGGCTCTGGCACACCAAGTCTTTCATTATTTGGTTCTATTGACCTTCCCCGGTGGCTCAGACGGTAAAGAGCCTGCCTTCCAATGCAGGAGATGCAGGTTCAATCTCTAGGTTGGGAAGATCTCCTGGAGAAGGATATGGCCACCCACTCTAGTATTCCTGCCTGGAGAATCCCATGGACAGAGGAGCCTGGTGGGCAACAGTCCACAGGGTTACACAGTGTCAGACATGACGGAGAGACGAAGCACGCACACTCTGCTTTTAGCATGCTGTGTCTGCAGAATGGCTTGAATTGAATTGACCCTCCCAGCGGTGTCTCTTGCTACCCCCAACAGATGCCCTATTTCTGAGCGCTGCTTTGTTCCTTGGCTCAAGGGGGCTCTCAGCAGAACTCATCATGGTGGGGTGGAGGGTGGGGGGTGACAGTGCTCCTGTTTTTTCCAGATCTCTTCCTAAAGATCACATCCTCCCTGAGATCTTACCTCTCGCTCAGCCCAAGTTGCACTGGCTGACTTTATCTTGTGAATGCAGAAGTCCATCTGAATCAGCCCTAATCACACATCAATGTACTGTAGATACTTGTCTCTGTTTCCCCAGCAGCCCCGAGAGTGGGGCTGTGTCCTCTACGCCAGCAGCCTTCCAAGCTCTCTAGTAGCTGTGGGTGGGTGGGTGATTTGGGTGGGTGGGACGGTGTCAGACCAGGGCTCTCATGCTTTCTCCCTGAGCCCACAGTAGAGAAACTCACTGCTCTTCCTAGTTAAATCAAGATGTGGACACTGAATAGCTTCTTCCTGGAGAAAACAGGCACAGAATAACTAACTCAGGTGAAACAGATCAGATGAAGTTTCTCTCTCCCTGTAGTTTCTGTTTGCTTCTCAGAGATGAGCAATGTGGAGAAGGATGTGGAGAGAAAGGGGGTTTCGGGGATGAAAGAACTCAGGTGGAAGAAAAAGAAAATCAAGTGAGTCACCCAGAGAAAAAGAGGTCCTGGAACGGGGATGAGGGAGATAGAAAAAGAGAAAGCCTTGTGGGAAAGAATGCACAGAAACAGGACGGAAGAATAGCCGATTTGCTGCCAATAGGGAAAAGAAATACAGGAACGAGAGGAAACGGTGACAGGATGCAGCTTCACAATTCTTTGCAGAGCTGGAGCTCACTCCGGCTTCTTGACATTGTCTCTAAGTGTGTGTCCACGCCGACCCCACGTCCCCGCAGGCTTTCTCTGAGAGGCAGTCCAGGGTCAAAAGGCCAGAGCCCCTGCAGTGGGACTGGAACCTCCACTTTCTGGACATCACAGCCATTTGATGAAAGTCTTTCCCAAAACTGGGAGTTCGGTTTATAACGAGGTGCCTGCAGAACTCCAATTACTATATTCCGTTTCTTCCTCTGCTGTGTTTCAATGGGATTTTAATAAGGTCCTGTGCCAAATTTAATACTGTTTGATGTCACAAATCAGAAATAACTCTTGTTTCAAAAATACAGAGATCAAGGCTATAAGTTAGAAGCTGTAGCAGAGCGTAAGGGTTGAGCTTACGAATCCCTCATTTTTTTTTAAGCAAAGATTTTCTCCAGAATTGGAACTTTTATTTGTTTAATAAAAAGCTACCTACTGAATGGAAAAGAACCAACTGTTAAGAGAAGTGTTCTGTGCAGGTACATCCTCATGTTGGCATTATTAGTCTCCATTTCTCTTAAAATTTTTTTTTTATTAAAATAGAGTTGATTTACAACATTGTGTTAATTTGTGCTGTATAGCAAAGTGATTGTTACACACACACACACACACACACACACACACACACACACATTCTTTTTTATATTCTTTTCCATTACGGTTTATCACAGAATATTGAATATAGTTCCCTGTGCTACACTGTAGGACCTTGTAGTTTATCCATTCTATAGGTTACAGTTTGCATCTGCCAACCCCAAACTCCCAATCCATCCCTCCCACACCCCTCTTGGCAACCACCAGCCTGTACTCTATATCTGTGAGTGTGTTTCTGTTTTGTAGATAGGTTCATTTGTGTCATATCTTAGATTATACAGATAAGTGATATAATGTATTTGTCTTTCTCTCTCTGACTTACTTCACTTAGAATGATAATCTTCAGGTGCAAATGGCAGAAACTACTTGTTTCATTCTTTTTTTTCTTGGCTGAGTAGTATTCCATTGTACATGTCATTTTTCTTTTTCAGTTCAGTTCATTTGCTCAGTCGTGTCCGACTCTTTGCAACCCCATGAATCGCAGCACACCAGGCCTCCCTGTCCATCACCAACTCCCAGAGCTTACTCATACTCATGTCCATCGAGTTGGTGATGTCATCTAGCCATCTCATCCTCTGTCTTCCCCTTCTCCTCCTGCCCCCAATCCCTCCCAGCATCAGGGTCTTTTCCAGTGAGTCAACTCTTCACATGAGGTGGCCAAAGTATTGGAGTTTCAGCTTCAGCATCAGTCCTTCCAATGAACACCCAGGACTGATCTCCTTTAGGATGGACTGGTTGGATCTCCTTGCAGTCCAAGGGACTCTCAAGAGTCCTCTCCAACACCACAGCTCAAAAGCATCAATTCTTTGGCGCTCAGCTTTCTTCACAGTCCAATTCTCACATCCACACACAATCACTGGAAAAACCATAGCCTTGACTAGACGGACCTTTGTTGGCAAAGTAATGTCTCTGCTTTTTAATATGCTATCTAAGTTGGTCATAACTTTCCTTCCAGGGTGTAATCATCTTTTAATTTCATGGCTGCAATCACCATCTGCAAGGATTTTGGAGCCCCCCAAAATAAAGTCTGACACTGTTTCCACTGTTTCCCCATGTCCTCTTGAAACATCAAACTATTAACTAAAGATTTAGAAACAAAGTAGCGACACAAGTCCTATCATTCAATTAAGCTCATCAATTCTGCCCAAAGATTGTCCATTAAAAGGAAGATGGAGTTGTGAGCAGAAGTGGAGAACACTTCTTTCAAATTTTGTGTTTAGGTTAACATTCTTCCTGACCTGGCACCTGTTTTCTGTAATGCTTTGTAAGATCTCTCAAAACTCTTCTGTGGGACTATAGAATGTCTGAGCCTGAGAGAAGTGGAGGGACCCTCCAGGCTGGGACAATGGGGGCAGAGAGGGAGCGGCTGGCCTGTGGACACTCAGCGGGTCTGGAGAAGGGCCAGGATCAGAACCTGGGTTCTTGCCTCCAGCCCACCTGCTGCCACATTACATCACCTGCTTCTCTGCTCACCGCCAAGACTGTCCTTTGGGCATGTCCCAAATTCTAGGACACACTTTCAGAACCACGAGGCATCTGGTTTAAAGGAATTGGTGCTGGCTCACCACGTCATTAGAGGCTGTTCGGCTGTCCTTTGTGCATGTTCACCAATGATGAGTCAGAGGAAGACAGCAGGGGGTATCATGAGGGAAAGCCTGACATCAAAACACTCTAGCAATTTGGCTGAGCAGTGGGGAGCAGACATAGCCTCCTGCCCCCCAGCTCCACCTCCAGCCAAGGCCAAGTCTCTCTGGCCTCTGTCATGGGATTTCCATGAGGATTATGGCGCTGATGCACTCACTAATAGGTCATACAGTTAGCTGTTACAGAAAGTGACAGGTGGAGAATTTTATCCTGTGTGTTAGTCACTCAGTCGTGTCCGACTATTTGCAACCCTTTGGACTGTAGCCCGCCGGGGTCCTCTGTCCATGCAATTCTCTAGGCAAGAATACTGGAGTGGGTTGCATCTCCTGCATTGGCAGGTGGATTCTTGACTGCTGAGCCACCAGGGAAACCCTTTTATTCTGAGGTGCCCAAAACAATTTGGCAGCATCTGGCATTGCCCTGGGCAGTCCTCCCCCTGCAGGGACATGTGGTCTTTCCAGCAGCCCTTCCCCGGCAAGGTTCTAGGCAGCTGCACAGCCTGGCAATCCCAGCTGGGTCCCTCACGTGCTGCTAAACTGAAGTCTTCACTGTGACCCTAAGAGATCCGTGTAGGAAGACTTCCCTGGTGGTCCACTGGATAAGAATCTGCCTACCAGGGGCATGGGTTCGATCCCTGATCCAGTAAGATCCCACATGCCACAGAGCAACTAAGACTGGGAGCCACAACTACTCGGCCTGTGTGCCTAGAGCCTGTGCTCCATAACGAGATAAGCCCCCACAATGAGAAGCCTGTGACCACACTGAACAGTAGGCCCCACTTGCTGCAACTAGAGGAAAAGCCTGCATGCAGTAATAATGACCTAGAACAGCCATAAATAAATAAATTTAAAAAATGAGATCCGTATATGAATAAAAGCTGTAATCTTGTAAAGCAGTAAACAGGCCAGCTCACGTCACCCACAGACCCTCTCTGCAGGGTAAGACACTGCCGCTCTGTACAAGCAAAAGGCACCTCATCCCAACCACAGTCCACACCTGCATTAGTTGAACCTGTGTCTACCAGAGGTGGCTCAGTGGTAAAGAATCCACCTGCCAGTGAAGGAGACGTGAGTTTGATCCCTGGGTTGGGAAGATCCCCTGGAGAAGGAAATGGCAACCCACTCCAGTATTCTTGCCTGGAGCATCCAATGGACAGAGGGGCCTGGCTGCAGTCCATGGGGTCACAGTCTGTCATGACTGAGCGCACAGTAGTATAGACTATGAAGGAGAATCCAATCTTCATATCAGTTTGAGACAGAAGGACCCCACGGTCAAGATGAATGACTACCTACATCATTCAAAGACCCTCCCTTTCTCTCCACTGGCTACACCAACATTTCAGGTTAATTGGAGATTTTGTCTGTTAATATGATTCACTTGAAACAAACCCTGGTTTTGTGCCTTTAGAGAGCCTGGTCCATCAACAAGGCTATACATAAATCACAGGGTTGTGCTTTGCAGCTGAGAGTTCCCCACAGAAAATAGATCTTGCCCAAGAAAGGAAGCTTGGTCCTTCCTTATTTTTCTAGCATCCCAGGTTGACAAGTCAACCCACATCCTCCAGCCAGTTGACTATCTGAATAAATATTGACAAACAGCACTGATTTTCACCAGGGCTTAGCTCTGTGTAATGACAATGTTAGTAATGGTGGGGCTCTTTTATTTAAAATAACAGTTTCTTGCATGTATTTACTCTTTTAGTGTTAATTTTGGAGACAATTTAGGAATGGAATATTTAAGAGTCATCTTGTACTTTAAGGAACAGTGAAGAAGCAGGAGCTAAATATTGTTCATGTATATTTTGAAAAAATGATACATGCAACTGAGGTGTAATCTGCCTGAATGACCCTCCAAAACAGACACATTCATGTCATGCTAATGGCTGTCTTCGTTTCCTTAATGATGGTATAATCACCTGGGGGAACACAGAAGCCGTTTCCCGCCTAATCTGTACTTCCTCACTGTGACACACAGCACTTCTCTGGTTTTCCGGACCGTTTTCTGACCTGAAGTCAAAGCTGTTTTTTATGTCTTAGGTTGTGGGAAGCCAGCCCCAGGCTGGCTCCGTTATGGAGACTGAAAACCATGAGGATGGACGCAGAGCCGTGGGTGAAGCCTGGTGCTCCATGTGCCTGCCTTTTCCCAAGGCCTTCCTGACCCTTCTCTGCTGCCCACCAGGAATTGCTTTCGGGTTGACTGGGCTGTCTTTCCCCAGTCCCTAGGGGAGGACACGGAACGAGAAAGCCAGGTTGACCTTTCAGCACTGGCTCAGTTCTCAGGGCCTATGGTCACACAAGCCCTTTTACCCAGGGATGCTCAGGGCTTAATATCCTTGGAGGGAGACCCCAGACCATCCTCTGGATTTTTGTGCAGAATTGACCAGAATTTGGCATCAGGGAGCCCAGACCTTCAAGTATCACTGTCCTCCTGCAGTCCAGGGCATGGCCCGGGAACACCAGACCTATGCGGCTTGTCCTGCTCCCTGGACACTTTAGGAGAGAGGCCAGCTGCCAGGTGACTACTTGCATACACAGGCCAACTTGACAGGGGAGACAAAGATCTCCAGAGCGTGCCTTGGAAGGTTAACTCATTCTCAGCTCATCATCTGAAGCTTTTTCCTTGACTGATGCCCAAAATTTCATGAGCAGGAATGCCTTCCTGGTTCCTGGGGTCCCTAGGGCAGGGAGGGGCTCTCCATCAGCCAGCACCGTTCCTCACCACTGTAGACTTGGCCCTTATGGCTTACCAAGTCCTTGAGAGACGGAAATAGGTCTTCTTCACCACTCTCCCTCCTGAACGACTGTGTGGCAGGAGCCGGACACACCTGGGTCCTTCCCCAGGCTTCGGACTAGGAGTGCCAGGTACCAGTTCTCTGCGGCGCCTGAATGTCACACAGGTGCTTCACAGCCTCTAAGCTCTCACCCTTCCCAGAGTGGATCCTTGCCTTTGGCTCAGTCATAGAGGATGAACTATGGGATGGCATTATGAATCATGAAAATGAGCCTGTGGATGGAGGGGAAGTAACAGAGGCAAGATACTCAAGAGATATAAAGGTCAGAGATTGAGGGAATGTGCCCAATTCATTTCCTAGCTCTGGTACTTTTTGGCATACATTAATTCTGGCTTTGAAAGATTAAATCATAGGGGTCAACCATGCTGTTGGACCCAAAGGTCCAGGGCTCAGGAGAGAGTGGCAGATGGTCTAGGGGTCCTCAGCACTCGAGGGAGCAGGTGAGATGGACCAGGGAGCAGGGACCAGATGGAGCAGGGAACAGTGGGAAGAGGAGCAGCTGGGGACACATGGTCAGGAAACCCCGACAGGCAGAGGAAGAGAACTCTGACAAGAAATATCTAACAACTCAGGTTGGTAATCTAACTGCCTATTTCTCCAGAAGTCTTCTTATCTTTTTCTCCTGACTCTGGTGAATTCAGATGAAGAATCTTGTAAGAATTCTTAGTCCTTTCTTTTTCAATAATGCATAAAAATATTTAGATAAAATTGCTAACCTTTTAGAAACTGACTCTTCTTCCTCATCATATCATTCATTATTGATAGTTCTATTAACACTGTAGGAGAAGCTTGGGGGTTGAGGTCATATATCTATTGATCTTTAAAAATATCTGTAACTAGAATTTTAAGGGAATAGAAAACTGAAAACACCATCGTAGAATTGTCTCTGAGGCCAAATTTTTAAGACATTAACCTAAGTAATGGCATATTTACAAAGAGGTGGAAGAATCTGGAAGTGTCTATCTCCATTTCCTCCTGATTTTTTTTCTCATACTTAACATTCCTTTTATTCCCGAAGAGCAGGCTCACATCTGCTGTATGTTTTGCCTTCAGTGATATGGATGCTCCAAAGTCAAAAGGTGTTTTCTGATGTCAGAAGTCTCTGTGTTTCCTTTGGATGCCTTCCAAGGCTGGATAAAGACATGTGTGGCTGAAATGGCTTATCTCTGTCATAGCACCAACCAGCTAGAAGATGCTGGAGGCTCTGTTGCCAGGGAATTCTCCATCAGTTTGTCCTCACGATTCTTCAAACTTCCAGCTCTGAGTTCCAGGTAGCGTGTGTCGTGTGATGTACACTGTGGCAGCGTCCACATGGAAACCGACAGAAACATTTTGATTCAAAACTTTGGTCTCTAGAAATATCTAGGACTTGTTTTTAAAAGGAAATTGATGTAGCACAAGGCAGGCCTTGACGTCTTACAAAACTTTTGGTCAGGGGATCCACTGAGAGTATGAAGTCTGAATATACATTGCTATCTTAAAACACATTGTACTAAGTGCCATATTTAGAGAGTTCATATTAAACAGTCATCTTGTATGGCAGCCCATTAATTTATTTCCATCGAGTCACAATGAAAGAAAAATCCCCAAATTCATCAGAAAAATAATTAAGATACTTTACCATATTAGTACCTTTATGTTCATTGAACTATTTCATGTGTTTCATTCCCTGTTTATTTAAAAGATATGTTTTGGGACTTCCCTGGTGGTCCATGGTTAGGATTCCATGCTTCCACTGCAGGGAGCATCTATTAAAGCCCTGACTGGGGAACTAAGATCCTGCATGCCACATGCCACGTGGCACAGCCAAAGAAAAAGTGAAAGGGGAAAAAAAGAGACATGGTTGAATGTTCATTAGATGAAGCTGTGAATTATATTATTCTCCTTTTCAACTTCATTGAAGAAGATCTTTCCAAAACATGAAGACAGTTTTTGGTGTATTGTTAAAAGTAAAACATACTACACACGGAACTTTGGGGAATTGAATCCTTTTTCTCCTGCTCTACTTGCTCATGCCCCTCGTGAGCTCAGAACCCTAAATATCCTCTTTTCCCATCAGGATTTACTTTGCTGACTTGCTCAGTGGCAATAAAGTTGGTTTTCCTTTCAAAAACATATCCAAAATCTTACGCTATTATAATATCAAATTCAGAATGTACTCAAGGCTTAACTTCCTAGGCTGTGGACAAGAGACAGAGGAAAACAGGTCCATCTTCCTGGGTATTTGAGATGAACGAGTCCACACACGTGAATTCCAGAGTTGGGCAGGGCAGGACATCAGCACACATGTCGTGCTCACAGATCACATCAAAGGGCATTTACGAAGGGGTGACATTGTCCACAGACTAATCCGAAGAAGCAGAGATGTTCCCAAGTCCCCAAGCCTTTGGGTTACCCTTTACTAGAGTTCTAGCAGTTTGGGACACAGCTCAGCAAGAGCTAGACTCTACTCCCAGATTTCCTTATTTCTGGCTGTGTTCAGCAACCCCATGGAGGTCTCCCCCCACCTGGGTAGCCTTAGGACAAATCAGCAGAGAGCGAACAGCCCCTGCTCTCAGCGGGCCTCCTAGGCAACTGCCCCAACATCATCCTCCCCCTGCAGGGGTCACACAGGCCCTCCGATGGGCTCCTTTCCCCGGGGAAGCATCAGGACTGTATCCCCCTGCCCCCTGGTCTCTCCACTGCCCTCGGACCTAGCCTCTGGCACCCACCACACCCCAGTGGCTTTATTTAGTGTCCCCAGCCCTATCACCTCCTCATGTTGGTGACCCCATTGGTCTCTGAGTGACCCTCCCTGTCACCGCCAGTGCTGAAGTCTGACAGTTGGTGCCTCTCAGACCTTTAGGCATTCCTCAGATTCACTCTGATTGTTCAGACAAGGTCTATTTTCACTCATCTCTTATCAAGCAGGCTGAATAGTGCAGTTTGGCGGGGTTGGGCTGGGGATTACTTCTGACGGCTTATTTTAGAGAAAGTGGATCACAAAGCAATGGAGACATCTGTCTTACGGGGTGGAAGAGGAGACTCCAGATTCCATCGTGTGCATGTGTACTCAGTCGTGTCCGACTCTGCGACCCCATGGACTCAAGTCTGCCAGGTTTCCTCTGTCCAAGGGATTCTCCAGGCAAGAATACTGAAGTGGGTTGCATACCCTCTTCCAGGGGATCTTCCCAACCCAGGGATTGAACCTGCATCTCTTGTGTTTCCTGTATGGGCAGGTGAATTCTTTACCACTTGAGCTACCTGGGAAGCCTCCATACTACACTAGATCTTAGTCAAAAGGCCTAGAAGCAATATCGGATTTGATGTTCTCCAGTTCCTGACTCTTAGGGCCTTTTGAGGGACAAGACAAGACAATGGAGAGTCTACTGAACCTGTGGGACTGAATTTCCTTGTGGATAATTCTCATCAGCTCAAACATGCCACTGTTCTTCTGACACAATCTGCATTTTTAGAATGTGCCTTTACTTTTCTGTCTTGTGGTGTAGTTTTTTTTTTTTTTAATATATAGGAGTGATTATTTTAATATATGTCTTTATCCAGGTTATTTTATTTTGCTGAGATAAGAAACATTCAAAAAGAGGGAATTGATTAGCATTATCTTAAAACACATATGAAATCTATTTCTATGTCTCAAGTGTCCCCAGCATTGATAACCCACCTAGCCCTTGGCAGTGGAGTGAGCTGAAGAAAGAAAGGAAGGCAGAAAGAAAGGAAGGAATGAAACCAAATTGCACACTCAGAGAGCTTCTAGTGACAGGTTAACCAGCCGCTACACCCAGACCCCTACCTCCTACCCCCCACCCCGGGAGTGGCTTTGATGTGCAGCTATTCATTCTCTGGTTCCTGCATTTACCTTTGTGACCTGCGTTCCCTACCAAGGGTAGCTGCAGCTGCAAGAAAACAGAATGGTGTGAAAATGTACTTTGTTTGACTAGATGCTTCGTTTGCAGTCTGCCAAGGCTAACACTGAGGTCAGTGTGAGTGCATCCAAGTACCCACACGGGGCCTACCATCACAATGACCACAGCCGTGGGGCATGGCACCATTATGACCTGCTTTATTTATTCATCCTATTTCAATTTTTATAAGATTTTTATTACACAGGGAAGTGCAATGAGTATAAATCTAATAACACTGATATTAATTTGAATAAACTTCTTCTACCTATATTAGCGTAATCTTCCACTGCCCACTTTTCAATCAATTTTTATTTTATATTGGACTATATTTGTTTGATAGTGTTGTGTGAGTTTCAGATGTACAGTTAAGTGGTTCCATTAAACGAATACATGTATCACTTCTTTTTCAAATTCTTTACCCATTTCTGTCATTACAGAGTATTGAGCAAAGTTCCCTGTGCTATACAGTTGGTCCTTTTTGGTTATCTATTTTAGATATACTGGTATGTATATGGCAATCTCAAACTCCTAATTCATCCATCACACCCACCTTTCCCCTTTGGTAACCAAAATTTTGTTTTCTATGTCTGTGAGTCTATTTCTGTTTTGTAAATAAGTTCATTTATATCATTTTTTAAAAATTTCACACGTAAGTAATGTGATACGGTATTTGTCTTCCTCTGTCTGACTTACTTCACTTAGTATCATAATCTCTAGGTCCATCCTTGTTGCTGCAAATGGCATTATTTCATTCTTTTCATGACTGAGTTGTATTCCATTGCAAATATGTACCACATCTCCTTTGTCCATTTCTCCATCGATGGACATTTATGTTCATCCGTGTCTTGGCTATCATAAATAGCTCTGCTATAAATATTGGGTGACCTGCTTTAAAGACAGGAGGCTCAAAATAAACAAAGAAAGGAGGCTCAGAGAGATTTGCTCAACCTCACACACATAAATGGGCCAATATTTGAAATTAGACTATTAAACATCATATTTCATATATGACATTTTTTTCCTGTCATTGTCTCCTTTCCCCCGAGTTTGTAAAGAGTTATTTATTGCAACTAGAACCCACAGGAACCGAGCTGCTTCTTATAGGACACAGTCTTGGTGCAGGAATTAAGGATGGAGAGATGAAAGCAGCCTCCCACTCCACCTCCACTGCAGGTGCTGGTAGAGCCACCTTGAACGGGGTAATACACCTCGGGGATCACAGAGACCGGTCCTCCACGTCCGTCAGTCCTGCTTCCTCTGCTCCTCAACCTCCCACCTCTCCTGACAATTCAGCTCTTCCTCAGATTTTCTCACCTATCCACATCTCTCTTCACCCAGCCCTTTTGATGAAATTAGCCAGATCTGACTGCTGCTGCGGGCACTCAAGAGAACCTGCATCTTTGGAATTCTTATAACATTCATGGCATCGTGTGTGACACCAACTGGTTTAATCCTCATAGCAAATAATTCCCTGATTTATAAATTACCCTCCCGAGGCATCAAGTGGTGACTCTCAAAATCATGTAGTGATCGAGTGGTAGAATGTGTTCAAATCAATCATTCTTTATCTGAAATTCTGAAATGCAAGCAGCTCAAAAAACTCCTTACAAAACCTGGTTGCAGTTGATGTGTGCTTTCTTATAGTTGTTGCATTACTTAAAGTAAAAATTCAAGTGGATGTGACCAAAAACCCATGCTGTGCCTCACTTGAAAGAGCTTTGAGGCTTCATTGTTTGTGATGGGCCCACTGACTGAGCCCACACGGCCAAGCATCTTTTCATGAACATCAGTAGCTTCCAGGGACTGGAGGTAGCTGGGACAATACAGTCTCTCTCACAAAACTTGCAAACCTTGGGCTAAGTAATGCCAAATGCATAAACATTTAACAAGTAAATTTAAAAAGTCAATCTTTCTGATCTTTTAGGCTGAAAGTTCTTCCTCTCTCTCTTCAAAGTGTGTGTGCTTAGTCACTTAGTCATGTCCAACTCTTTGTGACCCCATGAACTGTAACCTGCCAGGTTCCTCTGTCCCTGAGATTTCCCAGGCAAGAATACTGGGGTGGGTTGCCATTTCCTTCTTCAGGGGATCTTCTCTACCCAGAAATCAAACCTGCATCCCTTGCATCTCTTGCATTGGCAGGAAGATTCTTTTTCACTGGATGTTGGGACAGCTAAAATCTGTAAACATGTCCCTGTGGAATCATTTTGAACGAAAGTGGCATTCACTTATTGTCAGCTTGAATGTGACTATGAGGAACAGGGTCCATTTTCTCACAGTGGTTTTATATTCCCTATAGAGATGGTTTCTTTTCCAGTGGAAGACTTTATAGTTATTTATCTAATAGATGATGGACAAATGAGTGAAATACTGACTAAATGTCTAGCGCCACCTATTGGTAGTCAAGTATACACTGACTTGGTGAATGACATTTGGGGATTTTGACTCCTTTTTTCCCCAATGTCTATGTCCATATGCAAACTTGATGATACCCAATATATTTAAACATTGATGATAATAACAATCGTTGAATATTTTAAAGTTATGGCTTGAATGATTCAGTTTCACAATTCCCTTAAAGCATCACATGAAGTGATGGTTTACTTTTAAATAGTAAAACAAAATAGTAGGAGTCTGGAATATAAGGAAGAAGCAATGACATGATAATTTTACATTAAAAAATACTTGTCTTGAAATACAGATCCTTACCCACAACACAAAGTATCCTGATTAAACTATTATCCTATTTCTTTTAAGCCAATCTTTGCATTCCCCCCACCCCCTACATTTAAGCATTTGAAATAACAGTCATTTAAATTCAATTACTCATCGGTGCTAAGAATAAATGAGCCACAAATAGTGCCAAGACAACAGGATTTCCACATACAAAAGAATAAATGAAATTGGAATACTTCACACCATAAACAACAATAATGAACTCAAAATGGACTGAACACTTTAAAAAATGTGGTCTATACACACAATAAAATATTATTCAATCTAAAAAAGGGAGGAAATTCTAACACATGCTACAACACACATAGACTTTGGGAACATTATGCAAAGTAACATAAGCCAGTCACAAAAGACAACTATTTTTAGGAGGTAGTCAAATTCATAGAACAGAAAGTAGAATGAGGGTGGTCAGAGACTTGAGGGGATTTGGCTGTTGTTTGATTCCTAGAGAATTTCAGCTTTGAAAGATGAGAAGAGTTCTGGATATTAGTTGCATGATTCTTACACTATTGAACTGTATACTTAAAAAATAGTTTTAAAATGGTAATACTATGCTATGTGTCTTTCATCAATTAAAAAATTGATAAAATTCTAAGAAATTGATCAGACATAAATGTAAGGGCTAAAATTATAAAATTCATAAAATATATGCATAAATGTTCATGATCTTGGATTAGGAAATAGTGTCTTAGATACAACACACAGGAAAAAACACAAGAAACTGACAAAGAGATAGACAAAAATGGACTTCATCAAAATCAACAAATTTTGTGCTTCTAAGGACTCCATCAGCTGAGTGAAATAACAACCTGGGAGAAATATTTGGAAATCATACATCTGATAAGGAACTGGTGGTGGTGGTGGTTTAGTTGCTAAGTCGTGTCTGACTATTGTGATCTCATGGACTGTAGCCAGGCTTCTCTGTCCATGAGGTTTCCCAGACAAGAATACTGGAGTGGGTTAACATTTCCTTCTCCAAATCCTCTTGGAGAAGTGAAGTGAAAGTCGTTCAGTTGTGTCCGACTCTTTGCAAGTCCTTGGAATTCTCTAGGACAGAATACTAGAGTGGGTAGACTTTCCCTTCTCCAGGGAAGGAACTAGTATCTGAATATAAAAAGAATTCTTAGAACTCAACAATAAAAAGACTGCCAATTTCAAAATGAGCTTAAGAGTCTGATTAGGATTCTTTCTCCAAGAAAGATACATGAATCACCAATAAGCACAAGAAAAGATGCTCAACATCATTAGTCATTAGGGAAATTCAAGTGAAACCGCATGGAGATACTGGTTCATACCCATTAGGATGGCCATAATAAAAAAGACTGATAATATCAAGAACTGGTAAAGATGTGGAGAAACTAGAAACCTCACACATTGCTGGTAGGATTTTTAAGATGGCACAGGCACTTTGGAACAGTCCAGTAGTTCTTCAAGTGGTTAAACATAATATTACTGTATGGTCTAGCAGTTCTGCCCCAAGAGAACTGAAAACATGAATCTGCACAAAAACTTGTATACAAATGTTGAGAGCAGCATTATTTGTAACAACTCCAAAGTAGAAACAACCCAAATGTCTATCAATGGATAGATGAAATGTGGCATACCCAGTCAATGGAATATTATTGAGCCAGACAGGAAAATGAGATCCTGACACCTGCCTGACATCCACAGGGATGAGCTTGGAAAGCATCCGGCCACGTAAGTGAAGCCAGTCACAAAAGACCACACAGTATGTTATTCCATGTCTATGAAATGTCCAAAATAGGCAAAACTACAGAGACAGAAAGTCCGTTACCAATTTCCTGGGGTCCTTGAGGTGGATGGGGGTGAGGAGGAGGAGTGACTGCAAGAAGTTTCTTTTCAGGGTGATGAACCTTTTAAAATTGTAGTTAAGATTGCAGATATTGGTGAATATAGAGCCATTGAATCAAACACTTTTAAAGGGTGAATTACAGGATACCTGAAATGTACCTAAAAATGAGTTGCTATTTAAAAAAGAGAGTGGATGGGTCAATACTGGATTCAGCATTACTAAACATTGATTAAACATGCTTAGAATGAGTAAGACTAGAAAGAGCAATTCTGAACATCTCTTAATAGTAGTAAGGCAAATAAAACAAACAGTTAAGATTTAAGGAATGTGAGGTTTTTCAGTGATTCATAGTTTGAACTTTATTTTGTTACAGGAAATAATTCACACTAAAATTGAAAATAGGGACATTGTTCTTATCATTCTTTATCTCCCAGACTCATTCTTCACAACCAGCAATGGGAATGTGAAGCTTAAATCTAGAAATTGTCCCCCAGCTAAGACTAAAGCTCCTCTTCCTGGGATTGTCTTTTATATATGTTAATTTCCTAAATGCACAAGCTGTTATTTCCATTCAGAATGTTAAAGATACCCCTAGGTAAATTCATTTAAAAAGTTCTGATTTTCACAGCCTTAGAAGCTTAAAGAATCCCGAGGGCAAGCCTTCCCAAGCCTCTTAAGAGCCATCTGAGTGAGAATTTCCTCAGCTGCTTGGTAAAAAATGCAGATTCATGAGTTACTTCTAACCTTCCACACCCCCAGGTGATTTTTATGCAGACTAGAATATGTAGATTTAGAAATATTCTACTCCCCTAATGCATCAGAGATCTGGGACTTTTGAAATCTTGTTGCCACTTGGAGAAGTGCAGAATCCTAGAATGTGAAAACTGAGAGGCACCCTAGAGTCATCCGGTGCTACCCTCTCACTATGTGGAAGGAGACACTTGATGGTTAACCCCAAACCACACTGCTAGATAGATAGGGGTATGACAGAGACCAGGCAGGCTGTGTTCTGATGTCAGAGCAATGCCCTGGATCGGCTGGGACAGAACTAAACTGCCTGGGCACCAGGGAAGTCCAAGCTGTGTCTATCCACTATTAGGTGGGACCCTGAATCTTACTTCTAAACATATGTGGGGAACTCCAGAGCAAAGAGGATGGGAATGGCATGAGAAAAGGGGAGGGATCCTCTGCAGAGACAGTATTTTTAAATTCTCTCTACCACAGCTTTCTTTTTTAAAAGTCTTCTCTCTCTCCCTCTTTTTTTCCCATTTCTTTTAATGTTTTTTGATGTGGACCATTTTTAAAGTCTGTCTCTTACAATACTGCTTCTGTTTTATGTTTTGGTTTTTTGGCCATGAGACATGTGGAGTCTTAGCTCCCTGACCAGGGATTGAACCTGTACGCCCCTGAATTGGAAGGCAAAGTCTTAACCACTGAACCGCCAGGGAAGTCCCTCTATCACAGCTTTTTTACATTCAAACAGCTTAATATTTAGTTTTTAGAAAGCATTTCATGCTGTCTCTTAAATACTGTGTGTGTATGTAAATAAGAAACTCTGGGAGATAGTGAAGGACAGGGAAGCTGGCATGCTGCAGTGCATGGGGTCACAAAGAGTTGGACATGACTGAGCGACAGAACTAGAAGAAGTAAGAAAGCCTACTTCTGTGTTGTTAGAGGTGACTAGTTCCCCTTTTCTAGTTGCGCACTAGCAGCTCCCTATGTAGAATTTTCTACAAGTTGAGGTTCTTCAACAAAACATTTTCACAAGATGGTTCTCTCTCTCTCTCCCCCGCTCCTCCTTTCCTTCCTTCTTCTGCCCTGGAAATTGGCCAGCAAGATTATTTATGGCTCCTGGTTCACATCACACCTTAATAATAAACAGGAGCAGTTTCTCTTTGTTTTCCAATTTCAACAGCACCATAGTTAAAAATTGGCTCCCATCAGAAAACTCTTTCTCCAAGTCTAATGTGCTGTGCTGTGTGTATACATGATTAACCAGCACAATACGTACAGCAAAGAAACCAGGTGAGAGATTTATTGATTCTGGCTGAAACAAATTGAACGGTAACCTTGAACACTTTGTGAGTCCATAATGAGTTCTACAAATCAGCCTGGGAGCCACTGTAGCCCATCCATTGAGTTGAGGCAAAGAACCTGTGTTTGATCTAACTTAAAGTAATCAGAGTGTAAAAAGTAGGTCAAAATGATGACATTCTTAATTCAAAGATCTTTTTTTTTTTTTTTTGGCTAAGAGAAATGCATTTATTTTAAATGGGATTAATGAATTTGGTAAAAGATGGTATTTTGTTAGCTATTTTGAAGGTCCTTCTACCAACAAATATTCACGATTAATCAGTGGGATGAATGACTGTCCCCCAATTCAGAGCCAATTCCAGGTAACTTTCAATGACTTGGCCCTTCTAGAAAATGTGCCTCCCTCTGATGAGTCAAAATTCAAATTGGGACTGTAAACTAGAATACAGAATTATTTAGTGCCGTTCATATTATAGAACAGAATTCTGTTCTATTGACAATCATCCCATTAAGTTAAATGTTACCTGACTCTATTCAGAGGCTACATCTTCTGAAATTAAGTATAAACTTTAAAAAATCTGAATAATTAGAACAGTATAGAGAGCAATAATTATTAAACCTTCCTCCACCAATTAACTTTCTGAAATCAGAAATGGAATGACTGTGTCTATATAAGCATGTGATAGCAGATTTCTAACTCAGTTTTCAAACTTAGATTTTTCACTATTGATTTTTTTTGTTGGTTTGTTTGTTCTGTTTAAGAACCATAGAAAGAATATGCCTTTCCATGATCTTAAATTTTATTCATAATGCTTTTCTGTTTATGTTAGGAATTTAGTTGTATAGAAAATAATTGCATTTTTATCAGAAGAGGGAAAACTAGTTTGAAGTGAGTAAAGGTAAAACACCCACTTGGTTATTGAGAAATCTTGATTCTTTTTAAGGCTGCAACCCTTCTTTTCTTCCTGGCCAAAAATAGAAGTGACTAAGTTCTCCAAAGTGTGCCATAAATAAAAGAATCAAAAGTGAGTTAAAGTTTTCATTGTGACTACAATATACTACTTGTTTGGATAGGAAAAAAAAATCCACAGATTTAAAAACTGAGTAGTAAGTTCTTGGTTTGTTTAGCAATAGAAGAACTCTTGCTTTCTCTTCTAACAAAAACAGATAACTTACCACAATCAATCTTAGAAAAATATTTCTCTGAGGACAAATAAGATGTTTAGAAAGCAGCTGGTAAAGACTCTTGGTGTGGAAGAAGGATGCCGACCTTCCCCACACCTGGGACATCCCACCTCACAATGAAACCACAGTATTCTTGCACCCAAGAGGAACCTTCTAGAAATTGCCATGTTAGGGCACATTGCCATGGACACTCGGGCTTCAGTCTGAAAACACTAGTTAGAAAGAGCTTGATCCGTAGAGAAATAATTATTCTCTTTTTCATTTTGAGTCCTCAGGCATTTAAAGAAACGCTTTCAGCCAAAACATGGTCATGAATCTTTTAAATCCATTTGTAAAATTATTTTGCTTCTTATGTAAAAAGTTGAAGTATTGACTAGTGATGAAAATTTCTTCCTACACAAACATTTTTCAAGCTCATTTAGCCCCCGACCTTACTAAACATTAAGCACAATTTTTCTGAAATATTTCTTCAAGTCCCAAAATGAACAAGTGAGGCTGGGAAAAATCATTAAGCAGCATGTACTAGGGAAGTGAGAGAAGGTTGTATGTTAAAATTATCTTCCCGTTCCTACAATTACAAATGCCACTTTTAAACCTTAATTTTATGTTGGAGGATAGTTGATTTACAATGTTGTGTTAGGTGACTCAGTTACACATACACATATATCCATTCTTTTCCCATGTAGGTTTTTACAGAGTATTGAGTAGAGTTCCCTGAGCTATACAGAAAGTCCTTGTTGATTATTTTATATATAGTAGTCTGACATTGACAGATTGATTAACTGAAGGTAAACTTACCTTTTTTCTCTTTTAAATATTCATCAGTATTCCTACCACAAAACTTAATTGTCACTTAATCTTAGTAAGACTGAGAGAGAGAAGGTGAAAATTCACTTTATCCATTCCAGGCAGGAGGCTGGGAGGAGGGCAGACATTTAGGATTCTGCATGAGGTTTGCAGAATGCTATAAGAAAGCTCCAAAGTAACTATGAATTCAAGTCTCAAATAAGACATAAAATAGGAGATAAAGTTTAAAAACAAACTTGTCAGATGATAATATCATCCTATAACTAATCACAGATCAGTTAGTTTATGTGCTAGAGCCTTTTTCTATTAACTACCCTGGAAGAGAGGGTAATCTACCTAGTGCCAAGTGAAAATGTGCCTGGTGGGGAAGGGGAGAGGGGGGAATTCTGTACTGATTGGTATCATCTAACGTGGTGCATTGTCCAACCAGTATTCAATCTCAAATCAAACATTTAATATCAGAGTCCTATCCAGATAGTCTCTAATTTCTAACTTTTCAAATAAGAGTTTCACAAAGATACAATATTCTAAAATTTGCTCATTGAAGTGCACAATCCAGAGGTTTTTAGTAAATTCAGTTGTGCAATGATCACCACAATCAAGTCTGTAATATTTTCATCACCCCCCAAAGAAACCCTGAGCCTTTTAGTTATCACTCCCTGCCTCCTGATCCCTTAAGCCCTCTTCCCCCTGCACCGCTAAGCAACTGATAATCTCTTTTCTGTCTATGGATTTGACTATTCCGGGTATGTCATATAAATGGGACCACCCAGTATGTGATCTCTTGTGACTGGTTTCTTCTCTCAGTGTAATGTATTTTCAAGGTTTAACGTCTAATTAAAAAGCCAACTTTCACTTGGGAAGAATGTCAAACTCACAGAATAATATTACTAAAGATAAAAATTGTATACAAAGGGGGAAGGTGGTGGGGGAGAAATGGTTTGGGAGTTTGGGGTTATCAGATGCAAACTATTATGTATAGAAAGGATATACAACAAGGTCCTACTGTATAGCACAGGGAACTATATTCAATACCCTGTGATAAACTGTAATGAAAAACAATACAAAAAAGAACATTATGTGAAACTGAATCACTTTGCTGTAGAGTGTAAATTAACATAACATTGTATATCAACTATACTTCAATAAAATACATTTTTAAAAATTTGTACAAACTGCATATATCCTTTTTCTAGATTCAAGTATTGCTAATCAGATGTCTAAAGGCTTTCAATGTCTTTGTTACTGCAGCAAAAAAAGTTTAAAAATTATATTTATTTTATGAATGCTTATAAGGAACTTGGATTGCCTTTTTGAACCTTCTTAAAATGACTTAAAACCCAAGGGCTAACTCAGTGGTAGACACGTATTTGAAACAGGCCAACTGATTTTTTTATGTGCCCAGCAGTACATGAGATTGTAAGACTCTAGAAACTGAAATGATCTGAAAAGAATATACAAGAAACAGGATTTCAGGAGGCCAAGAAGATACCAAATCCTTTCCCATCTTTCTTATCAAATCAGACTTATAATCAATAAGCATTTATTAAGTACCTTATTTTGTGTCCAAAAGTGATAGAAAGTGGTATATAGAGAAATAGGACAAGTGGTCAATTGTAACAAAAATAACCAACTGCAATATATTATAGCCTGAACTCTGTAAGCAAAATAATGAAAAATAGCTATAATTAATAGGCATAAATAAGACACAAACAATTCTTTCTGGGAGGAAGCCACTCCAAGAATCCCAGAAGGGGTTGTACCTCCAGAAAGCTTTGAGAGATTTTTTTTCCTACTGGTCAAAGGTCTTAAAGATACTCTAGGCTATGTCTTTTATATGGAAAAAGTGATAAAATGAAGTCAAGAGGTTTCTTTCCTCTGAAATGTTATTATTTTATGAATAATCAGGGAGCTAGGACCCTAAGGAAGCTTTTTTAGTTTGTGTTTTAGAAAAAAATAATACTTGGGTACCCTAAATTTAAACTGGCACACATTACAACTTTCCTCTAGGTTGCAACAATTTTAGTGCACATCATTAACAATTTACTACTTCTAATATGTTAAAGCAGTGTTTTCCAGCCCTGGAAATGGCCCCACTAGGATGCTTGTAAAACAAATCTGTAGGACCCTCTCCAGGTGAAACAGAATCTCTGCTGGCAGAAGTCTGGGAATCTTTGGAGCGTGTTCACCCAGGAGTTCGTGATGATAAGCTAAGTTTAGAATTCTGTGTTACCATATTTGTTATCAAAACTTAGTTTATGGACATAGGAAGTGTTACTGCAAAAATACTGAATGAAAAGCATGTTGCCCTCAGTCTTCAAGACAGGCTGCAGTGCTATAGTAATCAAAGGGGACTGGAAGCCTTTAGGCAGTGGAGGATTCATCAGTGGCTAATAGGAAGATGGTAGAATGGTGTTTTTGCCTGTGTGAAGCCATGTTAGCATAGCAGAATTGTAGAAAAAGCACAAATTGTGGAATCAAGTGATCCAATCCTTCCTAGATTTGTGACTCTGGGTAAGTCATTTCATCTTTCTGAACATCATTGTCTTTTAGTGAAAAATTTAAAAAAAAAATAAAAAGAAGTTTATAATAGCCAGGACATGGAAGCAACGTAAATGTCCATCAATGGAGGAATGGATAAAGAAGGTAAAGGTTCATATATACAATGGAATGTTACTCAGCCATAAAGAAGAATGACATAATGCCATTTGCAACAACACGGTTGGACACAGAGATTGTCATACTGAATGAAGAAGTCAGAGAAAGGCAAATATTATACGATATCACTTCTATGTGGAATCTAAAAAAAAAATGGTACAAATGAACCTATTTACAAAACAGAAACACACTCACAATAGTAAATAAACTTACTGAGGGTGAAAGGAAGGGGAGGGATAAATTGGGAGACTGGGATTGACATATACACACTGCTATATGTAAAATAATAACTAATAAGGGCCTGCTGTGTAGCACAGGGAACTCTACTCAATACTCTGTAATGACCTTATGGGAAAGGAATCTAAAAAAGAGTGAATATGTGTATATGTGTAACTGATTCACTTTGTTGCACACCTGAAATTAACACAATATTGTAAATCAACTATACTCCAATAAAAATTAATTTAAAAAAGAAAGAAGAATGTCTAACTAGTAGGGTTATTTTAAAGATTAAATTGAAGTATGTATATAAAATACTTTTGAAGTAATGTATAAATATTAATTATTATATTTTATAAAACAGTGAATCGGTTTTCCATATTCATATCCTTTAAGAAACAATATCAACTTTTATTTTTAAAGGAACCAACATACCACTGTAAATTTATCATGCAGATCCATTATATCTGAAAATAAATCTACAAAAGAAACAATTCTTCTTTTTGGTGTATTACTCCAGGTTGTGGCAGTTTTTATATTGTCACAATTTTTAGGTCTTCTCCTTACAGAAAGTTCTTGTTCTAAAAGGCCTGAAGATATTTGCAGATTCCTGGTTTAGAGAAAATGTACAGATATATGAAATAGTAAACTAAGAGAATTTGAAGATCATTTGAATTCAAGAAAGCTATTTATGAAAAAATTTAAAACTGAGGGAATATGACTAGACAATTTGAGCACCTTTGAGAGTCCAGTTAATTGTAACTTAGAATGGAAAGAATCTTAGAAACAGTGTCTGCCTGGATAACACAAATTCACATCAATTAATGATTTAAAACCCTCTCTGTCTGAACAAAGGCCTCAGTATGGTGATAATATACAAATGGTACC
The DNA here is from genome assembly GCF_023699985.2 of Odocoileus virginianus. Taxonomy (NCBI): domain Eukaryota; kingdom Metazoa; phylum Chordata; class Mammalia; order Artiodactyla; family Cervidae; genus Odocoileus; species Odocoileus virginianus. The sequence continues at coordinate 19,831,228 of NC_069688.1, forward strand.
AAACAAGTCAATATTTTATTATATGTAAATAAGTTCCACAGATGGAAACTTGCAATCACAGCCCTTTGTTGATGGTGATGGGGACAAAAGGAAGATGGAAAGGGAAGGAATTTGTGACAGCCAGAATTGCAAGGGAACTCATCAAGTTAGAAGTCAGGATGAGTTGAGGGATGGGATGAGCAGAATTTGGCCAAAAATCCTGATCCCATTAAAAGACAAAGGGTCCTGACAAGTCAGGGAGTTAGCCCTGGCTACTTAGAGGAACAGCACACTGTGGCTCCTCTGATGTCACAGCCACAAATACTTTAGGTGATGGACTGCATTCTCTAGCTTTGGCTTCTGGTTCCAGATCCCCTAGACTGACTATGTGAAACTTCAGTTTCCCTACCGCTAAAACAAACACAAATGTATATGTATATATATATATATGTACATATATATGTATATGTATATATACATTTTATACATTCATACACATTTCTGTTTTTATTATACGTACATAATTGTATACAAGACATACAATAATTGTATATAATAAATTGTGTGCAGTATAGTTTCTATATTTTATATATATATATCATTTCTATATTTTATATAAAATATAGAAAATATATTGAATCACCAATACTACATGTATTAGATACATGCTGCCTAGGAGTAGTTACAGCTAATAATATAGCTTTAACTATTTGGCAGCAGAAGAAAGAATTCACTTCAGTGACAGTAGCAGATCACTGAAGGGTTTAGTGAACCTGAGAGATCCGTCTGCCCGCTCTCTGCTCTTCTCCCCCACCTCACTGGTCAGGCGCCACCTCTCGCCCCAACACGAGACCCTCCAGCAGCGAGGCTGGATGCGTTCAGGGCGCCCCCACTCCCACCCCACTCAGAGCCACGGCCCAGACCCAACCGTCAAGGTAAACAACCCCGGTGTTTAACAGTGAATAATGTCAATAAACTGCTTATTGTTGAGTTGATGCTTATCTGTGACAGAAGTTCTCATCTAATATCACTGGTAATATCCATTAGTATCTCCTTTAAAAAAATCTAATAAGGAAGTAGGGACCTAAAACTGCAAAGTGACGAGAGGACTGCAGGTTTAAGGCCAGCCTTCCGTCGAGGGCACGGGGCTGAGGTCTGACCCACCCGGGTCTGTGGTGGGATTCCGGGATGCGGTTGCGGTGCAAACAGCCCTCGAACTGGGGGGGCGGGGAGCTGAGGTCTGGGGCGGGATGCGGGAAGCAGCTCGGAGTTTTGGAAGCAATTGAGAGCAGGTTGATGTCTGAGGATCCTCCTAATAAAAAGTGTGAGTTCATATCAATATTTTGCTTGACTTCGTTATTTTATTTTTCTAGGTTTTCTTCTTCTTCTTTTATTTTAAAAGTGTCAGTGGGTGACAGATTTGGAATAAAGGGGAAACCTGATCCTTCTGCTTGGCTGCTTTGTGAAGCTCCGGTTAGGACCACCCTTCATTCCCACCAGCCTTTCAAGTCCGGAGGAGTCATTTTCTCTCCAGAAATAGTGACCCGGGAGCGCAGGGAGCGGGCGGGGCTGGGCTCGGGCCTTCAGATCTCCAGGCTGTTTGCGGTGGGCGGTGGGATCTCGCTTAGTCCACCCGCAGGTGGTTGGGCCGACATGCCTTCCTCCAGCTCCAGGCTCCAGGTGAGCGCTGCGGTCCCACCCCCTCGGCAAACACCTTCAAAGCGCCCGCTGCAGATACCGAGATGGGCTTTCTCCAAACACAGCGAGATTGTGGAGGAGGGCTAGGTGAAAATCATATTCTTGATCACAAACAAACACAATTAACTGGCAACTGGATTAAGATACCTAATCAGTCCAAATTATTTAGAGGCTCTTGTAACCATCACCCTTCTTTTGAAAGTGCTTAGTTACTCTGGGAGATAATACTCTGTTAATGAAATACGTGTCCAGAGGGGGCATTCCTCTTCTTAAAGTGACAGGATGAGGCTTTAGCTAGGAGCAATACAAGCTCTCAGGGAAAAGGGTGTTTTCAAGAAAAATGCATGATGGTGCAATAGACCAACTAGTAGTCAAAGCCTCTGCGGTTTTGGCAGGGGAAAATCCTCTGATGAGCTGTCTTGGGCTGTCTTTCATTCATTCAACAAATCTTGTTGATGTATCCCTGGGTTCAGGGATAGGGCAGTGCACAGCACCCATAGTATCTCAGGGAGTTAGCATTTTAATGGGGAAGGAGAGACAATAAATAGATTAAAAAAACATGATGACTGCCAGTAACAGGTACTTTAGGAAATTATAAACCAAGTGGGAGAAGAGAGTCTGACAAGTTTGTGGGGGCGGTGGCAGACATTGGCTATTTTAGGTAGGATGGTCTCCTGGAGTTGGTGTCCTTAGAGGAGGGGACTAACCATAGCAGAATCTGGGGGACCTTGGTTCTGCACAGATGGAAGAGATTGTATGCTTCAAGGGGGAAAGAACTTTTCATGTTTTAGAAGCAGCCAGAGGCCAGCTGGCAGGAATATAGCGAAGGAGGCAGAGAGCAGTGAGAGAGGGGTAGACGGAAAGGAGAGAGCCCCTGACTGTGAGGTGTATGTGGCTTACAGGCTGTTGTAATGGACAGGATATCTATGTTATGCACGTGCATCGGAAAAGTTCACTAAGAAAATGTACCCAACTCAAAGGCTAAGTGGAGGTGTTGGAAAGTATTTACTAATTTTCTTCATAAATATACTATTATAATTCGTTTGTTGCATAGAATAGGTATTGGCACAATCAAATTAGCAGAGATCCTTGAACTACTGAAGATTTAACCTGCTCTTAAGAATTAGAGCTTCAGTATGAATGACCGCCCTAAAACTGAACTGGTATATTAGATATGTTTGGTAACTCTCACTACATATAATGCTCAAATCAGTTAATACATACCCATATGATTAAATATTTGGTCAAGCATTCATGCTTCTAGTCTTTGCTTAATGAGAGCCTGCCCCTTCTAGCCCTGGGATGTTTTATCATCACCCTTTCTGTAGAAAGGACCCAGTAACATTTTCCTCCTTTAACTTTGGAAAAAGAGGAAAGATGTGTCAAGGAGAGAGGTGCTTATTAGGTGCGCAGGGCTGTCCATTGCAGCTGAACTTGGACTCGCTCACCTTCAGGGTTGTCCTGAGCTCTGAAGGGAGAAACAGCCATGGAAGGGGGGGGGAGGGGCTGAGCCTCATCTGAAGGCTCAGGGGATTGGTCTTCATGTTAACATGGTTCCACAGAACTCTCTCTCTGAAGATGAAAATGACTCATGGGAATTCAGTCATGCATAGAAGCAGTGTAAATTAGATTGGCCAACCTCTGAACTTGGGGCAGGTCATGAAATCTGACTTGGTATGCATTATTTTCTTCATTTAAGATCATGGAGAGTAATGTGTGTGTGGGTGTGGCTGACAAGAGGGGAGAGGCAGCCTATTTACGAAGTATTTCCTCAAAACTGCCACAAATTCTATGAACGCTTCTGAAAAAATATTGTTTAATTCTTACTGCCCTTTCTTATCATTTTTAGTAAAAGAAAGCCTATTAGGTCAAGCCAATTTCTAGTTCTGGCCATGACTGAAAAGAAACATTTTTTTGGTTTTCGAGAAAAAATCTTATATTCTCAAAACTGTGTGTGACCCCCACTCCAAACAGACAAAAATAACCTTTTGTAGTTTTGTTTTTAATTGAATCCTGAGGAATTTGCCACCAAGGAAAGATAGTAAAGAAGGAACTTTTGTTATTATAGTTCATGGTCACATTTTATATTAAAATAACTGGAAAATGGCTCCCCTGGTGGCTCAGCAGTAAAGAAACTGCCAGCCAATGCGGGAGACTCAGGAGACTTGGGCTCAATCCCTGCATTGAGAAGACCCCCTGGAGGAGGAAATGGCAACCCACTCCAGTGTTCTTACCTAGGAAATCCCATGAACAGAGGAGCCTGGCTGGCTACATTCCATGGGGTCGCAGGGAGTCAGACATGACTGAGCACACACACACAGTTTAAAGATAAATTTAAACAAGTAATTATTATGTTTTTCCCTTGCTTTCGAACATGGAAACAGTAGAGCGCTGCAGGAGACCTGCACAGAGGTGCTGACCTGGAAGTCAAGAGCAGACAGGTGGGGTGGCCGGGAGGTGGATTACAGCAAGCAACTAGCAGGTATATTAAGGGTAGTGGGAGTCAGGTTCTTTATGTTCAGAAAAGGCATTTAGAAATACAGAGAGGCAGCAGGCTAGCAAGAACCCTGATATGTTGGATTGGAATTGGCGGAATCTTCAAGTAACTCAGGGTTTTAATAATTTGGGGAGGAAGATAAGAAATAGCTACAGATATACGCAAGATGCACATATACTGCTGAGGGTATCTAGAAATGATGATAGCCCAGTACTCATGAGAACCCAGATCCTGGTTTCTAAACACCCTCTTTCATTAAAAGATGCTCTCAACTCCTTGCAGAAATGACTGAATCAGGGTTAAGGCAGGAAAAATACAAGATGAACCTTCAATATCTTTTTTTTTTTTTTTTTTACTGTTTGGACGCCCCATGTGGCATGTGGGATCTTAGTTCCCAGATCAAGGATCAAAACAACTCCCCTTGCACTGGAAGCATGGAGCCTTAACCACTGGACTTCCAGGGATGTCCCAAGCCTGGAATATCTTGTTATGCTAAAATATAAATAAATAGTCAAAGGATAATTAGGACAAATCAAAAGGATACAGAAGCCAGCTTAAAAGGTGCCCCGCATGCCAAATTGGTGACAACCTGAGCACCCAAACAAATAATTAAGGATGATAAAGCACTGAGTGAAGAAGGAATCTATGGCCCATACTAATATAAAGGAAAGGAAAACTTTATTACAGTAGAAGGAACACAGAAGTACAGAGGAATGATGGGAATTCAAAACCACCCCTTGTCACCCATCTAAGCAGATGCTAAGGCAGGTGAGTGGAGGCTTGATGAGGATATTGGTATAATATAGGGCACAGTTCCCCCTACAGAAAATACTTATCCATTGCATTGGGTGGAAATGGCTATTTGAAGCTAGAGAAACTGGGCAGACACCAACTGGTCAGATGGTCAAGGTTAACTCAGCAGTTTGATGAGGCTTCAGGAAGCCTCCCTTGTCATGCTCTGGGAAGGGCACACAACCGTCTCTGTAGTTTTCCTGCCAGGAACGCAGGAGCCCAGACCAGACAGACTGCATGTGAGACCCTTATGGAAGGAAAGACCTGCACTCTTGAAAACCATAAAGAACTATTAGAAAAGACGGAAGTCTAAAGAGACATGGTACCTAGGGGCAATGTGTGATCCTGGATAGAATGTTGGATCAAAAGAAATAGACTTTGTTTGCAAAATTTGAATTGGCCAAGCAGCTTAGGTAGGAATGCTATTTCCAAATAACCAACTTGTTGGCTATTTGATGGCTGGTTATATGGGAGAATGTTCTCTGGAGTATTTAGACTGAGTGAGACATTATGTCTCAGCCCGCTCTCAAGTGGTTCAGAAAAAAGGCTAACCACACACACATTCAGACATACATACATAGGTATTAATATATAACATGCTGTATAGATGTAGTATATATTTAGGTAGTATCTACAATGTATTGGTATATGTCAGTATGCTCTATGATAAATATGACTACATATTTATATTGTTATGTCTATTTACTTATTTTTTAAAAAAGAGAGCAAGAGAGACAGCAAATGTAGGGAAATTTTTGTTGTTGTTATAAATTGAGATGGAGCCAAAAGAGGTAAAATGCTAAGAAATTGGAGAGTCCTCTTTATACTATTCTTGCAACTTCTCTTTAAGTTTGAGGTTGTTTTAAAATAAGTGATTTAAAAAGAATGCTGTGAACCAGCATAGCCGTATGAGTAACAAGTGCATTCATGTATTAGCATTTAATATATGTTATTTCCTATGTAAGGCATTCCCCTGTGTCCAAGCTCTCACTGGGGTAATTTTACAGAACCTGAAAAGCAAGGATGGGTTATGAAGTTCTCTTCAGTCCTAGGACTCCCTGTATATGTCAGGTGAGTTCCAAGGAAGTGTTACATATTAATAATAAGAAACTGTAAAAAAAGAAATGGTTATCTATTTGTCTCCCAATTTCAGTTTTAAATTAGCCACTGGGGAGAAAGAAGGAAAAAAAAAAAAACCAAAGTAAACACTTAAATAATCAATATTTACTAAAATAATGGCTGTTCCATAAATCCAGAGCCTTAGTTCACAAAAACAGAACCTGGTTTGCCCTGGATCAAAGGTGGGACCCATTGTGCAGTAACTTTTTAAATATTTTTGCTTTCAAAACAGCAGCATTCCATTATTACCCAAAGCAGTACAGTCTTCTTTACAATCTCTATTTCCATTTTATCTCAATTTGCTACTTTTTTTTAATGTACAAAAAACCTTCTCTGAATGCTCATAGACCCATATATCTGCAGACACATGAACCCTGTTTCACTGAGCACTCTTATTCTGCAAAACTGGGTGATCATTTGTTCTCTTCTTTACCTGGAACAGTGAGCAAGAGATTGGGTATTTTCTCCTTTCTTATCTGAGAACACTGAAAATGAGGCAGTTTGAAGTGACTCGCAATTACCTGGCAGAAAGCTACTGAACAATAAAGACAAGAATTTGGGATCTTTTCACACTGCAAGAGCTAGGCAGGCTATGTACATTCATGGGTCTTTTTTCCTTTAAACACGTGAGTCCCGGGCATAGTTCTCAAAATTGAACTTTTCTCTGTGCCTTTAGGAGAAGAATTTAACCCAGGTTAAATGCTCACTGCAAGGTGTCTTTGCATTTCAAAGATATTTTAGTGGAATACTGAATGTTCTACAATTCTGTGTATTTTTTTTTTCCTGGCCAGTCTTAACAGTTTTAGAAGACTGACGTGCATAAACAAAGACTCTTTACTTCACCACCAAAATAAAAATGTTGACATTTCAAATGTAATTAGAAAATGCACAATAGTTAATAGAACTCTAGAAAAGCTTTTGCCAGCGTAACAAATAATTTTGATTAAAACATGATAATGTTAGTTATTACTTGTTATCACAGATGTTACAATATTTTTTCCTTGAAAACATTTGTTTAGCTGTTACAATGTACATACATTCAGTATCATGATCACCTTATCTTATTTATTCTCCCAATATGTCTTCATGTGCACATTCATGAATTTAAATTTTATTTTATTATGAAATACCTGTGTAACACTTACTCTGTGTCAGGTCATAGTCTAAGCAGTTAGTGAACAATTAGCTCATTTAATCCACATAAAATTCTCTGAGACCATTATTATAATTCTCCTTCACTTTACAGAGTTGGTACAGAAAGATTCAGCAATATGTCCAAGGATGCACAGCTGGTAAGCTGCAGAAATAGGGTTCAATCCCAAGGAGTTTGACTCCCAAACCTGTGGTCATAACCAATATACCATGCTGCCCTGAGCCTTAGACTTACAGGTACTAGGGGAATTATTGGTTGATTAAATGAACAGATGATGCTCTCATCTCTTAGACTGGTTTGAAAACAAGGAAATCACCCAGTTGCTCCGTGCCTTAATTTTCCACTTCATAAAATAGAATTGATAATATTTGCCATCCATTTCTCCCCCAAACAACAGTATACAAGAAGGGAATTTACCTAGCTGCCACATGTATGTTTTTTTTTTCACATGTATGTTTTTATGCTCCAAAGGGTTGGTCAGCTACAGGTGTAGAGGAGACCAACAGCTTAGACCTTAAACATGTGCCAAGGCCACACAACTCGGCAGAGTTAAACTATGTCTCTTTCAGTCTGAATGAAGTACAAGAGCAGAGCTTCAGAGAGCTCAACTTCTTTATATCTGAACTTTATCCCCATATAACTTTGAACTGTTTTCATTTTTCCAGCTGAATTAGAATCTGTTTGTATAAAATGATACTCAAATGAGATGTCATCTTGGGTTTTGATTATGTGAACTAATAAAATACCTAATTATAAATCTTCTAAATGAAAATGCTTTCTTGTTACAGCTCTGCAGCTATGATATTTAAACAAAACAACACTGGAAGTTTCTGTGCCAAAGTCCTTAACCCATGCCTTCCTACTTTCTGGTTTTATTGAGTTTCTACAAATCCCATCAGGTCTTCCACTGGCACAGACAGGGCATGGAGAGAAACTCAAAACAAGATACACCACTGTTAACAGCAAGGGCAAAGAGCTGATCCGAGAATTCTTGTCATGGGGCCTCAGACAGTCCCCTGGTCTCAGTCTCAATCTCCTCTGAAACAGGGGGATCCTAACAAGTTGCCCTGCCTCCCTCCAGGGTTCTCCTGACTAACTCAGATGAGTTAACGTACAAGAAACTGCTTTGTAAACTGTAATCTATGACTACAAAGAAATTAACGTGAAATGTTTGGGTTTTGAAAAGTCCCCCAAAGACAGAAATTTATGTATGCGTATATTCACATGCAAAATTTTCCAAGTACACTCTTAGCCTGGACTTACATGCTGAGTGGATTCAGAAAAGCCAGAGGACTTGAGTTAAACCTCAGAAAAGGTGAGATTTCAGGTGTTTAGTGCCTGGAGATTGAACCTCTGGTGAAGGAGAGGGTGAGAGAGGATATTACAGGCCTGAAGTCTGACGACTGTGTGTCTATACAGATGTGTCTCAGATGAAAACAGAGGTTTACAGAGATAATTCTTAGTGCCTTGCCTCCAAAGAAGATGACTCCATGACCTAATCAAGAACAACTGTGGCCGTCTGGATGACAGGGGATTTGGGGGGAGAATAGATACATGCGTATGTATGGCTGAGTCCCTTTGCTTTCCACCTGAGACTATCATAATATTGTTAATTGGTTGTACTCCAATACAAAGTAAAGTGGTTTTTTTTTCCCAAAAAAACTGTTACAGTATCCCTGAGCATTTATTACAAACCAATAGACTGTGTATGCTTGAGGGATATAAACAGTCTGTTGAGGGGAGGGATAAACTGGGAGACTGCGATGGATGTATGCACACACTATATATGAAATAGATAGCTAAGGACCTATGGTATAGCACAGGGAACTCTGCTCAGTACTCTGTAATGACCTGTATGGGTAAAGAATCTTTTAAGAAAATGGATATATGTATAACTGATTCACTTGGCCGTATACCTGAAACTAGCACGGCATTGTAAATCAACTATATTCCAGTAAAAAAAAAAAATAAAGAGGCTGTTAAAGAGTGCTGATAAAGCTGCTGGTGAGGTCTAGAAATGGGCAGAGAAGACAATTCATGTAACTGAGGTCAACCAAACACTGACTGCAGAGGAATCCAACAGGATTCAGGCTCTCTGCTGTTTAGAAACACGAGCCAACTCAGGCTCCATTTCCAACTCTGGTAGGCTTGTGGTTGTGGTTCAAGTTGCACGTGAGGGTGGGTAATGAGTGTGTCAGGAGTGGCCTGTCCTATCGCCTATTCACTTTGATCACTCCCCTGATCACAGAATGCACACCTTGCCCTAACCAACCACCTGGCAAAATCCAGCCCTGCTGACTAGGGAAGCTTGGCAAGCCAGTTTGCAGGGCAGAAAGGCCACCGATTGCAGGACCTCTACTAGAGGGGAAAAAAAAAATATCTCAGAGCGCTTGGCCTAGAGATGTCAGCGTCACCTTTCCGTGCCAGGAACAAATGATTTTTAGAGAAGGCCTAGATTCTACCCGGGCTGCACGCGAATCAATCAGAGGGGAAGACTAATGGTACCGCATTGGGCATTTCTAAGATGCAGGGGCCATGTCTGCTCCCTCCGCCCCCACCCCCCCCGGGGGAGGGGGGCGATGTGCAGGTGTCTGCTCCCGGGGACGCGCTGTTGCTGCTAAGCCTGTCTGCTCAGCTGAGGACGCAGCTCCACCAGGAAAGCTCGGGCCTTTCCTGGGTGCGAGGAAGGTGGGATTGGGGGGTCTGCAGAAGTGAGCACACAGGAACCGCTACTGAGATTGCAGTTAGAGCTCAGAGAGGCCGAGATGAAACGGGTGAGCAGACCAGTGTGTGTCCGTAATCCGTCCCGGGGATGAGCTGGGCTGCTTTGCCTTCACCCCCGACGCCGTCTCCCTGCGGAGTCTGAGGTTCTCCAAGCCGGGGAGTAAGGGGAAGCTGTCAGCACTCCCATCCCGGGACCCGAGCTGGGGCGGGAGGCTGAGTGGGGAATACAAGAAACACCCCCCGCGGACCAGTTTCTGAGCAGGGAAACGGACCGGGAACAGCGCATTTCCTGCTTCGCCTGTGCAAACCCCGGGCGCGGCCGAGCGGGAACTGGGTGACGGTCGGGGAGTCGCCGGCTGCTGGGGCGGGGTTCGAGGAGTCCTCGAGGGGTCCGTGTACCAGGGAGGATGCTGGGGCGGGATGCTGGCGGAGGGCGTGGAAGAGGGCGTAGGAGCAGAACGCACACCTCCTGTCCTGGTGCGGAGCGAGAGTCCCCAAAGCCCCGCGGGAGAGGCGGGCGCCCCAAAGGCAGGGTAGGGCGCCAGGTGAGAGGCAGCTGGGCTCTGACCCTCGGGGGCCTCCGGGGTGGGAGCTGGTGGCCGTGATCTCCTGGGCTCTCCTTCTTCCCCACCCCTCCCATGTCACCCGCGACTTTGAACTTCGCCTCGCAAACCCGCTGGGAACCCGCCGGGGGACCGGGAATAGACGCGAGAGGTACGCAGAGCCGGCGCGCGGCCCTACCTGGGCGGTGCGGAGCCCCGGGCGCGCTCCGTGCCGCGCGCCGCCTTCCGCTCGGCTCCCGGAGGCCGCCGCGGGCACGCGACTTATAAACGCGAAGACCTGATTGTTGTTCTTTGTTCCGGGGATACCATTGTCTGTCGGTTCCCGGTGCCCGCGGCGCGCCCCCCCTTTCCCTCCGCCCCCGAGCCAAGCGGGGTCTGTTCTGGTGCCCACAGCCTTCCCCGGAGGCCGAAGCGTTCTTCGTCCGGCTCCCGCTTCCCGAGCATAGAAACACAAAAGCCTGCAGGAAACCCACGGCCGGTGCCTGGTCACGCAGGGGTCCGAACCGCGGCTCACCACCTACCCGGCTTCATCGCTGCGCCCACCGGCCACGGGCCCCGCGGGGTAACAGGCATGGCTTCGCGCCGCGCTAGTCGCGTCCTTGCCCAGACTTTCGAGCCTTGGGCCCAGCCTGGGGACTGGGCACGGATTAGCAGCCAGAAATCAGAGGTCCCATTCCCCGCGCGCTCCAGCCACGCGGGCGGGTGGACACGGCTCCTCCTCGCCAACTTGTCTGCCCCCCTCCCCCCACGTAAATCTCTCGTGATGAGAAAAGCAAGGCTCGCAGGAAGCCACTCCGGATGTTTGCTGCTTTTCATGTGGCATTTGTGGCTGGCTCTGATAACATCCAGAGCTCAACTTCCAACGCCGCGTTTAGTTAAGAGACTGAAATAGAAGAGTCCACACACACCTCGTGGATGGTCTGCGGCGCCGCCACCCCCCACCCCAACACGCTCCCCTCAAATCTATGACAAGAGCGGGATCAGAAGATGGGATGAGACACAGGTAACCGCCTGCGGGAGGAACTCGTCTTGGAAAGGCACCGCAATTCCTCTCTTGTAAATATAAGTACATTGTTACTTTATAACTCCCAGGGAGAGTGTTATAATAAGTGGGGGGCGCAGGGACACCAAAATCTGAAGCTCCAACTCCATCCTATGCTCTCAACTAGTTTCTCAATATCTTACTCAAAAAAAAAAAAAAAAAACAAAAAACAAACCCAAAACAAAACAGTAGTTAAGACTCCAAGAACAAGTGCAGATAATAGCAAGAAACCCCCATCAGTTTCTTGACCCTCTTAGCACCTCTTCCTGTAATGAGGTGGCCAAGAGGCACCTAAGGATGAATAAAATGTACAGGGTAAATCTGTGCATATATATTTTTTGAACTCACACCTGGATTGCATTTCCTGTACCCTATGTTGTTGTTGTTGTTTTTTTTTTATGGAATACATCAAATAGATTCATCTAGAGAGAGAAATGTATTCTGGAACAGGCATTATTTTTGTTTGGTTTTTCAATCAATATTTTAAGAAAACTCCTATTAGTTCACAAAAACTTTTGCCCTAACAGAAAATCCTGCTTTGAGATCTTTGGAAAATATTTATTACTTTGCAGCAAAGTTAGAGACGATTGCCAGGAAAACATCAAGGAACAAGGCCCTACAGGATTAATTTGTTCTCTCTATTGCTATAGTTTCCTTACTTAGTTGCAATGCAATCATGCTTAATTTGCAAGCCCATATTTTTCTCTTATGGAAAAATAAGCTCTTAAAGGAAAAGTGCATAATCAGTTAAATGTTTCTAAGATTACCAGTTGTTTCAAAACCATCTATTAAAAATAACACTTCTTTATTATTTCCTTAAGCAGATTAACTTTTTTTCTTGTCTGAATCTCAGAGACCCAGGAACTAGAACCACTTTTTGGCCACTGAAGGTGGGGGTGGGGCAGCCAACATCACAGATCCTCAAGGAATTAAGTTGGCTTAAAACAAGTGTGCAGAAGTTCTTCGGAGAAACAGCAAACTCAGAGAAACTGAAGGCCAAGTGCTTTCAAAGGCTGTTTCTTTGTTTTTATGAATGCCCCGAGTAAGCAGTCTTGACAGACAACTTGTCAGGCAATGCCACACTGCAAGCTTCAGGCCTTACCTTCCAGATCCCGGATGTAAGCCCTAGCTTCCATCATCCCTTCACAGTAAATAAAGCAAATATGTTGTGGAGATTGATAAAAGTTGTCTATTTATGCAGAAGCGGCTGTGTTCGCTGCTTTAGCAAACAACACAACACATAAATACACAAATAAAACAGCTTGGGTGAGTGGTCAATAGCGCCAAGTCTGAGGGCAGATTTCTGGAGGTGAATTCCACTCCCCAGTGCTGTGCTAGTGGGCAAAGTCCTTAACGTCTCTGGGCCTCAGCTTCCTCTCCTGTAAGACAGAATGGCCTCTACCTCACAGGTTTATAAGGATAAACTTGTTGGCTGATGGTTGGTGTGCTGTATGTGTGACAGAAGGGTTTGTTTACAAACCCACAAAAAGATCTCTCGAATTTAAACAGAAGTTTAAATCTTAAAAGTTTTCATTCCAGTCTTGAGAAACACTGAAGACCACCCCCCGCCAAATACCTCAAACTGACCCTAAGGGCTACAGGTATTTTTTTCCTCAAAGGTTGCTTTATTTCCTTCTTTCGACAGGCGTTTAGATAAATATCGCTATCTTTACCACATTTAAAAAATCAAAACTAAATCTTGCTTTTTTTCCTAAACACATGGGAGGACATTTTATTAAGTTTATTAAACATTTCCTGTACACATTTTCAAGGGTGGGTTCGTCTCTTTGGATAAAGCTTTAAAAAAAAAATTTCTTCAGGATGACATTTGTAATCTTGTTTTCGAAAGTAAAATTTACCTCGGACATATCATTTTGAATATAATACAGGTACGTCGAATCCTTGGGGTGAGAAAGTATTTTCCAGTTTGGAGACGATGTCCGTGGGACTCTGGGAAGAAGGCGAGCCCCCGCCCCACCCCCCCTGCTGAAACCCCCTCAGCTCCAGGTTGAGTGGGTGCTTCGTGCGTCGATCCGGACTGCGCTGGCTAAGTACTTCTAGGCAGCAGGGCGATCAGCACCCCAGAAGGATGATCAGGGGTCCCCCTTGGAGGGTGGGAGCCGACGCGGCGCCAAAGCCCGGCTCCAAGCCGTTTTCTCAGGGGCAGGTGTCTCCCTGGGCGCGGGGCCGGGAAGGGGGGAAGGGAGGGCGTGGGTTTGAGCTGAAACTTGGGACCTGGGCGGCGGGCTGGGCGTGGGCCTAACGCGCCAGCCGGCCCGCCCCTGCCGCTCCATTGGCCGGGTCTGTGCAGAAAAGGCCCGGCGGCCGGGGGGCGCCTGTAGTGGCACTGGGCTGGCGGGGGCGAGGGCTACTCCAGTGACTGCGATCGATCTGCCAGGGACGCGGGCGGCGGGGTCCGTCCGGGGGACGCGAGCGGCCCGCGGGGCATCTCCTCTCTCGCTCCCCACCCCCTCCCCCCGGCAGGGGGAGGCGGCGTGTCCGGCGGAGGGTTGCGGGGCGCGGGGCCGGGCTGGAGCGCCATGAGCAGCCCGGATGCGGGGTACGCCAGTGACGAGCAGAGCCAGCCCCGGAGCGCGCTGCCCGCCGTGATGGCCGGCCTGGGCCCCTGTCCCTGGGCCGAGTCGCTGAGTCCCCTCGGGGACATGAAGATGAAGGGCGAGGCGGCGGCGAGCGGCGGGGCGCCGGCCGGGCCGGCGGGCCGAGCGAAGGGCGAGTCTCGCATCCGGAGGCCGATGAACGCCTTCATGGTGTGGGCGAAGGACGAGCGCAAGCGCCTGGCGCAGCAGAACCCAGACCTGCACAACGCCGAGTTGAGCAAGATGCTGGGTGAGTCCGCGCCGGGGCCCAGGCCCGGCGAACCTTGAGGCTCAGAGGGCGCGGGCCTTGCGCCCGAGGCTGGGGGTGTGCGGCCCCCGCGTCCTTCCCTGGGGCCCCGGTTCCTTCCCGCTGCCCGCTCTCCTAGTCTCCAAACGGCTTTGGGCCTTGGCCCCCGTATTCCCCGTCGGCCGGGGCTCCGGGGAGGCGTCTCCCCGCGCATCTGAACGGCGGCCAGGGCACCCTGGCGCGGGGCTGGGTGGGTCGCCCGCTCCCCCGACTCCTGGCCAGTTCCTCGAATGGGCGCGGGTGATGAGCGGGAAGCCGCTTCCAAGGGCGACGGAAAGGCGGCGGGGGATTGGGGGGGTGGGGAAGGTCTTGGAGGGCCCGAGATCTCGCGTCTTCCCCGAGTGCCCGGCCTGCCCTCGGCCTCCACAGCCCCAACCTTCAGTCTTTCCCTTAATCCCTTCCTCCGCCCCGGGAGTGGCACCAGCGGAGGTCTCAGGGGGACGGTAGGGCCAGGTTGGACCTGGGAGCCGGGGCGCAGACGCTAAACCTGCGGCCCTGTCCACCCCGCGCCCCGCAGGCAAGTCGTGGAAGGCGCTGACGCTGGCGGAGAAGCGGCCGTTCGTGGAGGAGGCCGAGCGGCTGCGCGTCCAGCACATGCAGGACCATCCCAACTACAAGTACCGGCCGCGGCGGCGCAAGCAGGTGAAGCGGCTGAAGCGGGTGGAGGGCGGCTTCCTGCACGGCTTGGCCGAGCCGCCGGCGGCCGCGCTGGGCCCCGAGGGCGGCCGCGTGGCCATGGACGGCCTGGGCCTACCCTTCCCGGAGCAGGGCTTCCCCGCGGGCCCGCCGCTGCTGCCCCCGCACCTGGGCGGCCACTACCGCGACTGCCCGGGCCTGGGCGCGCCCCAGCTCGACGGCTACCCTCTGCCCACGCCCGACACGTCCCCGCTGGACGGCGTGGAACCCGATCCGGCCTTCTTCGCCGCGCCGCTGCCCGCGGACTGTCCGGCCCCTGGGCCCTACAGCTACGCCCCGGCCGCGGACTACGCTGGGCCCCCGGAGCCGCCCGGAGCTGGACCCCTGCACCCGCGACTGGGCCAGGAGCCTGCGGGCCCCGCGATGCCAGGCCTCCTCGCGCCCCCCAGCGCCCTGCACATGTACTACGGCCCCGTGGGCTCCCCGGCGGCGGCGGGGGGCGGGGGACGCGGCTTCCAGATGCCGCCGCAGCCGCACCCGCCGGGTCCGGGGCAGCCGTCGCCCCCGCCAGAGGCGCTGCACTGCCGGGACAGTGCAGACCCGGGGGCCCCGGCCGAGCTACTCGGGGAGGTGGAGCGCACGGAGTTCGAACAGTACCTGCACTTCGTGTGCAAGCCGGAGATGGGGCTCCCCTACCCAGGACACGACGCCGGCGTGACCCTGCCCGACGGCCACGGGGCCCTGTCCTCGGTGGTGTCCGACGCCAGCTCCGCGGTGTATTACTGCAACTACCCCGACGTGTGAGCCGTCCCCGACCGCAGGGCCTGCGGCCAGAAGCGCGCACAGTGTTACACACCTCCCCAAGGATCGAGGGACACTCAGCCTCGCGTCGCATTGTGTTTTTAAGTTGCCTTGGCGTATAATTTATGGTAATTTATTTTGTCTGCCACTTGAACACTTGGGGGGGGGGTGGGGAGTAAAACGGGGGGGAGGTGGTGTCTGAAGATGGTTTCAGACCCTTGTTTCCCACAGTCGCCCTTGTCAAAAACCCCATTTTCAAGTTCAAGTTCACCAGTTCACAAGTTCAAGTTCACCAGTGGGTCCGGGAACAACTTGCTCCATTTCTCAAAGCTTTATTGATCAACGAAATTTTTATCCCGGGTGTGTTGTTTTTTTTTTCAATCTTTAAAAATAAAATAAAATCTGGAATTCCACTTTTCTCACTCCGCTAGCGCCTCTGTCACAAAAGCCAGGTTTTGAGATCCCTGTTAAGTATTTAATAGAATTAGAAATGCTTTAACGATAACACTAAACATATAGTCACAGTGAATTTCGCATTCTCTTGTAATAGTAGACCTGAATGACTTGAAGGGGAAGCCCTCAAATAAACATTTGGGCATCCCTACTTGGTTTTGCTAGGGGAAGGGAAACTCACAGAATGAGCCTAACTTATGCATTTCAGGTGACCCTAGTCTCTACATAGTAATTATTAATCATAATTCTCCAAATATTTTAAGTTTTAGTATATCACTTTCGAACTCAGGAGAATATCCAAGGTAACTTTGGTTTTCGAGTTGAATCTTGAGACCTACATAAAGAGGCTTTTGGATATATATTTTTTTCTTTTCTGCATTTCACCTTGAGTCATTAAAACCTCCCTCTCAATACTGAAATTGCCAGTCATCACAGGTCTACACCTTGGAAAGCAGTGTTGCTGGGTTAAAAATAATTGGGAAAGAGTCATAGGAACTGATCAAAATAAAATGCATTGTGACCTCAACTGTTAGTGAAACTTAGCACCTATCATTTCAGTGGGATATTTTGCTATAAATTGCATATGGGGCTTGCTGCAGTTCCTGATACCTGCAGTTCTTAGCCTGGGAGGGGTCTAAGGAGGATATGTAGGCAGCATGCTTTGCAAATGCAACTAAAGCTGCAGTCCTGGGGCATCACTGTCCTGCCCTGTCATCGAAGAAACTGAGTCACAGGTCGTGAAGCTGATCAGCCTTGCTGTTGTGTTCGTGGCCCTTCCCATCACACTTAGCAGATGAGACATAAATGGATGGATATGTATGATTTAAAATGGGCATTTCCTGCACCAGGTGTTTCATCAATGCTGTTTTGTACTGATTTTGAGCCTGATGAAGCCTGGGAGTTTAGGTGCAATTCTCCCCATTTTGCAAGTGACGCATGGAGGCACAGATCCCTTGCTTGCTGTGTACATGGTGAAAGCCTGGTATTGCAAGTTCTGGCAACATATTTGTTCGTTCACATTTGTTTTTCTTTGTGCACAATATATCCTTGGGCACTGGGAGAACTTGCATTCTGGTTGTGAGAAGCTACCATTCTCTATACTGATAAATGCTATAGAGAAAAGGAAGGGGTAGGAAGGTGGCTTAAAGCATTTATTTTGAGGGCTGTCTGAACTGAGATGGTCAGCTGGATTCTCTGGAGAAATAGGTCATGTCTTTTTTTTTTTTTTTTAATACAAAGAGTTCCTGGATGTTAGGAATGTTCAAGATAAGAAATTTCAATGAGGAAAATAAGTCTATTTTGTTAAGCATAACAGTTTACCTTAAACATTTGATATGCAAACCTTCACTCCAGTGTTATAGCTATGGTCCAATCCACTTTATTTGCCTCTAGTACCCTACACTAGTCTTTCTTCCTCTGACCCCAGACAGGTTCTGTTTCCTTCATTCCTGGTGGATAAAGTGAGCAGAGGTACCTCACCTGCTGAGGGTCAAGGCCAGGTCACCAGTTCAGATCCCACCAGGCATTCTTAGGGCACAAGGAGAGTCAGTTGTATCCTTTGCTGCTGCCTCTCAAAAAAATTAAGACTTCCCTGGTGGTCCAGTGGTTAAGATTCTGATTCCACTGCAGGGTGCACAAGTAGATCCCTGATAGGAGAATTCTGCATGCTGTTGTGGTATGGCCAAAAAAAAAAAAAAAAAAGAAAAGAAAAAAGAAAAAAAGTAGGGAAAAGAGGAAAGGAGAAAAGAAAGTGTTTCAAAGAACCAAAAGTCCCATGAAGTCACATTCTTTTTTTTTTTTTTTCCAAAGTCACATTCTTAACTACTCACCAGGGAAAGGTCAAATGATGAGAGGGAAAATAAGGACTAAAATGGTTCAGCATTTCCAATGCCTTTAACTCCAAATGGAGGGAAATTAGTCCTCAAAGTAACTCTTAGGGGAAGAAGCTCTTGCCTATTCCTTGTCTGTCCTCAAGTGGACTCAGAGGGAGTGACCTCAGGTGCCAGTTAGTGACTGCTTTTTGTTTTACTTTGAAAAATACCTAAATGGTCTAATTATTCCCCTCCCCACCCCTGCACCTGTACTTCTGAGATACTTTAGAAGTTGGTCAAGAGGTAGAAATCAGGATTGCTGTCCTGAGCTCCAGGCACCCTTGGTCATGCTTATTTGAATTCGTCTAAGATTATAGTCTACAAAAGCAAGGAATGGCCTCCCCGGATGCAGGCATACATGCACATGTGGAATATTTTGACATAGTTTTAGGCATGACTTCTCGTAACTCCTCCAGAGGTTGGAGAATATGAAAACCTCAGATTTAGAAGCCCTGATGATCAAGGTATGTTGGGAAGCATGGGGCCCAAGCACTGAAGCAAAAAGGCAGTTTCCCTTTATTTGAGAAAACATAGGGACATCTCAATAACTCTCTCCTATTACTGAGTTTTGAATCAAGAAGCAGGAGAGCAGTATGTCTTTCTCAAAGCAAAACGCGATGCCCAGGTGAAGATGTGGGTCTCTTCCTTTGTGCCTTGTGGCGGGTGGTGGCTTTGCTCCCTACCTTGGGTGCTTACATCCTTGTATCAACCCCTCCCACCTGTAATCTGGGCTGGACTTGCTACTCTACCCAATAGAATGCAGCCCAAGCAAGGCTGTGCCAGCTCCGGGGACCAGCCCTCGGCCAAGGCTTGGCAGTCATTCTTGTGCTCCTGAGCGACTGTGTAGGAAGTCCGGTTATCAAGGCGATGAGATCACGTGCAGAGGCCGTCTGGAGAGGAGAGGCCGCATGGCTGACTCCCATCTCTGGCCACCATCCTGCCAACTGGAATGCAAGAGAGGTAGAAGAACAACATCAGGATGAGCTCAATCAATTTACAGGTAGGAGAGATTAAAAAGAAAAAGAGAAAGAAAAAAAAAGATGGTGGCTGTAAACTATCAAGTACTGGGGAGCTTGGTTACTTAGCAACAGATTATCCACCAGTGTTTTGTCCTTAAATGACCCTTTCTTATTTTGAAGTATAAGAATGTGGGTCCTCATGGAAAAATCAGGAAAAGAGTTTTGGGTCCTGTCAAAGACACTGATGCAATTTTAAAGTGAAGGGCAGAATGTAGAACTTGACTTGGGTTAGAGGTCTTTGGTGCCACCACATGTTCAGAGTCCTCTTTCCTTAAAAAGACTCAGATGAAGTGACTGTAAGGACCAGCTCTTGATTGTTTTTTTTTTTTTTAATTGGAGTATAATTGCTTTATAATGTTGTACTAATTTCTGCTGTACAATGAAGTGAATCAACTACATGTATGCATACATCGCCTCTCTCTGAAGACTCCCTGCCACTCCCCCCATCCCACCCCTCTAGGTCATCACAGAGCACTGGGTTGAGGTCCCTGTGCTATACAGCGGGGTGTATATATATGTCTTGACTTTTTTCAAATATTAAATTTGTCTCAGTTTTAATGGTTCTATTTGGGAACAAATACATAAAGGACACACTGCTTCCGTTGCTCCTTCTTGCCTCATCTTTACCTTGAAAGTATTTTAGAATTATATCAGGGGGTAGGAATCCAACCATTTCATGGGCTGAGGTACCCAGACTGGAAGCCAGCAGAGTCTACACACCCTTGACGGACTCAGAAAAGAAGAGAATGTTTTCTATTCCCCTGAGACACTGCCTTCATCTCTATTAAAGCTATAAGGGCAGGTCTGATAAATTAAAATAAATGTGTAAGCTCCTTATACAAGCAACTATGAGACCATATCCCAAAGAAGCTATTTCTTTAACTTACTATTCGTATGTCAGAAGATGATTGTACCTTTAATCTGAATTATACTGCAAAAGACTTCAGATTTTTATATAAATTTGTGCTGATGTCAAGAAAAGCACATATAAACAAAAGAATTTAAGAGAAAATGGAGTAGGTGCTACAAACTGAAATATATCATTGTGGTCTAACTTTCTTAAGTGTCCCATTTCATTTTGTTTTTATTTTTTATTAATTTTGTTTTGTTTTGTTTTCTTACTTGTTACTTTTTTTTTTACCCCCCCCCCCCCCCCCCCTGCGTTGGGCACACATCATGCAGGATCTTTCATTGCAGGGTGCCTTCTCTCCATTGCATGTGGGATCTTAGTTCCCCACTCAGGGATCTAACTTGCTTCCCGTCCCCTGCATTGTAAGGCAGATTCTTTTTTTTTGTAAGGCAGATTCTTAACCATTGGGTCATGAGGGAAGTACCCATTTTGTTTTTAATACTCAGAATGGTCTTGGTCACAAAATAGATGTTCAACACTGCCTTCCTCCTCCTATTCTCCTTTGATTATTTTTGACAGCACTGGCTGGGGGAGAGAGATTTCACATTTATTATTTCAGCATTGATTTATTCTTCCTGCTTACAAGGTGCTTCCTTCTGAATTCTAAGTATTCATCTGAAAAAAAGTGGTTTTAGTGTCCCTGTTCATCCTTGTCTGGAATAGGATGAGGCATGTCTTGCTCCTTCTTCAAAATGATCAACCTGAGACTCAAAGAACATCCCTTGAGGTTCCCTGATCTGGGATCAGCTGCATCCTCTTAATTTTTCACTGTAGCACCTTCCTCAACCTTCCCTCCAGTGAGGAAGCTCTGTGCTTTCTTCTGAATCACTAGGCAGCTTCCCGTGAATCAGTTTGCACTGTAGGCCTCACATGAACACCAAACCCTCACCACCGGCAATTCTCCCAGCTTTATTCAAAATTCTGGGTATTAAAAAGCCTGGTATGGTACCAAATAGTATTTATATCGTAAAACAGTACTTCTTAGCAAAATACAAAATTTCTTAGCATTGACAGCAAGTGTTAAATAAGTTGTTGCTGCAATAGTAATAATGTTCTTTAAAATAAACATTCTCTGCAGCTTAGGCCCAAACAGTTTGATTAAATAAAAGAAAAAAACTTTTCATCGTATTCTTACTACGTCTTCTTTCCACTTGAGCCAAAGTCTCAAACACTTTGTCAGAGTCAAATCCATAAATCCCCAAACTGATGTTGCTCAGAAGGATTGTTTGTGAAATTCCACTCTGTGTGGTGATTCAGATGAGGATCAACATGCTGCAGCAGCCGTGCTGTGGGCCCAGATTCCTCCTGGGTCATGGTCAGCGCCCTCTCACATACCTGATCTCTTGTAAGGCAAGGAAAAGAATGGTTAGCAGTAGTCTGGTCTGTCTGATTCCTGGGGGTTTCGAGGAGCACCGGGGCAAAACGACCGTGCGTTCACCATGTGTCTCCTAACCGGGCACCTTCTACGTGCTTAGAAATGGACCGAGTGACTGGCTTATACGTGGTACCTCCCTCAGTTTTCCATTGGACATTCCTGAAGGAATGGGGAGTTCCTGTTCGGCCTCTCTTCTATTTGAGACAGTCGCCAGTGGCTAGAACTCCTTTCTGCTGAATACGTGTCAGCACTGTAAACCTAGCAACGCAAAGCATAAGCTTTTGGAGCAGAGCAGAGAATGGCCGAATAAGCGGAAGTGTTTCGAAAGGAGAAAACTCTAAGGCTTTGAGTCAGAAGACCTCTCTGGCTTAGCATCGTAGCTTTGTGAGTTTGGTAAAGGCACTAACTTTTCCTGGTCTCTGCTCATCTGTAAAAAAGCAGGGAGAACAATGCAAGCCCTATCTGTCTCCCTTACTGTCTTGCTGTAGGAACAAATTAGATGGTGTTTAAAGGATTGTTTCTGCACCACAGGAACCAGTTCCTCTTCTCTCTCCCCTTCTCAACCTTTTGATTCCACGTGTCTCCGTCTTTCTCAGTAGACTCGAGGGATTTGATTTCGTTATTCCATTGGGAAAGAGAAACAGCAGTAATTCCCCTTCCCTGGTGCTTTGTCTGGTGGATTGAGAATTTCCCAGCCTCGCAAGTTTGCCCGTGTAAGCTGGGAATCCAGATTGTGTGTTTCACTCTGAGCTTTGGGCAGCTTAGCCTTTCTGGTTTTAAAATGGAAATGACTGTCACTTGAAGAAGAACTTCACATAGAATGCCTCAATTCATATCAACTCTCATTTTGTATGAAAATCTCAAGGTCTTTATAAAAGGGACAGTTCACCAGGACACACTGCTCAGTGTCAAGACTGCTAGTATTCACCTTTTAGTCAGCACTTTCCCCCACCATTCA
The DNA here is from genome assembly GCF_023699985.2 of Odocoileus virginianus. NCBI lineage: Eukaryota > Metazoa > Chordata > Mammalia > Artiodactyla > Cervidae > Odocoileus > Odocoileus virginianus. The sequence continues at coordinate 19,853,722 of NC_069688.1, forward strand.
TAGTTTTTCAAGTCCTGAACTACATGGCCATGTCATTTATTTTTTTAAGGGCATAAAAGAGTTGAAATTCTTGAGGATGAGTAAATAGAGTGGAATGAAGAAAGAAAGTCTGGCTTCCAGGAGTTCCAAGCAACTCCAGCAGGTTTAAGTTATGTTGGAACTATATAGAAGGGATTCTGAACTACCCAAGTCCTTGGAAGTTATTTCTTCCAGAGTAGTGGTTGGATTCTGTGAAGACAAAAAAACTCTGACCCACCCATGAAATGAAGGGACAATTTTAGAGTTGTTCCCTACATACTGGGTTCTGCTAATTTTTGTGTGTGCATGTTTTCTACTAAATGTATTCTTGTTAAATTTTTATTTTTAATTGGAGGATAATTACAATATTGTGTTGATTTCTGCCATACATCTGCATGAAACAGCCATAGGAATACATCTGTCTGACTCTTGCAATTCCAGGGACTGTAGCCCTCCAGGCCTCTCTCTCTATGGGATTTTTCAGGCAAGAATACTGGAGTGGGTTGCCATTTCCTTCTCCAGTGCATAGGTCTGGATTCTGCTTATTTTAACAAATCTGTTTGGGTGTCTGAAAAAAACACTCCAGATTGTAGATGTACACAGACACACACACCAAAAACATTAAACTGAAATGGGAGATTACAGAAGGGAGAAATAAAACAGAAATTCAAGTCTGCAATTTCAGTAAAGAGGTTGTGGGTATGGAAAGTGTATAGCTTTTTAAATTCATTAAACATGATTTAAAATTTTTTCCTATTTAGTTCGTCTTTTTAATTTTATGTATTGGTTATAAGAAATGATTCTTGCCTGACAACCATTACTTCATGTCAGCTTTCAGAAAAATTAAGGCATCCAAAAACTAGTCAGTTCCCCTGTCTCCCCTTTTGGTCCTATGGGTCTTTACCTACATTAATAACTGTTCCTCTGGCGATTAATTTATTAATGTGCCCGAGAGGCTAGTTCCACGTCCATCTGTTAGGCACTGACTTCCAAGCTCGTCGTCCCGGGCCTCCATTCACCGAACAGCCTTATTTCCATTTGTTCTATTGATTATCTTCGCCTTCTGGGTAAACCCCTCGCTCCGTTCGGTTGTTGTTGCTGTTGTTGGTTTCATTCCAAAGGAGGAAGTCCTCTCTCCCCTCAGCGAAGTAAGAATATCAGTGCCCCCTATTTTTCCCCGCGGCTCTCCTCTGTCCGGCGAAAGGGGCTGTTTTGGTATAAATTTTCTGTGTGTGAGGTGAGGGGAGGGAGCAGGCGGAATAGTGATGGTGATGCATGTGTTCTATGCAAAGGCATCTGTGTTCACAGCATTTCAATCAATCCCAGTCAGGACTGCTTCCCACCGTGGTAGTGATTTTAGATCCAGTCCCTTCTTCCTCCCAGTAAGAAGGAGAAGTCGTGTCGCTGAAGTTTTGCACAAAGAAAATAAAAGTCATGTTCAGGGGCGAAGCCTGCGCTCGACAGTTTCCACGCCCACCCCCATCCTCCGCCACGCGCGGGCCCAGGTCCCGGGAGGCGGCGGCGAGTCCCTCCCGCGCGGTCGTCTCCGGGTGCAGAAGGCGTTGGAAGCCCAGGGCGCCGCGCTTCGCTTGCGGGGAACCGCGCTCCGGCTGCTCCTAATTCAGGGGGCATTTCAACCAGACCCTGAAGGGACTCAACCTAGAAGGTAAAAGCTCTCAGGTTTGGTGCGGTCGAGGAGAGTACAGCCCCACTGGTGACCCGGACAGAAAAACCGCAACGTCGTGCTCTCGTTTCGAGGGGTTTCGCTCGCTCCGGTGGCTCTGCGCCCTCGGGCGGGCTGCTCGGAGCCGGTGTGCGCGGCCCGGAGCGAATCGGCCTCAAGGGGTTTCCGTTCCGAATCTTTCAGGAGGGTCTCTGCCGCGCGGGGACCTCAGAGGTCCCAACGGGACATCCGGATCTGACTCTCCCCCGAGGAGGGGAGGGGATTGGGGTCCCGACCTGTGACTTTCTGCCGAGCGAGAAGGTAAACCCAGACTGTACACCGAACCGTAGGGAGCGGGTGGCCGCGCTCGCGGTGTTCCGGCCCTGGTTCTCGGCCGCTCGGGTGCGGCCAGCGCCGGGAGCAGGGCTCTCGAAGGGTCAGGAGGTCTGTGCAGGAACGACTCCAGGGCCGGGAGGCGCCCTCAGCGTCCCTGGGCCGGCAGGGCCGCCGACTGCGCCTTGGGCTGCGACTGGGGCCGGGGTCGAGCCGGGGGTGCGGGCATCTCCCCGTCCTGTTCCCGACTCCTTCCCTCCGGCCGGGCGAGGCGGCTCGTCCGGCCAGGGGTTGCGGGGCGCTGGGCCGAGCTGGATGGCCGAGAGCAGCCCGAAGGCGGGGTACGCCAGAGACAGCCAAGCCAGCCCCGGAGCGCGCGGTGCGCGGGAACCGCCGGGCTGGGCCCCCTGGGGATGTGAAACTGAAGACAAGGCGGCAGCGAGCGGCGGGGAGCCGGTCGGGACCGCGGGTTGACTTAGGGCGAGTCTCCACCTGGTGCCTTCGAGGAGCAGCGCCGGCAGCCCGCAGGACGCCCGGGTCCGCAGGACGCGGTGCTGCGCCGGACTCCTTCGGGGGGAACACAGGAGGGAGAAAGGGGTGGGGGCGCCTGCCGGGCTGGATGCGGTGGGGTGGAGGGGACGCTGGCTCCGGGAAGTCTGCGTGCGTTTATCCCTCAGAACTCGCTCCTACCTGGAGCTTTACCAGCAGGAAAGCGGTGAACAGACAGGTGCAGAATCGTCTTGGGAGCAGGAGATGCAATCAGGTTCAAGACAAACTGTTCACCATCCCCAGGTGTAAATGGTAAAGAATATATTTTTGCAGTCTTCGAAATGATTCTAAAGGTGTCCTCTAATCAGGCAAGTTTCTGTAAAAAAAGAAAACGAGTGCTTTTTAAAAAACGTTTTTAAAAAAGAGCTAATTTCTTCTTTATTTCTCAGGTATAAATTGGGAGATTTACGGCAGACAAAACTGCTGATCATTAATAAAGCTGGAAATGAATTATGGGAACCTTTCGGAAAACGTGCAGAGCTTTTAGAACTTAGTGATATAGGCTGCTCATCTTGAGCTCTGGTTTTTTTTATGCTGAAGTTGGTGTTAGAAAGGCGGGAGCCATGGCCTCTGATTGTGAGGAGTTCAAGCTCCTTTTACTTTCGGTCTTTCCAACTTGGGGGAGAGTTGGCTATTTTTTTTTTTTAAAGAAAAAAAAAATGGCCAGGCTTTATTTTCATCTTACCAATGCAAAATCATTTGTGTTCTGCATAAATAGCTTCACTAAGAATTATAACTTTTCCTATTTGTTCGATAGTCATATAAGCAGAACATCAACGGAAAAACTAGTGGCCTCTACCTGTCCTGTAGGATTCTTCCCTCTTCCTGCCCCAACAAATGGGATGTATTCTCCCTATTATTCTGGAGCTTGCCTTTTCAGCTAAATATATATATGTTATATAAATACATATATAATATATGAACATATATATAAATCCATATATAACATATACATTGTTGCTGTTCAGTCACCCAGTCGTGTCTGACTCTTCCAAACCCCATGCACTGCAGAGTGCCAGGCCTCCCTGTCCCTCACCATCTCCCAAAGTTTGCCCAAGTTCATGTCCATTGCATCAGTGATGCTGTCCGGCCATTTCATCTTCTGATGCCCTCTTCTCCTTCTGCCTTAGTCTTTCCCAGCATCAGGGACTTCTCCAATGAGTCAGCTGTTCGCATCAGATGACCAAAATACTGGAGTTTCAGCCTCAGCATCAGTCCTTCCAACGAGTATTCAGGGTGACTGTTTTGAACATATATGGTACATAAATACATATATAACATATAAATACATTTATAACATATAAATACATATAAACATATAATGCACAAACATAAATGCATATATAATGTATAGCAGCATATATACTATATGAAATGTATAAATACATATGCAATATAAAATACATATATAATATATAAATATACACACATGTGTGTCTGCGTGTACTTTGGCATTCCTATGTTCCTACAGGCTGAACCTCTGTTTACCAGGTTGGTGGGCTTCCCCACTCTCCGCTGGGGTCAGACCCACTTATCCCATCTCCGGTCCCACGTAAGTTTGTATACTAATCCCTTCATGCACAATTACAGTCCTAAGACTGTCTCCCACTCGTGCAAACACAGCCTGTGCACACGAACGGAGAGGCGCTGCATTTAAGCAATAGGGGACCCTGGGGGAACTCCTTTCGCCTGAGAGGGAGAGGCTGGAACTATGCGGGTCCTAAGCGCAATCTTCGGGACCGGTCCTCTTGCTCTCGGGTCTCGGGAATGCTGGCAGCCGGGCGGTGGGTAGAAAACCCGGCCGGCGGTCCTCGCTCCGGGTCACCGCTCCCCATCGGTCTGCTCACGGGGGCCGGGGTCGGGCTCCGGGGGAGTGGGGCCTCTAGGACCCCAGTAACTCAGGACTGAGCGGCCACCCGAGTGACTCGTTCGGTCGCGGTGGGTGAAATCGGCCGTAGTACCCCTCGGGGGACCGAGTTCCGGTCTGACAGATGGCTAGTATTAAGCTCCGCGCCGTCTTCACTCGGATGGTGGAAGATGTGGAGCACACCTCTGTGGGCCACCCCTCTTGCGGGCCTCCCGCCGGAGGGACTCAGGCCGGCGCTGCGAGATCCGATCGGGAGCGACTCGGTCCCCAGGGAGGCGGGGTGGGTGGTGTGGTGGGCTTCCTGGAGGAGGTGGCGCTGCGCTGGGGCCTTGCTGAACCCACGAGACAACCGGACCAACTCCCCCCGCCCCTGCCAGGGCCTGGGCGCGCCCCCGCTCTACGGATCCCCTCTGCCCACGCTCAACAAGACCCCCCTGGACCGCGTGGAGCCAGACCCGGCCTTCTTCGCCTTGCCAATGCCCAGACACTGTGGGCCGTCGGGTCCCTGCCCTCCCGGCTGGGCCTGGAGACCCCCAGCGCACGGAACTCACCCCCAACCCCTCTGCCAAGGCGCCACCAGGGGACCGCGTGGTCCCCCACCTGCTTGCTCGCCTTCGCGATGCTGGCTTAGACCCGGCGGCGCTCTGTCCTCGGAGGTCGGCTGAATTACAACCACCGGCCTATGAAACTTTGCTGTTTGTCCACGAATGAAGGTAATAATAAAAACGTTTAACTGTTACCATCTCAAAGGAGGCGAGGCAAAGTGTCCATGGCTTCAGTGAAAAATTGATGAACCGCGGTAGAAAGCACTTTTTTCCCCCTGGAAAGCTCTCTTACCCCAGCTGGTTTTAAACTTTTAACACTGACTGTGTATCTTTTGCATTTCAAGCCACTGTTTCTAGACTTCTTGGTTATCGACACCTGTAAATTTGTAAATAAAGCTTTCCGAAAGTATCTGCATATGGAGATTTTATATTCTTTGGTAAAATTATTTAATAAGTTGTGTCTGTGTCAGTTGGGGTCTTAATTAAAATGGTGAAAGAAGGAAGATTAAGGGGCAAAGAGAGTGTTTATATAGGGGGCTCTACGGAGGGACCATTGGCTTCGTAAGCCAGGCAGTGGCTCAGAGCGTCACCCATCACTGGTGGGTGGAAGAAGGGAGAGCCCTTGCTGGAGCCCAGGGTAGTGGTAGGCTTAGGGATCCCGCTAGCCAGGCAGGACCTCTGGCTGGGGGATGAGGAGTGAAGCTGCGTCAGTCAGAACCCACCAGGATGGGGCCAGAAAATAGACCCTGGAAGAAACTCCTGTCACTCTCCTGACTTTCTGAGACTGCTCCTCCTTGGCCAGACCTACCTACAGACCTAGAGGACAGGGGCATGGATGCTGCCCCCGGGAGGGGGTGGGGACCGTGTCTCCTGTGGTAGAAAAAGTCCAGGCTTTCCCGGAATCAGCTAGCTCCACGGGAGGGAGCTCAGCACAAAACTCCAGACCAAAGTAGCTGCCGGGCTCTGTGTGTGACCTGTAAGGGATACCAGGAGGGACCCTCAGCTAGCTGCTGCTCTTCTCAACCTCGGGATCCCTGCGTGGAGCAGGGGTGAAGCTATTGCTGCAGAGGTAGGCTGGGCCACAACAGAACCTGCCTTTCCAGGGGACAGTACTGAGCCGGCAAGTCCAGGCTCCCGGGAGGAAGGAGGGCCAGGCTGCTGAAGTCTTCAGGTGTGCCTGTACGGTTTAAAAGCCTCAGTGTTGGTGTTCTTCTTGCTTAAAAGACAGGGATTCCTAACAGATGCCCAGGGAGCAAGCAGGCTGTACACATGATGGCAAACTCCTCCAGTCGTCAGATGTGGGGGTCCTGGGGCAGCAGCGTTTGCCCCGCCTGAGAGGTGGTTAGTAATGCCAAGTTCCAGGCCAGGGCAGCATTTCTGTGTCCAATCCTGAGTTACAACAGTGCTTTTCGACTCAGATTGTGTCTTGTTGTTCAGTCGCTGAGTTCTGTCCGACTCTTTGCAACCCCATGGACTGCAGCACACCAGGCTTCCCTGTCCTTCGCTATCAGAGTGTGTCTGCCTCTTGCTCAATACAATGCAATTCTGACTGAGTAGGGCCGAGATGCTGCATTTCTAACAAATTCCCAGACAAGGGTGACACCCCACTCTTGCAGTGTCAGACCCTAGGTCCCTTAGCCACACTGACTTCTTAGGGACCATCCGTGAGCTAACACATGCCGTGTTCAGGAACAAACACAGAGTCATTTTAGAAGAGCCACTGGACAGTCCTGGGTCATTTTTGCCCACTGGCCAAGTGTGCCCTGCTCTTCCCCGCTCTGCGCCCCCCTCAAAGCCCGCCCTTCCACCTCGCCATGGAGATCTCATTTTCCTCCAAAGTCCTGTGAATGCTGGAACTAGAACTACAGCTGTGACAGCCGTGGGAAGCCATCGTGCTCGCTGAGAGGATCATGTACTGTGCAGCTTGCTTTGTTAATCACTGGCTTATGGAAAGTAGAGGGACTCAGAAGATTTAGAAGGCTCTGAATTCTCAGATGTTGTGCTACTGGAAATGCCTGGCTATAACCTAGGAAGAAACAAGCAAATAAGAAATAGATTGGTGAAGTGTTCAACAATAGCTAACTTAGGGTGAGACCGATGGAAATACCCAGTGGGTGTGGACGTGACACCACCAGTACTGCTCACACCAGCGTGCACCAGCTCACACTGGGCGTGCACCAGCTCATATTGGTCAGGTCCCCCCTTTATCGCTGCCCTGGTGCAACCTTGCTGGTGGTGTCACATCCACACCCACTGGGCATTTCCATTGGTCTCACCCTAAGTCAGCTATTGTTGAACACTTCACCAATCTATTTCTTATTTGCTTGTTTCTTCCTAGGTTACAGCCAGGCATTTCCTGTAGTATAGCATCTGAGAATTCAGTGCCTTCTAAATCTTCTGAGTCCCTCTACCTATCGTAAGCCAGTGATTATCAAAGCAAGCTGCACAGTACATTCAGCCTTTGAGAAAGAAGATCTCCCTCTAAGAGATTCTGACCAAATGGTTTGGCCTAAAAATCCCCACTGAATAAAACATAACTCTCAACTTTGAGGCTGTGACTATTTTTTAAGTTGACAGCTTGTTTCATACTAGGTTACAGCCAGGCATTTCCGGTAGCACATCTGAGAATTTAGTACCTTCTAAATCTTCTGAGTGATTATCAAAGCAAGCTGCTCCGCATGATCTCTTCTTTAGAAAGAAGACTGAGACTCGATCTCCTTCCAAGAGATTTTGACCAAATGGCTTTGGCGGGCCCATGGACAGAGAAGACTGGTAAGCTACAGTCCATAAGGTCGCACAGAGTCAGACATGACTGAAGTGACTCAGCACGTGCACATACACACCATCAGGGTGTTTCAAAATTTAAAATCTCTTGAGGTGATTGTGATCGTGGCTATTAAAAAGAGGAAAATATTGATATCAGAACTACCCAAGAAGTCAGCTGTTTGTCTATTTATTTTATCAAATGTTTATTGAGCATCTATTAAATGCGAGGCACTATATTGAGAACACATTCTGTGTTCTCAAGGAACATAAGGTTTTTTTACATGCAGGAAAGGAATGTAGACAAACAATGGTTAATGGTGGTCAGGGCAGTAAAGAATTGTTTTGGCAGAAAGCAGAGTGATGGATTCTGAGTGAAGGGGCCTGGATTAAAAATAATAATAACTGACCTGGACTTCCCTGGTGGCTCAGATGGTAAAGAATCTGCCTGCAATGCAGGACACCTTGGTTTAATCCCTGGGTCAGGAAGATCCCCTAGAAGAGGACATGGCAACCCACTCTGGTACTCTTGCCTGGAGAATTCCGTGGCCAGAGGAGCCTCATAGGCTCCAGTCCATGGGGTTGCAGAGAGTTACAACTGAGCAAGAGTCAGACACGACTGAAGACTCTTTCTGTTCTGAGCACTTCCTCTGGGTGGGGAGGCCCCAGGGAAGCACTGTTGCTCACCTGAGGCCTTGAAGCTGGACAGAGTTAAGTAGGGAAGGGAAGTGGGGGTGGTGGCTGGGAGGACGGTGAGAGGTGGGGAAACTAGGGGAGGTTACTCCTGTTTTCTTCGTAAAATCAGGGTGAAGTCTGTCAGCTCCAGGTGGAGAACCTCCGTGTACTACAAAGGCCCAGAGGAGACAGTTTCCCAGACTGACTTCCCTCTTCAGGGCAATCCAGATTAGCATCTAAGAAGTGGGACTGGAGGAGGCTTTTGAAGCTGGGGTTTTAGAATCACTGCCTTGCGATCAGAATCACCTCAAGAGATTTTAAAATTTGAAGCATTCTGACGGCAGGCTAAAGCGATTTGATCAGAATCTCCTAGGGGGAGGTTGAGCCTCAGTCTTCTTTCTAAAGGATAGATCGGACTGTGCAGCTTGCTTTGATAATCACTGGTTTATGGATAATCCCTCAGAAGATTTAGAAGGTACAAGAGGGTCAGGGAATGTTGGTCAGATTTCAGCTCAAGGGTTTAATGGAGTTGGGTATGGAGGGAATGAGGTCTGGAGAGAGCTGTTAGGCTGCAGGTAGGAAAAAAGCAAAGGAATTTTTTTTAAAGGGGGAAAAAAAAAAAAAGAAACTGAGGGAGAAGCCAGAATGCTAAGAGAATGCATCAGAGGGGACTTCCAAGATGACCCGGGTCAGGGTGCTGATAGTGAGCCAGGTGGGGCTGGGGTGGGGCTCCTGGGTGTGGGGGAGGTGAAGGGTGCAGGGCCGAGCAGCCAGGGGACGTGGACCCCGCGTGGTACCTGGAGCCCCGCAGGGGCAGTAGAGGAGGGGGACCGTAATTCTCTCCGTGCAGATTTCGAGAACCTCCTGCCGGGGGGAGTGGATTTAATCAAGTCATCCAGGATATGAGGAGGGAAGTTAGAAAAGAAGGCCAGGAGCTCGCCATTGAAATGCAAAATGGAGCGATGGTGAAACAGGAAAATCCACTCTTACTGGACCACAGGGAGGAAGAAGTAGCAGAAACTCTTAGTGATAAAAGGAAGTTTTCCACACCTCTCTGGAAACCAGGAGATGGAGGTTTTTAACTCAGGGGCATAAGATCTAGAGTTGGGACGTATTGCTGAAAGACATGCTGCTGACAGCAGCGGCAGCCCAAGGCTAAGCAAGCCCACATCTTTTATCAACCTTTGTAATCAGCGGTGGGGTTTGCAGATAAGTGTGATTAGCAATGCCCTGCTTCTAAGAATTTCCTGTTTGAAATAATTGTTCTTGATCACTAAGGTGCTAAACTTGAAAAATCATTATTAACAAAACCATTTTTTTTTTTCCTTCCTACCAGCTCAATACTGATTCCTGAGCCAAAGCCTCAGGCTTTGGTTAGCATTTTGCTCAGCCCGGATGGCCTGACTTCCCACACTTGGCCTCCAGGGAGACCCTCTCATTCCTAATATTGAGCAACCGTGACCAGGCTCCCTGACTGTCCGACAGGCACAGGGACGATGCCCTGGTCAAGACGGGCCCTGCTGCCCTGAGGCCTGACTGCAAGCACAGAAGCTGGCGGCTTCTACAGAGTTGCCCAGGAGGGAGGAGAGCACGCAGGCACACGGAACCTTGGGTTTTCTCCAAAAAGGCCGCTCCGGAGACCCTAAGAGGCGTTCCCCTAGGGGGAGAGACAGCCGCCCAAGGACCTTCAAATTCAAAACCAGAGGCAAGCTCCATTCATGCTCTAACGGAAGCATCACTGACCCCTGACCCCTGGCAGCCAGTACCAGATCTCACCAGGGCCACTCATGCTTCTCCGGAGAACACGCAGGGTAGGCGAGTTCTTGGCTGTCCCCAGGTGTTCCTTGGGCTCAACCCCTGCGGGGTGGCCAGCCTCTCCACCCCAAAACCCAGTGAGGTGTGGGGGAGCCTCAGGCCGCCAGCCTGTGGCGTTCCTCATCCTGCTTGGCCCGGCTTGAAAGCATGAACAATCCCTTCCAGGCAGTCTCCGTTCTCACTTCCCTCTTCCCAAGAGGGCCCCTCCTCAGGTCTGGTCTGACCCGTGGGGGTCAACATCCTCTCCGGCAGACCACTGCCCTCCCCCCGCCCCCCACTTCCTCCCTCGGGCTGTGCTGCAGCCTGTTTTTTTTTTTTTTTGGTTCAGGAGCGCCCAGAGAAGGGTTTCCTCTGCTTGGCCGGTGATCATGTCAAACATTCTGGGTTCAGGGTCTTGGGTTACTGGGGATTTAAAAGCAGAAAGATCGGGGAGCTCTGGGAAGAGACATTGTTGGAGGACAGAGAAGAAAAGTCCGCCTGGGAGGCAGGCAGAGGGGCCCCGGGGAGGGACCAGCCAGAGGGGCTGCGGAGGGGGCTCGTGAGGGGCTCTGAGGACAGTCGCCAGCAGGCGACCGCGGTGGTCAGGGCACAGGCAGAGAGAGAGGGCCACATTGCAGTGGGGCTGCTGTGACCGACCACTCAGAACACCTGTTTCTTCTTCTATACAGTGTGGATCATAGCAACTACCCGCGGAGTCATTGAAAGGGCTAGAGACATGTGTGGCGTGCTGAAAAGAGTGATGTGGCCAGGAGGACCTCGGCATTCTTATGACCAGGTGTATCCTTGCAGGTTGCGGAAGGGAGTGGGTGGCATCTGCACCTCACCCTGCCTGATCCTGTAGTGACCAGGTAACTGACCAACCTCAATTCCCCAGGATGTAAACACAGAATGGTTTTGTGTTTCTTTCCAAGTATGGCTTCCGTGATGCTCTCCTAATTCTCCCTGACTTGCTCTTTAATGAATTCTTGGGAAGAATTTATTACTTTCTAGTTACTTTTAGTTGTTAAAATCTAACCTGTTTTATTTATTTGGAAAACGAAGAATGTGAAAGGTCAGTTCACTGTCAAGCCTCAGTCTTAGTTGAAATCTTATCCTTTCCATTCTCCTCCTGAGGGTGTAAGCAGGGACCTATCTCTTGGTCCTGGAGGAGGGTCTTGCTTGTCTCACAGATACGCCCTCCCCAAGGCCAGTACCTGCTGTGTGCGCTGGTGGTGGAGTGTGGGGCAAGGAGGGGAGGAGGACAAATGCCTTTTTACTTACCTGGCCACTGCCATAGTTCTCTCTCTAATGCGCCTGTGGAAATCATTCACCGGTTTTAAAGCCCCAGCATGACAGGGCTTGGCTCTCTCATGGCCACAGGGAGGGCTCTGAGGGGCCTCCACCATGCCCACTTCTCTGGCCGGAGATGGATTGTGGCAGGACGCATCCACACCCACTCTCCTCTCAACCCCTGCCCTGGGCAGTGATCCCACAGTGTCCTGGGAAGGCCGCTTCTTTGCGGTGCACCAAGAGGGCTGACGCCTGGCCATTCTGCACGGTGCCCTCCATCATGATTCAGATGGTAAAGAATCTGTCTGCAGTGCAGGAGGTTCCATCCCTGGGTCAGGAAGATCCCCTGGAGAAGGAAATGGCGACTCACTCCAGTATTCTTACCTGGGAAATCCCATGGACAGAGGACACTGGCAGGCTAAACAGTCTGTGGGGTCACAGAGTCAGACACAACTGAACAACTAACACACAGACACACTTGGCCCCAGGGAGATTCGTGAGTCTATGGAGGTCATGAGATTACCCGGGGTCACCCCTGCCATCCCCTGTCCACTTCACCTCTGTTCAGGCAAGGTCTCAAGTCTGATTCTAAGCTCACAATAAAATAGAGCGATTAGAACAATATATCATAATAAAAGTTATGTGAATGTAGTCTCTCTCAAAATACCTTACTGTCCTGTAGTCACCATTCTTGTGATGGTAAAATGTCTATGTGGTGGGCTAAGGGAAGGGAATGAGGTAGGTATTGGGACGCCATGTTGGCCTCTGCTGACCTGACAACGTGTGAGGAGGAGGAGCCTTGCTCCAGCTGATGCTGGATCTGCGATTGTGATGACGTCGATGACTGGATGTCAGGAGCAGATGAGGCTCATGGTTGGGCATCTGGGAAAGGATGGAGCTGGATCACTTGTGATTTCATCATGCTATTCAGAATGACACACAATTTAAAACTCGGGAATTGCTTATTTCCAGAATTTTCCATTTAATATTTTCAGACCTCAGTTGACCATGGGCAGCACAAACTGTAGAAAGCAAAACTATGGATAAGGATCGCTAATTTGCATCTACTGTCTTTCTTTGTCAGTCTTGCTGCCAGTGTGTTAATTTTACTGATCTTTTCAAAGGACCAGCTCTTTGCTTCGTTGATTTTCCTTATGTTTTTCTGATTTCAGTTTCATTGATTTCTTATCCCCCCGGCCCCTCAGTAAGGTATTCTTTTTCTCTGGCTTTAATGCTGCTTTCAAGAATTTTACTTTGTCTTCAATTAATTATGATATGTCTTTGACCAAATTTCTTTGAGTTTATCCTGTTTGGATTTGCTCAGGTACTTTAATCTGTAGATTTATGTTTTTGACAAATTTGGAAAGTTTTGGTTATTATATCTTCAAGTGATTTTTAAGCTCTGTTGTCTCTCTTTCTGAGACTCTGATTATATGAATGATAGCTCTTATGTTAAGAGTCCCAACGGTCCCTGAAACTCTATCATTGTATTTTTAAAATCTGTTTTCTCTGTTGTTCAGACTGAGTAATTTCTATTTTTCTCTCTTCCATCACTGATTCTTTCCTATCCCTTTTATTCTGTTGCTGATCCTTTTTTGTTTTGTTTTGTTATTTATCCTTGATGGATCTCTTCTGGGACTCTGTAAAGGTAGGATGACCCAGAAATGGATAAGAGAGACTCCTAAGAGGATGAATTGTACTTCCTGTCACTCACACACACATGGGGCGTCAAATCAGTTTTAATTTAATTGACGGAAGTGAAATAAATAAACAGTAGTTGAACTCCAAGTGTTTAGCATTTGTTTATGTTGATTACCATGAATTGGTAAGAGACATCACTTTGCTGACAAAGGTCCATACGGTTAAAACTATAGTTTTTCTGGCAGTCATGTATGGATGTGAGGGTTGGACTGTAAAGAACGCTGAGTGCTGAAGAATTGATACTTTCAAATTGTGGTGCTGGAGAAGACTCTGAAGAGTCCCTTGGACAGCAAGGCAATCAAACCAGTCCATCCTAAAGGAAATCAACTCTGAATATTCACTGGAAGGACTGATGCAGAAAATGAAGCTGCAATACTTTGGCCACCTGATGCAAAGAGCCAACTCATTGGAAAAGACCCAGACGCTGGGAAAGATTGAAGGCAGGAGGAGAAGGGGGCAACAGAAGATGAGGTGGTTGGGTGGCATCACTGACTTAATGGACATGAGCAAACTCCGGGAGGTAGTGATGGACAAGGGAGCCTGGCATGCTGCAGTCCATGGGATCGCAAAGAGTTGGACATGACTTAGTGACTGAGCAACAACAACCACATGAGTTGAGGTCAGACTATAGAAGCTTTTGAAAATCAGGCAAATGTGTTTGAATTTTAATTCTATAGGCAAGCAGAATCATTAGATGTTTGTGAAAGGACATGGGAAATATCCCACGGGCAACTCTATGCTAGGGGCATAGTATCCTCACAGGGTACAAAACTTGTAGTGTGTGCAGAAGCCTGTGGGGTCAAGCAGACAAGCCAACTAGCCTGTCTGGAGTGGAGGAGAAGTTATAAACCATCAGGAAAGAGAAAGCCCTGAGTGACACTTCTTAAAAAGGGGTTTCCCACAAGGAGTTAAAAACAATTCCAAGATCTGAACTTATTTCCACTCTCTTTCTTATCAGAGTAAAATGCATTTCAGTGGATATTTCTTGGAGTTATCAAGGGAATAGGTTTATTGTTCATGCAGAGGGTGGCAGCACCATTTACCAAGGAGAACGTATTTAAGTCTTGGGCTCTTTCCAAGGCATTGTAAAAGTACTTTACAGTGTCGGATTTACTTTAAAGCTCCTTGTTATTGCAGTTGAGAAACAAAATGTATCCTGCACACATCCTATTCAAAACAGAAATTTTCTCCTCTGTTGAACATAGATAAAGAATGCAAGAATATGCATTTCATAGCGTGAGTTCACCTTGATATTAGATGGAAACAGGACCTGGCGCTTTTCACGACCAGGTTCATGGTAGAAGAGGGCACAAATCAAACATACATTTGGAAATGTGATTTGGTTATGTCTTCAGTAGTCTAATGAGGGTGGCAGTCAGTTCTTAAGAAAATAAAGTGAAGGAAAATCCATGTCTCTTCCTCCACCACTCCTCTCCCTCCTCCACCCCCTTCTTTAGAAATACTGCAGGTGAAAGTATGTATGTGTAGCATCATGACACTTATTAGACACGTAGAAACTGTTTTCCCTTAGAAGAAACTTGTTCACTCCCCAGGCTACACTTCCCTGTCTGATATAGAGACTAGTGTCTGCCTTTGGGAGCAGCTCGGTGCCATGGGGACCCCATGGGCAGCACAATTTTTTCTTTTCTCAGCTTGCAGCAGACTGACCTCAGTAGTTGCAGCACTTGGGCTTAGTTGCTGCTAGTCATGTGAGATCTTCCCAAGCCAGGCATTGAACCTGAGTCTCTCATGTCTCCTGCATTGGCAGGTGGGTTCTTTACCACTAGCGCCACCTGGCAAGCTCATAGAAGAGTACTTGAACAAAAAACATACTGAAAGCTGCTGCTGCTTGCCAACTTTTATTAACAGTAAGAGAACCTAGGAGAAAATTTCCAACAAGTTTCTTGTTCAGCCTTTCTGGTTCTGAATGTTCAGCTCACTCATAAAAGTGGCCCCTCCTGAGTCCTGCCTGGGGAGGCAGCTGGGGTAAGAGTGTCAATCAGCAGAGCTTTGAGCGTCACTCCAGCCCTCGGACATTTTGCCTCTGGGTCCTTAGAACCACACTGGGCGTTGAGTCTGCTATGTCTAACTAGACTCAGTCATTGAAAGGCAGTGAGATAAAAAGAGAGAAATCTGGTAATCTTGTTTTGAGAGTAAGAGATTAGGAGATTCTTAGTTGTTTCTAGACTTGGCTGCTTATTCACAATACTTGATGAGCTTGCTAAAGAAGATACAACTGTTTTTGTTTTTTAATTTTATTGGAGTGTAGTTGACGGACAATGATGAAAATATGCAGATGCTGGAGATGTACCTCCTTCTGCTCTTTCCACCTCAAATCCCAAGCTCCTAAGTCAGGTACATGTATGTGTAGGGTTGTGTGTACATGTATATGTGTGCACACGTGTGCATGCATTTGTATTAGTGGTGTACAACAATCCTTCATTAATATTACTGTTACTGTCATTACTAGTATCTTTTTACAGTTCTGGGAGCAGACTGAGCCCAGCTTGGCAGGTCCTGCTCTGGGTCTTCTGTGCAGGGCCATAGGAAGTGGCTGATGCTGGAGCCATCCTGGGGGCTTCCTTTCTCACACGTCTGGACTGCGGCTCAAGACACCCACACTCAGCTTCTCCTGGTGGCCGGCAAGGAACCTAACATTTTTACCAGTGCCCCCCTCCACCGCCTTTCCCCCCAGGGTGACTCTTGATGAGCTAGGCAGTGATTTATGATTACTCTTAGGAACTATTGGACTCCTCCTGCACTCTCTCTAAAGTCTCTCTGTACTTTACTCCTGCCAATGCAGGAGACTCAGGTTTTTTTGATCCTTGGGTTGGGAAGATCCCCTGGAGAAAGAAATGGCGACCCACTCCAGTATTCTTGCCTGGGAAATCCCATGGACAGAGGAGCCTGGTAGACTGCAGTCTATGGGATCGCAAAGATTTGGACACGCTAAACTACAGGACAAGCATGCATTTTTTAGTCCCTTATTGTTGTTCAGTTGACCAGTTGTGTCTGAGTCTTTACGACTCCACAGACTACAGCACGCCAGGCCTCCCTGTCCCTCATCATCTCCCTGAGTTTGCCCAAGTTTGTGTTCATTGCATTGGTGATGCCATCCAACCATCTCATCCTCTGACACCCTCTTCTCCTGCTCTCAATCTTTTCCAGCATCGGGGACTTTTCCAATGAGTTGTCTGTTCACATCAGATGACCAAAATACTGGAACTTCAGCTTTAACATCAGCCCTTCCAGTAAATAGTCAGGGTTGATCTCCCTTAAGATTGACTGGTTTGATCTCCTTGCTGTCCAGGGGACTTTCAGAGGTCTTCTTCAGCACCAAAGTTCAAAGATATCATCAATTTTTTGGCATTCTACCTTCTTTACAGTCCAGCTCTCACAACCGTACATGACCACTGGGAAGACCATAGCCTTGACTATACGGACCTTTGTTGGCAGAGTAATGTCTCTGCTTTTCAATGCACTCTCTAGGTTTGTCAATGCTTACCTGCCAAGAAGCAATCGTCTTCTGATTTTATGGCTACAGTCATTGTCCACGGTGATTTTGGAGTCCAAGAAGAGGAAATCTATCACCACTTCCACCTTTTCCCCTTCTATTTGCCATGATCTTAGTTTTTTAAATATTTAGTCTTTAAACCATCTCTTTCACTCTCCTCCTTCATCCTCATCAAGAGGTTCTTTAGTTCCTCTTCACTTTTAAGTCCCTTAAAATTGTAAAATTCTAGAATTCAAGCCATCACTTTTCTTTTGACTTAAAGATCATCTTCCAAGAGAACACAGGTGTTTCTCAAAGCAAACTGTCTTATTAAGACAAAAATTCCAAATATAGGATTATCAGAAATCCTTATAAAAAACTGAGAATGCTGCCCACTGGAATCCTGTTTACTCAGTTGGACTCACCTTTATTTAGTCATCCCCACGACAGACACTCTCCTAGGAAAAGGGTGTAGTCTTGTATTCATTTTATGACTGCTAACAAAGGTTACACATTATCCAGAGAAGTAGCCGAACAGATGCTGAAGCTGAAGCTCCAACACTTTGGCCACCTGATTTGAAGAGCTGAATCATTGGAAAAGACCCTGATGCTGGGAAAGATTGAGGGCAAGAGGAGAAGGGGGTGACAGAGGATGAGTTGGTTGGATGGCGTCAACAACTCAATGGACATGAATAAGAGCAAACTCTGGGAGATGATGAAAGACAGAAGACAGTGAAGTCTGGTGTGCTGCAGTCTGTGGGGTCACAAAGAGTTGGACACAACTGAGCAACTGAACAACAACAACAAAGGGTGCATGTTATCCAGAGAAGCAGGACATTGCAGCCGGGTCTGTGTTTCCTGGGGACTCACACTCCTCCCGCTGCCTGTGGGATTGTCAGTGTGGGGCAGGAGAGGAAATGAGAGCATTTACACAGAGTAGAATTTCCTGTGAGGCTACCTGCTGGGTCTGGCTCTGGATTGCCTCGTATATTGGGCCAGGACTGGAGGTAGCCATGAAAGCATCAAGTGCCAGGGGTGTTTTACTTTCCAGCGTTGTAGAGTGGGGTCCCTATCACCAGTGCATTGGCAAGCTTGTGTCACGCATCTCACAGACATCTCCTTCACTGTAACATGATGCTACCTGATTTTAGCATTTGGGTCCCGTTGATATCTTCACTGGACTTCCCAGGTGTCTTATTGGTAAGCCGCCCTCTCCCCTTGGTAATGCAGAAGATGCAGGAGATGAGGATTCGATCCCTGTGTGGGGGATATCCCCTGGAGGAGGAAATGGCAACCCACTCCATTATTCTTGCCTGGGAAACCCTATGGACAGAGAAACCTGGTGGGTTATAGTCCATGGGGTTGAGAAGAGTTGGAAATGACTGAGAGACTGATCATGTATGCGTGGTATCTTCACTGGGTAGACATTTTGGGACCTTTCTAGAAATCACTTCTAACTTGTCCCTTAGTAACAGATATGGCAAAATCTGGTTTTTCTTTGAACCAGATTTTGGTCATTTCTAGCATTAAAAGGAAAATGTAGTTAAGGAACACATAGTAATCAGTTGTTACTTCTCATCTCATTAATCTAAAAACGTAAGTTTACGGTAGATGTCATCACCTTTTTAAAAAAGATGGACAGCCCCCACATTGATTCTTACTGAAATTTTGAGTTTTTAAAAAGAGAAACTAGACACTTCCTCATATTAAATGAAAATTGACCAATTCAGTAATTTAAGGAAGGCTGAATGATGAATAACAATATTGTAATATTTTGTGTAAACGAATCACCACTCTGTTTTCTAATGATTCTTATTTTCTAATTTAGAATTGCCACCATATCTATGAATTCTCATTCTTTGGTGTAGAATGAAAACATTTTATGGGTTTCTGTAAGTCTGTTTGAAGCAGAAGGAAATGTATAATAGACTTTTTCCTTGAACACTCTCCTTCTGGGCAGGAAGTGGGTAATGTCAACCAAGAAAGGGATCCTTGGAGGGAGGAAAACCTGCCAGTGTGACAAACATCTCCCTCCCACCTTGCTGTGCTTTCCTCTTTAATATTTCTTACTTAAAACTCAACTGAAGATCAGCAGCCCTTTGATACCAGGGAGAAAGGGGTCAGACTACGGCTTAAAGTGATTAGGGGGGACTGGCAGCCTAAGCTCATCTTACTGTGATAAGAACTGGAGTGTTTTCTTTTCAAAACAAAAGCAAGTCCCATCTACAGGAGTGAAGGTTAGATAACAGCCAAGTTCTGGGGCTCACTCGTTGGGTGTCTGTAGGTCAATTTCATTTGAATCTCCCCATCTTCATAATAACAACATTGAAATCTCTGTTGTGCTAACTTGAGATAATTTATTGAAAATTTTCTTAAATTCTCAGGAAGTATTATGCACATCTAAGATAGTGGTACTCAAACCATCTTGATAAAAATGCATTTCTGTTTTATCTGGTAACAATATGCATATTTGCAAATCATTCTATATAAATTCGGTTCACTGAAAACAGTGCCATATGGGAGGAGACGTTTGAGTATTTAGTTTGCATTTCTGTGCATTCTTAATTTTCATAAGTTTCTTTTCTTTTGTTGTTAAAAATATAACTCTTCTGGGACTTCCCTGGCTGTCCAGTGGTTAAGACTTTGCCACCCAATGCAGGGGATAGGAGTTCGATACCTGGTCAGGGAACTAAGATCCCACATGCCTTAGGGCTTCCCTCCCCCCCTCCCCCCCACCAAAATGTAAAACAGATTCAGTATTGTAACAAATTCAATAAAGACTTTAAAAATGGTCCACATAAAAAATATTTTTTAAAAACCCCAACTATTCATTAAATAAATAATTATTGATTACTTATCATGTGGAGGACTCTGTTATATAGTTCATGTGGGGCACATAAAAGTGATAAAACACTGTTTTTGTCCTCCCAGAACTGTTCACATTATCTGGAACCTTCCCTTTTGAATCATTAAACTTATCTGTAGGTGGCACAGGTGTCTTTCTTGAAATCATTCCTCGTGTGGTGAACAGAATTGATCATCCTTAGGATGTCAACAGATTTGCAATGACAGCCTTCATCAGATAATGTGTTTCTTAGAAAGGAAGTTCAAAAGAACCAATTCTGTTAGATTGCTGACCTTGACCTCCTGTGGCCAAAAATCCTGTTTCCCTGTGTTTTGAAAGGAAACATGTTTTGAGCAAAGCTCCCAATCCCAGATTCAGTGGTTTTCCTTAAAGAGAGACAACAATGGAATTCTGGGAGAGACCTGACCGAAGCGGATCCATCTGATCCCTCTCAGGAGAGAGCAGTGTTTGTTTACTTTGCTGGGAGAGCTATATTTCTATGCATGTTCTATTATTAGAGTCCTTTGAAGTAGAAAAGTCATATGTCATGGACCTCCTTGGGATTAAATACGCTGAGGCTGTTTATCTCATGTGTACGTAGAGTACATAGGAAAGGAGAAAACACCTGTTTGTTGAAAACAGACTCTGAGGAATTAGGAAGCAAATGTTTGTAAGTTTTGATTCTCTGCGTAGTGTCAGTCACAGTTATTTATCTTACATTACAGGCTGCTATGTGGATAGATGGTTTTAAAGAGGAATGAAAGCCAAGAAATGTAGATAGAAAGTTATGTGGTATCTAGAAATCATGTTGGACTGGAAGGTAACCAGGGGTGATTCCTGCCCTGATTATGTATGTTGTGAACTTCTGATGAGAGAAACCATATGAAGTTGCTTTTGGAACATAGCTATTAACAAACTAAAACATTTCTTATTTCTTTGTTTTGATCATCACTTATTTATATTTAAAGCTCTTTTAGAAATTAAAAACAGGAAAGCTCAAACTATTTTCTAATCGTTTTAGTCTTATCACAATATATCTTAAACTTTAAAACAATATTTACTTATTTATTTGGCTGTGCTAGGTCCTTGCAGCTTGCATGGTTTTTAGTTGTGGCTTGTTCTCTGACCTAGTTCTCTGACCAGCGATCGAACCTGGACCCCCTGCATTGGGAGCGTGGAGTCTTAGCCACTGGACCACCAAGGAAGTCCCTATCTTAAACTTCTTTACACATAAATTTATATCTCATTTTTATTTTTATTTTTTCCCAATTATTTTTATTAGCTGGAGGCTAATTACTTTACAATATTGTAGTGGTTTTTGCCATACATTGACATGAATCAGACATGGATTTACATGTGTTCCCCATCCCGATCCTCCCTCCCCATCCCATCCCTCTGGTTCATCCCAGTGCACCAGCCCTGAGCACTTGTCTCATGCATCCAACCTGGACTGGTGATCTGTTTCACACTTGATAACATACATGTTTCAATGCTGTTCTCTCAGATCATCCCACCCTCGCCTTCTCCCATAGAGTCCAAAAATCTGTTCTATACATCTGTGTCTCTTTTTCTGTCTTGCATATAAGGTTATTGTTACCATCTTTCTAAATTCCATATATATGTGTTAGTATATTGAATTGGTGTTTTTCTTTCTGGCTTACTTCACTCTGTATAATGGGCTCCAGTTTCATCCACCTCATTAGAACTGATTCAAATGAGTTCTTTTTAATGGCTGAGTAATATTCCATTGTGTATATGTACCACAGCTTTCTTTTTTTTTTTCCATTTATTTTTATTAGTTGGAGGCTAATTACTTTACAGTATTGTAGTGGTTTTTGCCATACATTGACATGAATCAGCCATGGATTTACATGTATTCCCCATCCCGATCCCCCCTCCCACCTCTCCCCATCTTATCCATTCATCTGCTGATGGGCGTCTAGGTTGCTTCCATGTCCTGGCTATTATAAACAGTGCTGCGGTGAACATTGGGGTACACGTGTCTCTTTCAGATCTGGTTTCCTCAGTGTGTATGCCCAGGAGTGGGATTGCTGGGTCATATGGCAATTCTATTTCCATTTTTAAAAGGCCTATGTACTATTTCCTATGTGAAAGTAAAAATCCATGTCCTTTATTGATAGATATTTAAATTATTTGGTTAAACTACAAAAAAGTCAAAGCTACAGTGAGCACTTGCATTACATATACTTTTACTCATTCTCAAACATCTCTTACTGAAAGTAAAGTGCATGAAAAGAGAGGAAAGATGATGTTTGTTCAAGATGATATTCTATTGAAGATGTGGACTAATATTGTTTATAGTTATGGAATAAAACTTTGTATCAGGTAATGAGAGAGCCAACTGTAAGGGTAAGTGCATTTTGAAATTGGTGAAGACAATCCATCTTGACTTCTGTCTCCAGGAAGATGGTGTCAACAGTCTCTTCCCTGTTCCTCTTGCTAACTAAAACCACTGGACATTTTACATAACATTAATGTTAGAAGACTCTGAAAGATGGAAAACAGAAACTAGGCTGGCTAGGGACCTTAGCACCTAGGCTTTATTTTTTCTCATGTATCCTAGATCAGGCATTAAGGAAACTGGCAACCTGGAAATACAAATGGACCCAGACTAGAAAAGCCTCAAGAAAAGTCTGCAATCTCTACACAAAGGACCAAGAAAAAGGAACCCTCACAGGAAAACTTTTAGAGAATATCTGCTCTACTGTAGCCAAACACCCCAGAAAAAACTGTGGTCTTAGCTCTCCCCCTGCAACCCCCCATCACCTCTGTTGCCCTGACAGCAAAAGCCTGGACTTCCATCCTTGCCCTGCTATATAACAAGGTGCCCTCAGCCACCAGTGGGGATTTAGTGAGGGCTGAGTGGGGAGTTGCAATGTCTACATGGACTCCCATCCCCCTGTAATGTCAGTGGAGACAGCATGGAGTGACTGAACTCACACCTCCTCCGCTGTTGGGCTGGTATCAGAGGAAGTCACAGAGAGTCAGGGCTTTTACTACTGCTAAGTTTAAGGAGGCTGCTCTCCACATGTGAATGCAGTCATGAAGAGCCTTCCCTCTAGCATCAAAAGAAGACAAATAGAAAACCCTGTATTAATGAGTAGCACTTTCCTTCCTCCACCAGAATGGTTTCAGAAGAGATCTTCCAAAGCATAAAATTTAAATAAGATCCAGATTCTAGAAAATAATATTCCATATGTCCAAAGTTCAACTGACTATTGCTTATTATAGCAAGGATCAGAAAAATCTCAACTAGAATAAACAAAAGGCAGCCAAGGAAAGCCAAAGATGACATGTTACACATACTAGATTTATCTAACAAAATTTCTAAAGCAGTCATAATATAATACATTTCAGTAAACAATTACAAAGACACTTGAAATAAATGGGGAAAAAAAGAGTAAGTCTCAGCAAAGAAATATGAACTCTCAGAAAAGAAAGTGAAAATATAAAAGAGAACCAAATGTGAATTTTGAAACTGAGAAACATAATAACCAAACAACGAGAAAAACCAACCAAATAAACCAAAATCCAACTGAATGGATGGGCTCAATAGCAGAATGGGGAATACAGGTGAAAGAATCTGAAGAGGGAAAGATAGAAATTATTTAATCTTAATAACAAAATGCTAAAAAATGAATAGTGCTTCAGTGGCATGTGGGTCTGTAATAAAAATCCAATATTCACGTCATCAAAGTCCCAAAGGGAGAGAAGAAACCAGATGGGGTTGAAAACAATGAAATAATAGCTGAAAAGCCCCCAAATTTGGCAAGAGACATAAACCTTCAATTAGAGGGGCTGAGAAATCCACAAACAAGCTAAAGTGAAATATTTCTGTGCCAAGACGGATCGTAGTCAAAGTTTTGAAAATTAAAGAAAGAAAACTTGAAAGCAGGTAGAGAGAAAAGCTGTACTACCTATAGGGGAAAAAGCAAGCCAAGTGGGTTCCTCATGAGAAATAATGGAGGCCAAAAAGTATCAGCATTCTCAAGAGCTGAGAGAAAAGAACCCCTAACCCAGAATCCTACCTCCAGGGAAAATATTCTTTAGGAATGAAGAGAAGGATACAGAGAAAAACAGAGACATATGAATACAGCCTGTTCTGGCTTCTTGGAGTAGAGACTTCAGTGCTGGGGAGGGAAGTGCTGATATGTAATTGACAAATTGCAAGAGGCTCTAGGTGATCATTCTGAGGGCCAAAAACTCCAAGGAGACCCACAATTCTGTGAGATTTACCTTTAGGGGCTTGATTCCTAGAGTATCAGAGAAAAATCCTCTCCTCTCAAGGGAAGGGGAAGAGGAACCATTCTGAAACAGAACAAAGCATTCTGATTTCTTTCTTTCTTTCTGTAGATGATATGACAATATTATTAAGGATCCAATAAATTCAACAGAAATTGTTTAACTATTGACAGAATAAGTTGGCTATATATAAGACAAAATACAGAATAAATATTACTTTCTTTTTTATTAGTGCTGAACAATTAGAAACTGAATGATACTATCAAAATTAGTCTGTAAAAACATGAGAAGTATTTAATCAAAGAATTATATATTTTTATTAAGGAAATAAAATAGGACTAAAATAGGTAGACATATAATAATTTCTAAGAGCATGCAGATGCTGCTTCTCCTCAAATCAATGTACGATTATAATGCAAATCTGACTAATAACCTGAGGAATTATTCTGGGAAATAAGTTGGCTCTAAAATTTATGTGGAAGAATAAGTTTGAAAAAGAAGAATTGTGAGGAGGAACTTGCTGAGATATTAAAAATACACTTATAATTATTTTAGTGTAAAGAGGCAATTGTACAAAAGCAGATAAATACATTACATTCCAGCTAAAGCTGGGACAGACACATTTGTACAGGTGGGTTTAATGTTATGATAATGAAAGTATTTTGAAGAAAATAAAGTCACTCCCACACTGCACACTTATAAAAGTTTTAGGGACTTCCCTGGTGGTCCAGTGGTTATGACTCTGCACTCTCAATGGAGGGGGCCCAGTTCGATCCCGGGTCAGGGAACTAGATGCTGCATGCTGCAGCTAAAGATCCCACATGCCACAATTAAGACCTGGGGCAGTACCTGCCCCCCACCCCTCCAAAAAAGGGTGTAGTATGAATTGAGCCTCTAAATGTAGAAGAAAAATTTGTACTGTATTGTTATGTTAGGGTAACTATACTTAGTAGCAAAAATATCTTAGGGTTACAGTAGCTTAATGCTCTACTATTAATATAGGAGAGCATCTTGAGTGTGGAGTCTGAGTTTGGAATTCTTCAGGGCATCCCTTCCAGGTGATAATTAAGGTATTGAGGTTGAGGCTGTGCCATCTTCTAAGCAATTTGAAATATGTGGTTTTGAGCTCAGCTACTGAACGAGAAGAGAGAGCTGGAGGGTTGAACAAGGGTGCCCATGGTCAGGGATCACAATGACAAAGAAATGAGTCGCTTCTGCTCACTTCCTGTTGGCTAGAACTAGTCATATACCAAGAACCTAGTTCTAAAATGTGCTGAAGCCCATGGAAATGTAGTCGGTATTAAATATGTCCATCCAAAAATATAGATACACATATATGAAAACCTCAGGGCTGGGAGAACATTTCTTTTGACTGTCTGGAAAAGAAAAAGCAATAAAAGGAAAAATCAATTTGACTCAAAACAAGATTTAAGGCATTAAACAGTGAAAGATGCCAAAAACAAGCTCAAAAGGCAAGCAACAGATTGAGACGATATTTGCCACACATATAAATGGCAAGATGTTAAAATTCCTGCTGTGCAGGAATTTTTCTATAAAGAAAAAATGACAAACTAATTAGAGAAGATAGCAAAGGATATTAAAAATTTTTAAATGCAGATGGTCGGACACATATGTACAAAGAAGTACACTGTGGTATTGTTGGCAATGGCATAAAAATGAAAATAATTTAATTTTCAGTTGGAATCTGACTGAATTGCATATGGCATGTCTATATATCAGAATACCATGTGGTCATTAAAAGAGAACAGAATTGGTCTCTATGTTGATATGAACAGCCCTTGATATATAAGGAGAAAAAAACAGATATAGATCACTATGGGAAACACGATTGTAATTTGAGGGAAATTAAATTTAATTGGAAATGTTAATAATATAGATGATTGATAAATAGGTAATAATGCAACATGTGTTAGTCACTCAGTTGTGTCCGACATTTGCGGCCCCATGGACTCTAGCCCGCTAGGCTCCTCTGTCCATGGCATTCTCCAGGCAAGAGTACTGGAGTGGGTTGCCATTCCCTTCTCCAGGAGATCTCCCGACTGGATCTCCTGCTCTGAAGGCAGATTCTTTACCGTTTGGAGCACCAGAGAAGCCCAATAATACATAATATGACAAAAGAATATGATAAAAATATGAGCCAAACTGTTAACTCTTTTTCTGAAAAGCAAAGGAGGGGACATTCCCTCTAATTCATATAGTTTTCTAAGTGGTAGCTGATTTTTTGAGTCTTTCTGCATTGTTTAAATAAAAATCCATCAGTAATATTAATTAATTCATTTATTCCTCCACTCAGGTACCCGTTTATCCATCTACCCCTATACCCATCACTCCATTCATTTGTTTTATGGTAGCCAAGCAACAGGTAATAAGGACCAATTCTTAGACACTGTGTTTGCCACAAGTATTGCAATTAACACTGGGTTGAGCTCAGCCCGGAATAAGCAGGATGCCCAAATGTTGTTTCCTCTTTCTTGACTGTTGATTTAAAAACAAACCAAGAAAACAAGAAGAGTCTGGCCCCGGTCTTCTTGAGCGCACCATCTGGAATGGCTTCCCTCCTCTCTAACCTTTGTCTGCCCTGTGGATGACACATTGGTGGGGAACATCCTTTATAGTAGGAAATGGAGGTCAATAAAATTTGCACCAGGCTTTCCAATTTAGTATCATCCCAGTCAGGACATCCCAAAATAAAGTGTGTTTCAAAAATAGATCTAGGAGGAGAAAAAGCCAGGATTGAAAACAAACAATTAATCCTTCTTCTGTCACTGATTCTGTGAGAAAACCAGATTAAAAAAAAAAAAATCAGTTTCTTGTTCAGGTGCAATGATTTTGCTTGTTGGAAAAAAAGTGTAAGAACAAAAATAGTGCAGAGAGTTTAGCGTTGTAAACCATCCTATAGAAGAAAACAGGAAGTTGTTTAACGGAAGAGAGTAACTGACCTCAGAACCTGAGACGTAAATGGCCCTTTGCATCTGCAACGTGTTGTGCTGATGCTTTATTGATCAAAGTTGAATTGCACACCACGTGTTCTTTTGTGGCGACCCTTGGGTTTATCAACAAAGTGAAGAGGTGGAGCATCCACAGTGTGGAATAATAAGGCATTCCAGCTGTTACACAGGAGAGGGAAACTCACCTGTCTCTATTCCAATATGTGTACTTCCGCATACACATATTTTTATGAGTGCATGCACGTGTGCATGAGATTTTGTACTGTATGGATCTTTTTTATAAATTGAAGTATAGTTGACTTACAATGCTGTGTTAGCCTCAGGTGTACAACAAAGTGATTCAGTTATTTATATATATATTTATATATATAATATATATTATTTATATATAAGTAAATATTTATATTTTTATTATATTTAAATATATATATATATATATATATATGCACATGCTCCCCTGGTAGCTCAGCTGGTAAAGAATCCATCTGCAGTGCAGGAGACCCCTATTTGATTCCTGGGTCAGGAAGATCTCCTGGAGAAGAGATAGGATACCCATTCCAGTATTTATGGGCTTCCCTGGTGGATCAAATGGTAAAGAATCTGCCTGCAATGAGAGAGACCTGGGTTCAATTCCCTGGGTTGGGAAGATCCCCTGGAGGAGGGTATGGCAACCCACTCCAGTATGCTTGCCTGGAGAATCCCCATGGACAGAGGAGCCTGGAGGGCTACAGCCCATGGGGTTGCAAAGAGTCGGACATGATTGAGCGACTAAGCAGAACACAGCATATATATATATATATATATATATATATATATATATATAATATATATATATATATATATATATTATATATATAATATACACATATATGTGTGTTCAGTTGCTCAGTTGTATCTGACTCTGTGACTCCATGAACTGTAACCCACAAGTTTCCTCTGTCCCTGGAATTTTCCAGGAAAGAATACTGGAGCTGGTTGCCTTTTCCTACTCTAGGGGATCTTTCTGAGCC
This sequence comes from Odocoileus virginianus, assembly GCF_023699985.2. Lineage (NCBI taxonomy): Eukaryota > Metazoa > Chordata > Mammalia > Artiodactyla > Cervidae > Odocoileus > Odocoileus virginianus. Next base: position 19,881,500 of record NC_069688.1, read on the forward strand.
AGGGATTGAACCTGTGTCACTTATATCTCTTGCATTGGCAGACATGTTCTTTACCGCCAGCAGCACCTCGGAAGCCTGTATACATATATATGTAATATATAGATACACTGTTACAGATTCTTTTCCCTTATAGGTTATTACAAAATACTGAGTATAGTTTCCTGTGCTATGCTATTAGTCCTCTGTTTTACATACAGTAGTGTGTATACATGTTAATCCTAAACTCTTAATTTATCCTTCCCTTCCCTTTCCCCTCTGGTAACCATAGTCTGTGGGTCTATTTCTGTTTTGTAAAGAAGTTCAGTAGTACCTTTTTTTTTTTTTTAAAAAGATTCCACATATAAGTGGTATCATATGGCTTTTGTCTTTCTCTCTTTGACTTACTTCACTTGGTATAAACATCTCTAGCCCATCTATATTGTTGCAAATAGCATGTTTCATTCTTTATTTTTTGTTTCATTCCTTTTTATGGCTGAGTAATATTCTAGTGCGCGCGCGCGCACAGACACACACACACACACACACACACACACGTATATGTACCACATCTTCTTTATCCATTCCCCAGTCAGTGGACATTTAGTTTGCTTTCATGTCTTGACTATTGTAAATAGTGCGGCAGTGAACACTGGGGTGTATTGTCCTGTAGGGATCTTTAATTGATTTTATGTGCAATTGGACAGACATCCCAAACCAATTGGAATTGTTTTCCTTGTTATAATCTTTAAAAGAATAGCTTCATTTTAGAAATAAATTTTTTTTTCCTATTTTTCAGACTCTTTTTCAGAATATATGTTCAAAGGCTACAGCCTTGAAAGGGAGAGAAATATTTCTTCCTAATATTCCATATAGTTGGTTCGTCTTATAGTGCTAATGTGGGAAAATATCCACCTAGAGCAGTTTCCTGTCCAAGAGCTTGTCTCGATGCCAAGAAAAACTGTCACTCTTAAACATTCTCCCCATGTAACAAAGAGAATTGGATTATCTTAAGTCCATACTCTGAAAATGCAGGCAAAATTTCTCCTTACGTGAAGCAAAGATGAGTCTCCGGGAGGTAGGTAGGAGAGGTTTTATTTTTATCCATTTTCCAGGAGAAGAAAGGAATATTCCAGGGGATTTTGTAATTCATTCAAGAGAGTGCTGGTCAGTAGCAAAGCTGATCTCAAACCAGATAACACCAATCCTGAAACTCTGGCCAAATGTGCTCTTGATGTATGATCCAAAAACCTTATTTATAAGATCTGCTGACCTCTGTCCTCTGTGATCTTGGTTGTCTGGAGACTCAGCTTGAGCTCACATAGACTGCAGGACAGTGATTCCAGGACTGAGGAGGCAGGATCCTTGGAAGAGAAGAGGCTGTTTTGTTTTGTTAGTTGTTGTTTTCCTGGGGTCAACCCCTGTCATCACTTTCAAATGCAGAGAGGCTATTTCCTCTAAGCTGGTCACTGAGATGGACCTTTTTTTCTTTCCACCCTGTTTCTCAGGGGCTGTGGGCAGAGCCTCTGCCAGAGGGGAAAGGGAGCGAGCATCCCAGAGGACTTGCCCTGTCAAAGGAGAGAAAGCCGAGCAGATGGCAGCTGACACGTAGAGGGCACGTTGGAGGAACCCTGGCCCTGAGCAGGCTTCCTGAGCCGCGATCTGGGGTCCCTCCCTTACAGAGCAGCCCAGAGGAGTCTGATGAGTTGGCCGAGAACCAGTGGGCTGGTCGCCAAAGGGCAGTAAATCAAAGTGAAAAAGAGGTGATATTTTAAAAGCAAGCAACACTTTTGTTTGTTTATTTTAAAGAGCAGAGAAATAAGTTTTTCTAATGGTCAAAGGGTAGGAGATATAAAACAACACTGCAGTGGAATAATTCAAAGTGATTTGTTTGTAAAAGTCCTTTTCTGTAATGAGCATGCCCTAGGATTATGAAACAAGATTCTCAACATTTCTCTAGGCGATGATGTGATTTTTACCTGGAAACTGGTGATCCAGTGTTCATGAGGTTCTTTCCACATTAAAATAAACAGAATACTCTAGTTCATAATGTCCACACAGGTGTTAAAATCTCTTTGTAAAGTTACTAGAGCCAAAATCTTTCTTTTTAATCTTCATTCAAGTTCTGTTTCTTCTGTCTTTGATGAGTTTTCTTCACTTGGTCACTCAAACTTGGAAAAATTCTTCTAAATCCTCACCTCCTGCCATCAGCTGAGGATGGATTTGCAACCAGAAGAAGATTCTAGGGGCAATCAGAACTGGGTCTTAAGAAACAAGATCTCAGGACTGTGGATCTGGGGGTGTGATTCCACACAACCTAGGTGACACCTAGGTATTCACTTGTTTATTGTGATCCCTCCTTTAATAGATTTTACTTGTAAGTAGAAAATGTTTCCAGAATATAAAAAATTTGTATAAAGAATAATATCATGAATACTCAGACACTCATTACCTTGATTAAGAAATAAATCAACTCTAATTATAAGGGAAAGATTTGTTGTGTTTTTCAGTCACTAAGTCATATCTGACTATCTATCTCCTTGTCTCTCACTTTTCTTCCAAGGAGCAAAGGTCTTTTAATTTCATGGCTGCAGTCACTATCTGCAGTGATTTTGGAGCCCAAAAATATAAAATCTGTCACTGTTTCCATTATTTCCCCGCCTATTTGCTATGAAGTGATGGGACCAGATGCCATGATCTTAGTTTTCTGAATGTTGAGTTTTAAGCCAACTTTTCCATTCTCCCCTTTCACTTTCATCAAAAGGCTGTTTAGTCTCTCTTCACTTTCTGCCATAAGGGTGTTGTCATCTGCATATCTGAGGTTATTGATATTTCTCCTGGCAAACTTGATTCCAGCTTGTGCTTCATCCAGCCTGGCATTTCGCATGATTTATTCTGCACATAAGTTAAGTAAGCAGGGTGACAATATACAGCCTTGACGTACTCCTTTTCCTATTTGGAACCAGTCTATTGTTCCATGTCCAGTTCTAACTGTTGCTTTTTGACCTGCATACAGATTTCTCAGGAGTCAGGTAAGGTGGTCTGGTATTCCTATCTCCTGAAGAATTTTCCACAGTTTGTTGTGATCCGCACAGTCAAAGGCTTTAGCATAGTCAGTAAAGCAGAAGTAGATTTTTTTTTCTGGAATTCTTTTGCTTTTTCGATGATCCAAAGGATGTTGGCAATTTTTTTTTTTTTTTTTTTTTAAGACTAGTCAAGTGCAGTAGTGAGAAGGGGGGAAGAGTAGAACGAGGAGTTTGATCTGTAACTGACTGTGAACAATCAATTGAGGTAACTCACTACCTTCGGACCAGCCAGTATGTTGGCGATTTGATCTCTGATTCCTCTGCTTTTTCAAAATCCAGCTTGAACATGTGGGAGTTCACAGTTAACGCACTGTTGAAGACTGGCTTGGAGAATTTTGAGCATTACTTTGCTAGCATGTGAGGTGAGTACAATTGTGCGATAGTTTGAACATTCTTTGGCATTGCCTTTCTTTGGGATTGGAGTGAAAACTGACCTTTTCCAGTCCTTTGGCCACTGCTGAGTTTTCCAAATTTGCTGGCATATTGAGTGCAGCACTTTCATAGCATCATCTTTTAGCATTTGAAATAGCTCAGCTGGAATTCCATCACCTCCACTAGACTTGTTCATAGTGATGCTTCCTAAGGCCCACTTGACTTTGCACTCCAGGATATCTGGCTCTACGTGAGTGATCACACCATGGTGGTTATCTGGGTCATGAAGATCTTTTTTTGTATAGTTCTTCTGTGTATTCTTGCCACCTCTTCTTAATATCTTTTGCTTCTGTTAGATCCATATCATTTCTGTCCTTTATTGTGCCCATCTTTGCATGAAATGTTCTCTTGGTATCTCTAATGTTTCTAAAGAGATCTCTAGTCCTTCCCATGCTATTCTTCCAAGAATCCTTGGAAGAAAAGTTATGACCAACCTAGACAACATATTAAAAAGCAGAGACATTACTTTGCCAACAAAGGTCCATCTAGTCAATGCTATGGTTTTTCCAGTAGTCATGTATGGATGTGAGAGTTGGACTATAAAGAAAGCTGAGTGCCCAAGAATTGATGCTTTTGAACTGTGGTGTTGGAGAAGACTCATGAAAGTCACTTGGACTGCAAGGAGATCCAACCAGTCCATCCTAAAGGAAATCAGTTCTGAATATTCATTGCAAGGACTGATGCTGAAGTTGAAACTCCAATACTTTGGCCACCTGATGCAAAGAACTGACTCGTTTGAAAAGACCTTGATCCTGGGAAAGATTGAAGGCAGGAGGAAATGGGGATGACAGAGAATGAGATGGTTGGATGGCATCACTGACTCAATGAACATGAATTTGAGTAAGCTCTGGGAGTTGGTGATGGACAGGGATTCAAGGGATTAGATCTATAGATAGAGTGCCTGAAGAACTATGGATGGAGGTTCATAAAATTGTTAGGAGGCAGTGATCGAAACCATTTCCAAGAAGAAGAAATGCATGCAAAAAGGCAAAATAGTTGTCTGAGGAGGCCTTACAAATAGCTGAGAAAAGCGGAAGCAAAAGGAAAAGGAGAAAAGGAAAGATACATCCATCTGAATGCAGAGTTCCAAAGAATAGCAAGGAGAGATAAAAAAACCTTCCTCAGTGATCACTGCAAAGAAATAGAGGAAAACAATAGAATGGGAAAGACTAGAGATCTCTTCAGAAACATTAGAGATACCAAGGGAACATTTCATGCAAAGATGGGCACAATAAAGGACAGAAATGGTATGGACCTAACAGAGGCAGAACATATTAAGAAGAGATGGCAAGAATACACAGAACTATACAAAAAAGATCTTCACTACCCAGATAACTACAATGGTGTGCTCACTCACCTAGAGCCAGACATCCTGGAGTGCAAAGTCAAGTGGGCCTTAGGAAGCATCACTATGAACAAGTCTAGTGGAGGTGATGGAATTCCAGCTGAGCTATTTCAAATGCTAAAAGATGATGCTATGAAAGTGCTGCACTCAATATGCCAGCAAATTTGGAAAACTCAGCAGTGGCCAAAGGACTGGAAAAGGTCAGTTTTCACTCCAATCCCAAAGAAAGGCAATGCCAAAGGATGTTCAAACTGTCACACAATTGCACTCATCTCAATGTAATGCTCAAAATTGCAAAGTAATGATCAAATTAATGCTCAAAATTTCAAAGTGATGCTCAAAGTTCTCCACACTAGGCTTCAACATTACATGAACTGAGAACTTCCAGATTTTCAAGTCGATTTAGAAAAGGCATAGGAACCAGAGATCCAATTGCCAATATCCTTTAGATCATAGAAAAAGTTAGAGAATTCCACACAAATATCTATTTCTGCTTTGTTGAATATGCTAAAGCCTTTGACTATGTGGATCACAACAAACTATGGAAAATTCTTCAAGAGATGGGAATACCAGATCACCTTACCTGACTCCTGAGAAATCTGTATGTAGGTCAAGAAGCAACAGTTAGAACTGGACATGGAACAATGGACTGGTTCCATTTTGGGAAAGGAGTATGTTAAGGTTGTATATTGTCACCCTGCTTATTTAACTTATATGCAGAGTACATCATGCAAAATGCCGGGCTGGATGAAACACAAGCTGGAATCAAGACTGCCAGGAGAAATGTCAATAACTTCAGATATGCAGATGACACCACCCTTATGGCAGAAAGTGGAGAGAGACTAAACAGCCTTTTGATGAAGGTGAAAGAGGTGAGTGAAAAGCTGGCTTAAAACTCAACATTCAGAAAACTAAGATCATGGCATCTGGTCCTATCCCTTCATAGCAAATAGATGGAGAAACAATGGAAACAGTGAGAGACTTTATTTTCTTGGATTCCAAAATCACGGCAGATGGTGACTGCAGCCATGAAATGAAAAGACGCTTGCTTCTTGGAAGAACAGCTATGACCAATCTAGACAGTATATTAAAAAGCAGAGACGTTACTTTGCCAACAAAGGTCCATCTAGTCAAGCTACGGTTTTTCCAGTAGTCATGTATGGATGTGAGAGTTGGAGCATAGAGAAAGTTGAGCGCCAAAGAATTGATGCTTTTTTTTTTTTTTAATTGATGCTTTTGAACTTTGGTGTTGGAGAAGACTCTTGGGAGTCGCTTGGACTGCAAGGAGATCAAACCAGTCAATCCTCAAGGAAATCAGTCCTGAATATTCATTGGAAGCACTGATGCTGAAGCTGAAGCTCCAATATTTTTGCCACCTAATGCAAAGACCTGATTCATTGGGAAAGACCCTGATACTGGGAAAGATTGAAGGCAGGAGGAGACGGGGAGGACAGAAGATGATGTGGTTGGATGGCATCACTGACTCAATGAACATGAGTTTGAGCAAGCTCTGGGAGTTGGCGATAGACAGGAAGACCTGGAGTGCTGCAGTCCATGGAGTTGCAAAGAGTTGGACACGACTGAATGACTGAATTGAACTGAACTGACTAAAACTCACTAGCAACATTTATTGAGCTCCTGTTTGTGCCAGACATGGAGCTTTCAGAGATGAAGGATACCCTTGCTAACCCAGACATGATGGGAGACTCATATGAATGAAAGAAAAATATCACAACACAATAAAGTCCAGGAAGGGCTCTGGCAGGTATGTGCTCTGAGAACTAAGGGACCACAGGGAAAGAGACTCTTACTGAAAGCAAAGGTGGGGATGGGACTGAGTGGTCAGTAAAGGTGGCCAAGGAGAGTGATTCTGGAGCTGAGTCTGGATGGAGAGAGTTGAGCCCGCACCCAGGAGGAAAGGTGTGGCTGGCGGGGAAGTACCACCCACAGGCTCTGAGGTTCCTGGGAGCACTTGCTGGTATGCAGAGCAACTTCTGGGGCCAAGATGAGCTGGAGTGGGCTGTGCTAAGAGCTGGACTTTTCAGGAGGGGCATCAGACCATCCCAGCTGCATCTTAGTGCACACCCTCTGTTCAAAGATAAGGTGGGGTTCTTACTTGGGAGTGTCTGAGGAGGGCTTCACGGCTTCTGTGAACCCTTTGAAATTATAGGCAATATTGTTTCCACATGGCTCAGATGGTAAAGATTCTGCCTACAGTATAAGAGACCCGGGTTCGATCCCTGGGTCAGGAAAATCCTCTGGAGAAGGGAATGGCTACCCATGCCAGTATTCGTGCCTGAGAAATCCCATGGACAGAGGATCCTCATGGGCTGCAGTCCCTGTGGTCGCAAGGAGTCGGACACAGCTGAGTGGCTAACACTTTCTCCTACTTAGCAACATCACCACCCCCTGGCTGCTAGATGACAGTTTCACTCCCAGTGGAAAGCTCCAAATACCCCAGCATCACTAAATAGAGGTAGAGGTGGGTTGGGGTGGGGCACTGTTCCAGTGGTTTGCAGCCCTGATAGGTACATATTAAAATTGTCTCAGGAGCTTCAGAAGCTATCAATGCCTGGTCTCACCCTGACTGATTGCATTCTAGTCTCTGGTTGGGGCTGCGATTTTTTGGGGGGTGGGTGGGAAAAGAACAACAAATATAAAAAGCACAAGTTGTAATAGATAAATTCAAGTAAATTAAAATTTAAAATTTCAGGACATCAAAAGGCTTCATCAGCAAAGTTAAAAGACAAACTAAAAACTGGAAAAATATTTGCACAAATTGACAGATTCAAAAATATGCAATAAATTCCTAAAAATAAAAAAAATTAAAAATAAAGAAAAAGAAAGACAAAACAACCCAAGAGAAAATAGGCAGCAGATGTAAATAGGAAAGACAAGAAGAAGGGGTCAGAATGGCTAATAAAACATAGTACAAAAAAAAAAAACCATAATACAAGAGTCTCACCCCTGCCCCCACCCCCTACTACCAGTTTTTAGGCAATAAATGCCATTGCAAGTACAGTGTATACTATTTCTTATCTACCAGATAGGCAAACGTTTATTGAATTATAAGGCAAAAGAGACTCAGGCTGCTGTTGGGGGTATCAATTGGTACTACTACTTTCTGGGAAATATGACAATATTTAATAAAATTTAAAATGCCCAATAACCTATAAGTATACTTTTATGAAAATGAACTCTAGCTCTAAGTATTAACATGGATAGATACCAAAGGTGATGTTAGGCAAGATGGTAAGTTACAGAAGTGTGCAGTCTCCTGTTTACTTAAAGTGTAGAAAATACAAAACAGTTATACATTTTTGCCAATCATATACATTTTTGCTTTAAAAGAAATGTATGTGGGGGAATATTTAAAACCAAACTGAGGATATTGGGTCTCCACAGGGTGGGAGAGGAGTGAGACTGGGAAGTGACACAGGCTGAAGAAATTGAATAATTTGCCCTTGTGTCAAACCATCCTAGAATGTGGTCCAGCGTGTGTGTTGCTAAGCTCTGCATCCCTTTGTGCATCCTCCTTTTAAGCTCTTATCCCCATATTTGAAAGAAGAACTTTTTCTGAAGGAGTTGTTGTGCTCAATCTGTTTACAAAGATTTAACTGGGGGAAATTAGTGGTTTTGCCAAATAACCTTTTCAATTTCCTGATAATTTTTAAATATTCAAATATTAAAAATATTTCATGCATAGTGTATCAGTGGGCTTCCCTGATAGCTCAGTTGGTAAAGAATCTGCCTGCAATGCAGGAGACCCCAGTCTGATTCCTGGGTCGGGAAGATCTGCCGGAGAAGGGATAGGCTACCCACCCCAGTATTCTTGGGCTTCCCTTGTGGCTCAGCTGGTAAAGAATCTGCCTGCAATGAGGCAGACCTGGGTTTGATCCCTGGGTTGTGAAGATCCCCTGGAGAAGGGAAAGGCTACCCACTCCAGTATTCTGGCCTGGAGAATTCCATGGACTGTATGGGGTGGCATACATGGGGTGGCAAAGAGTCGAACACGACTGAGCAACTTTCACTTTCAGCAAATCAGTACCAGCACATGTTATAACTGTTTATCTACTACATTTTTAATTTTTTTTTTTTTTACATATTTAAAACCTGGATTTGATATATATATAACATATTGACAAAGACATAATCTCCCTATCACTGAAGTTCAAAGAGTTAGTTCAATTATGTTTCTTAACTGTTAAAAAATCATCTATTCTTTTTTTACACCCAGTTTTTTCCCCTATTCTTACAAAACTCTAATCTAATCAGACTGCACTGTGTGAGCTTTGCAAACATTTCTTTATACTGGAGGGAACAAAGAGGTCCATAATTCTTCAGTCTGAGCGCATTTTATATATATATATATATATATATATATATATATATATGTATATATATTTGGTCCCAAAAGAGCCCATAATATATATATATATATATAGATATATTTTTAGTCCCAAAAGTGTTTGAAACAGGAACCAACGTTGACACAGAGCTTCACTATTTTGAAAATCTTCTTACATGTGTTTTAGTCCTGGAATCCAGACTCTTCAGGGTCGATTGGTGCATATAGTTACTTTCATCAGTTTGCAGAGACCATAATGCAGGGGTTTTAAGTGATTTACTCTGAGACCCATTGATCTTGTTGGTCCGAATTCCATGTTCAAATGCACTGAAATGGCAACTTTAGGACAGATCTCACAGGAGAACGCACGGAGCTGGGAGATCATATTACATTGTTGTGCTCAGCTGCTAAATTGGGGGCCAGCTAAATTGGGGGTGTTCAGTTACAAAGAACAGAAATGGCAAACTGGGGTTTGTTGACCTGAGCAATCTCAGTGGACCAGCTGGGATGGAGCAGAATGAGGTGTGGATGCAATGGGTAAGGGATAGAGCCAGGACTGTGGACCACTGTCTGAAGAGCCAAGTTATGGGGGGAGAGCTGAAGTTGGACTTGGGGAGAAAGGAGGGGTTTTTACTTTCTTATTAAAGATAGGAAATTCCAGAGCATGTTTGATGTGGTAGAGGAGGAGAGTGAATGATTTAGATTGTAAATAGAATTCAGATGTGAAAAAGTACAGAGCCTCTGATGGAGTGTTTCACTGAGAGCAGGAGATGGAGCACAGGATGGTACCAAAGCAAGTGCATCGCTCTCTGGTGGATGGAAGGTGGGCCCTCCCACGATGGTCCCTGTTTTCTCCCTGATTCAGCGCTAGCATCTGATGGGGAAGGGATGTGCATTTTTATAAGAAGCTTGAGCCAGAAGGGACAACAAAAGGAAGGAAAAACTCTCCCTATTTTGTTTTTATGATATGACCTGCTCAGACTCCAAAAGTATTAGTGGGTATTTAAAATATCAATAAAAATATTAAAATTTGGATTAGAGCTCAGATATTTTTTTCTGACACTTTCAGTAAGCTAGATTTTTCAATTTACTTTCTTGTTCTTAAGACTCAAGCCTTTTCAAATTCTTATGCTTAATGAAAACCATGTCGGTATACTGCAAATCATAGTGTTCTGAATTTTTAATAATGTAGTTTATTAAGAAATTATCAGGGAATTCCCTGGTGGTCCAGTGGCTAAGACTCTGTGCTCCTGATACAGGGGGGCTGGGTTCGATCCCTGGTCAGGGAACTAGATCCCACATGCCACAACTAAGACTCTATGCAGCCAAATAAATAAAAATAAGTGTTTTTTTTTTTAAAAGAAATTATCACATGGAAGGACTTGACATTTCTGTCTAGTAACTAGAATCTCAGCCCCTACTATTCTCCATTTTGGGTAGAGAAGTGAAAACTATTTTAATGGGGTTTAGAGCAAGATTTTCATGTGAGCTAGTGTGGTGTTCATACTTGTTTGAAGTGTCTAGAGGAAATATTCATGGATCATCAGGATTTGAAAGAAATCACGTGTATTGGAAAACCCTCACTGAGTCAGCTAAGATATCCGAAAGGCCATTAAATGTGCCTTAGATTATTGTTCCTCCCTCCCTTTTTTGGTTGGGATTTGAGATGTACAATTTTGTCAGATCACTTGCTGTCACAGTATGAACGTGTCAAGGTAGGTAAGAAAAACGCATGAAACAGAATACACTCACGTCCTTGAAACATTCTTTGAAGATAAGTTGGTTAATAGAGATGAGGGATTGAACATGCTTTATCCTGGAAGGAGGAAAAGCAGAACAACTCACTTTTGGTTTGCATTAGTGCGCGTAGTGAGGGAGAGGGCTCTGTGTTCAGCTCCACACTTCTGGTCCCCAAATAAGATCCCCAGTGATGGGCTGCTGCAGCCGTGTGAGTGGAGAGCATCCTGTTGTTGTTTTCATTCTTTCAGGGACATCCACGTGGAGCAGGCTTGAGGAAACCAGGCTGGACACAAGGATGGATTTTACTGCTACAACGTCTCCCTGTTTTCAAGTTTGTTTTCCTTAGGGTTAATTTTTTTGGGCAAGTGGGGTAGGGTTCTAGTTTTGACCCTGAATATGATAGTGAGGAAGTGACTTTGTATCTGCGGGGGGCTGTGTCTCTTCCAGTTCTGTGATTCCAACCCTGTATAAATCAAACTCTGTGTATCACCCGGATACTGGAATGAACCACCGAAAGCATTCTGCATCTGCAAATATGACTGAATAGAGTCACACTAACATATTAGAACCCAAAGGTTATTAGCACATAAAATATTTGAAATAAATCTTTGGAATGGAAAGAGGAAGGACATGTTGATTAGTTTCATTAGAGGAGTTCCAGGGTTCCAGTTTCGAAGGGTACACGTGCGTACTCAATCACTTCAGTCTTGTCTGTTTGTGACCCCGAGGACTGTAGCTTGCGAGGCTCCTCTGTCCACTGGACTTCCCAGGCAAGAATGCTGGAGTGATTTGTCGTGACCCTTCTTCAGGGAATTGTCCAGACCCAGGGATCATGCCTGAATCTCTTGCGTCTCCTGCATTGCAGGCAGATTCTTCACCATCTGAGCCACCAGGGAAGCCTGTGAAGAGTATTAAAGGGTGTAAAGTGATGTCTCATTGACACTGTCTCACGTTATCATGAACTAGCAAGTCAAAGAAGGACCCATGTGTCTGATAGCCTGTGTGCCAACCGTGGCATCTAATAAGGCTGCTTTTTGAGATAAGCCAGGGCCATGGAGGCCCAGCTCTCACCAGGCGCATGAGCCACTTGTTCAGAATTTAGACTTCACAGATTCAAAAAGCTGAGAAGACACTGATACTTTCTTGTCCCTGTCTCACCATCGCAACTAGGAGGATTTCCTAGTATGTTGCTTAATTATGCCTCAGTTTTCTCATCTAGGATAGTATAATGTTTGTAATATAAATATTGGCTTCCCAGGTGGCGCTAATCCACCTATCAATGCAGGAGATGCAAGACATGTGGGTTAGATCCTTGGGCTGGGAAGATCCTCTGGAGAAGGAAATGGCAAACTATTCCAGTATTCTTGCCTGGAAAATTCCATGGGCAGAGGACCCTGGTGGGTTACAGTCTGTGGAGTCACAAAGAGTCAGGCACAACTGAGTGACTAAGCGTATATACGATAATATTGAGCAGAGTTCCCTGTGCTTTAGTGATCCTTCTTGGTTAAAGCTTCCTTTCTCGTGATGTTCTGTTTTTGATGCCAAGGTTTATAAATGGCAAAAAATGAGTTTAGTTTTCATTCTCTTTCTGTTTTCTTGAGTTGGTTAAAGTAAAGATAGTAATTATTTATTCCTCAAAGTTTTGGTAAAACACACCTTTAAAACTGCTTAAACCTGGAGATTTTCTGATATTGATGACTCATTCAGTTTCTTTAATATTTTATGTCTATTCGTATTTTCAGTTTCTTTTTGAGTTAATTTTGGCAGTTCATATTTTCCATTCCATTTAAGTTGTCAAGTTTATTGGCATACAGTTGTTCGGGGTGTTCTTTTATAATGTCTTAAAGTTTTACTGCATCTTTTATGACCTATTTTTTATTTGTTGCTGTTGCTGTGTAGTCACTAGGTCATATTCGACTCTTTGTGACCCTGTGGACTAACTCACCAGGCTCCTCTGGCCATGGGATTTCTCATGCAAGAGTCCTGGAGTGGGTTGCCATTTCCTTCTCCAGAGGAATTTACCAATCCAGGGATATATAATCTGAGTCTCCTGCACTGGCAGGCAGATTCTTTACCACTGAGCTGCCAGGGAAGCCCCATATGTTTTATTGGTTTGTTTCAAAGATTCACCCTTTGCCTTTATCTATCCCTTTCTTCTTTAATTTCCTCTTAGTGCATTATTTTGCATTATTTACTTCGTTTTACTTTCTTTGGGTTAACTGTGTTCCTTTACAAACTCCTAGAGTTGTATGCTTAGCTCTTTAATTTCAATTTGTCCTAGTATTACCATTTAAGCAAACATACATTCTGTCTAAGTATTGATTTTGTGGTAGCCCACAAAGTATGGACAGGGAGGCCTGTTCGTGGTGTTGCAAAGAGTTGGACACAATTGAGCAACTGAACTGAACTGAACAGCATACCATGTGTATTTAGCTTTCAAGTATCACCAAGAATTTGAAAGAAGTAATCCCTCCCCACTATCCACATCACTAATTCACAGTTCACAAGAGGCAAGCAGCTTTTCATTTTTCAGTTTCTTTAGAGTTTTTATCTCTTTATTTCTATTTTTTTTCCAGAATTCTCCTTAATATAATGTGCATACATGTTTGCCCCTATATGTGTATGTTTTTTTATAATCAAATGTATTTATTTTTAATTGTAGGATAATTGCTTTACAATATTGTGCTGGTTTCTGCCAAACATCAACATGAAACAGTCATAGGTATGTGTATGTCTTTATTTCTAATCACCATGATGTATTCTCGTTGCTCACTGTTTCAGTTTATCTGCTGACTTCCTGCTGCTGAAGATAAGGGGTGCTCCCACATCCGTCCTCTGCCTCAGTCCTAGGAGAGCCAGGGTCACCGTTTGACACTGAATCGATACTCGGCTCTGCACTATTGTATGGATGTGTGAGTGGTATTCGCCAAATTGCTGTGCAGTAGAGCGTGAATACGTTTCCTGTTTCATAATCCTTTCCCTCCCTCAAGTTAATTATAGGCTCTTGGATTTTGTTTTCCTTGGTTTTCTGCTTTCCTAGCCTATTTGGCTTCCCAAGGTCTCCTCTGTAAGTTTCAACCTCTTTTCACTGTTGCCACACACATCAGATATTTGATTGGTATTCATTCTTTCTCAGAGACCAGCCTCTGAGAATTCCCTGTCTACTCTTTCTGATCTAAACTTGTGCTCTAGGCCTGCTCCAGGAGCCCCTCCAGGGGTTTCTCTTCACTGTTATGCTAGGAATCAGAGTCTTGAACAAGGAAAGGAAAAGGGACTTTCTCCGAAGTTCTCCCACGGGTTCCTGCATCTGGTTCTCCCCCTGTATTTATGCCACTGTTCTGGTGGACCACACTCTTCAGGGGCTTACTGAGAAGAGATGTGTATTGTTCCTGATCATTTCACATAATTCATATTAGTTTCTGAAATACTTGTAATTACCATCTGCCTCTCATACCTGGCTTTCATTCATTGTCATGTGCCTTGGTGTGGGTCATTTTCTTTTATTATCCTGGGAACTTAGTAAGCCCACTCAGTTTGGGAGCTCGTTTGGTTCAGTAGTAGAGGAATTTCTAGAATTATTTCTAGAATAAAACTGTCTTTTTTTGTGCATGTGTGTCTTTATGGAAAAACTGTTATCAACTGTTAGCACTCTTGAACCTATCCTGTTTTTTCTACATTTCTTATCCTTTGTCTTTTTTCCATCATCCTATTTGTGTGTGTGTGTGTGTGTGTATATATATATATATATATATATATATATATATGTACAAATATATATGTATTTACAAGTATGTACATGGGCTTCCCTGGTGCCATTAGTCATAAAGAACCTGCCTGCCAACGCAGGAGACTAAGAGATGTGAGTTCTACCCCTGAGTTGGGAAGATATCTTGGAGGAGGACATGGCAACCCACTCCAATATTCTTGCCTGGAGAATCCCATGGACAGAGGAGCCTGGTGGGCTACTGTCCATAGGGTTGCAAAGAGTCAGATATGACTGAAACGACTTAGCATGCACCTGTTTATTTACATAGCACACATTTATGTGTGTGTGTGTATATACAAATAGGATGATGGAAAAATATATATCAGTTTTATCTTCACTTAAATTTGAATATTTAGTCATTTTTCTTATGATTTCTCCTTTTGTCCATGAATTATTTAAAAGTGTACTTTGTATTTTCTAAAACAGTGTGTATGTTGAGGGGGGCATTGGAAATCTTTTTGCCCTTGATTTTTAATATTACTGAATTTTGATCTGATAATTGGTCAGCATATAATTTTAAAGATATTAATATGTATTGAATTTCCCTTTGACTTAATGCTTTCACATGTGCTTGAACCGGAGGAATATTTTCTGTTTGCTGGATGTAGTATTTTACATGTACTTCCCTTACATCAAGCCTACCAATGGGAAAACATTTATTCACACTTTATCATCTTATCTGTCATTTTCCAGGAGATTTATGTTCACTGGTCCCCGAACAGTCCCTGTATTGTCCCCTCAGTTACTCCCCTCAGTTAATCCTGGAAACCTCTGATTTGGCTTCTGTCTGCACAGTTTTGCCAGAAGGTCACACCCATGGAATCGTACAGTAAGAAGTCTTTTAGCTCTGGCTTCTTTCATTTAGAAAAATCCACTTAAGGCTTACCCCGGTTGTTGTGTGAGTCAACAGTCTGTCCTTCGTTTGGCAGAATCACGTTCTGCTGTGTGCTTGGACACAGTGTGCATATCCAGACCCCTGTGGAAGCTCATCTGGGTTGTTCCCAGTTTGGGGAACAAAGCTGTTACGTTTACACAGAAGTTTTTAAGGAAACATGTATCTTCAGTTTGCTTAGGAGTGGGGTTTCTGAGTCATGTAGTAAGCATGTGTCTAACCCTGTTCCCTCCTCCAGGGGAATCTTCCTGACCCAGGGATCCAACCTGTGTCTCCTGCAGTTCAGGCAGATTCTTTACCATGGGATCCACCAGGGAAGCTCCCTTAATACTGTAGGAAATTGTCAAATGGTTTTGCAAAATGTCTGTGTCATCTGTGTTCCTGCTAATGATGAATGAGCATTTCTGTTGCTCTGCACCTTCACCATTCTTGCATGGTTGGTTTTTAACTTTTAGCCACCTGAAATATGGAGTGGTCCCAAAGTGTGGTTTTAATTTAGCTTTCTTCTTTTTTTTTTTCTCCAGCTGTACAGCAAGTAGGATCTTACTTCCCTGACCAGAGATCGAACCCAAGCCCTTGGCAGTGAGAGCTCAGGGAGTCCTAACCACTGGGCCACCAGGGAATTCTCTAATTTAGCTTTCTTAATGTTTCATTTCACATGCTTATTTGCCATCTGTTTATTATCTTTTGAGAAGTATCTTTTCATATATTTCGCTCATTTTTAAAGGGTAGGGTGGTTCAAACATTGTTGCACTTTAAGAGCTCTTTATATATGCCACACAGATATGAGGTTTTTATCAGATGTAGGATATATAAATATTTATCTCAAAGTTTATGGCTTGACTTTTCATTCTCTTAACAGTGCATTTTACAGAGCAAAAGTTTTAAATTTTTTAAGGGTATGATTTATCAGATTTTCTATTATGACTCATGTTTTTAGGCTCATATCTAAACACTACTCACCACACCCAAGTTCACAGGGATTTTCTCCTCTGTTTCTTCTAGAATTTTTGAAGTTTTAGATTTAGAATTAGGTCAATGATTTACTCTGAGTTGATTTTTGTACACAGTATGAGGCATGGGTGAAGGTTCCTTTTTGTTTTGTTTTTTTCCTTTTTTGCACATGGATACTCCATTGTTCCAGAAACATTTGTTGAAAATATAAAGCTTTCTTTACTAAGTTGCCTTTGTAAATACTTTTGCCAAAAGTGAACTGTGTTTATGTGGCTCTATTTCTGTTTCATTGTTAAATGGACATATCTGTCCCTCCAGCATCTTTCCATTCAGCATCTCTGCAGTCCGAGTGCACTGACACCTTTCCACCACTAGATGGAGCCCGCACAGCAGCTCATTTCCTAGGGCTTCCTCTCCATTCATGTTTCAGTGCTCTGTTTTTTGTTTTTTTTTTAATTGATTTATTTAAACTGGAGACTAATTACTTTAAAATGTTGTAGTGGTTTTTGCCATACATTGACATGAATCAGCCATGAGTGTGCATGTGCCCCCCATCCTGAACCCCCTCCTACCTCTCTCCGCATCCCATCCCTCAGGGTTGTCCCAGTGCACCGGCTTTAAGTGCTCTTTCATGTGTTGAACTTGGACTGGTGATATATTTCACATATGGTAATATGCATGTTTCAATGCTATTCTCTCAAATCATCCCACCCTCGCCTTCTCCCACAGAGTCCAAAAGTCCGTTCTTTATGTCTCTTTGTATATATATCTGTTTTTTGGGTCTCTTTTGCTGTCTTGCATGTAGGGTCATCATCATTTTTGAAATTCCATACATATGCATTAATATACTGTATTGGTGCTTTTCTTTCTGACTTAACTCTATGCTATAATAGACTCCAGTTTCATCCACCTCATTAGAACTGATTCAAATGCATTCTTTTTAATAGCTGAGTAATATTCCATTGTGTGTATGTACCACAGCTTTCTTACCCATTCATTTGCCAATGGACATCTAGGTTGCTTCCATGTCCTAGCTATACTAAACAGTGCTGCAATGAACATTGGGGTACACGTGTCTCTTTCAATTATGGTTTCCTCGGTGTGCATGCACAACAGTGGGATTGCTGGGTCATATGGCAGTTCTCAGTCATGTCTGACTCTTTGCCACCCCATGGACTAGTCCATGGAATTTTCCAGGCCAAAATACTGGAGTGGGTAGCCTTTCCCTTCTCCAGGGGATCTTCCCAACCCAGGGATTGAACCTAGGTCTTCCGCATTGCGGGCAGATTCTTTACCAACTGAGCTATCAGGGAAGCCTCAATCCCAAAGAAAGGCAATGCCAAAGAATGTTCAAATTACCACACAATTGCATTCATCTCACACGCCAGTAAAGTGATGCTCAAAATTCTCCAAGCCAGGCTTCAGCAATACATGAACCGTGAACTTCCATATGTTCAAGCTGGTTTAGAAAAGGCAGAGGAACCAGAGATCAAATTGCCAACATCCGCTGGATCATCGAAAAAGCAAGAGAGTTCCAGAAAAACATCTATTTCTGCTTTATTGACTATGCCAAAGCCTTTGACTGTGTGGATGACAACAATCTGTGGAAAATACTGAAAGATATGGGAATACCAGACCACCTGACCTGCCTCTTGAGAAATCTGTATGCAAGTCAAGAAGCAACAGTTAGAACTGGACATGGAACAACAGACTTTTTCCAAATAGAAAAGGAGTACATCAATGCTGTAAATTGTCACCCTGCTTATTTAACTTATATGCAGAGTACATCATGAGAAACGCTGGACTGGAAGAAGCACAAGCTGGAATCAAGATTACCAGGAGAAATATCATTAACCTCAGATATGCAGATGACACCACCCTTATGGCAGAAAGTGAAGAAGAACTAAAAAGCCTCTTGATGAAAGTGAAAGAGAGTGAAAAAGTTGGCTTAAAGTTCAACATTCAGAAAACTAAGATCATGGCATCTGGTCCAATCACTTCATGGCAAATAGATGGGGAAACAGTGGAAACACTGGCAGACTTTATTTTGGGGGGCTTCAAAATCACTGCAGACGGCCACTGCAGCCATGAAATTAAAAGATGCTTACTCCTTGAAAGGAAAGTTGGGACCAACCTAGACAGCATATTAAAAAGCAGAGACATTACTTGGAATTTAAAAAGTATAGATGTGAGAGTTGGACTATAAAGAAAGCTGAGTGCCGAAGAATTGATGCTTTTGAACTGTGGTGTTGGAGAAGACTCTTGAGAGTCCCTTGGACAGCAAGGAGACCCAACCAGTCCATCATAAAGGGTATCAGTTCTGGGTGTTCATTGGAAGGACTGATGCTGAAGCTGAAACTCCAATACTTTGGCCACCCGATGTGAAGAACTGACTGATTGGAAAAGACCCTGATGCTGGGAAAGATTGAAGGCAGGAGGAGAAGGGGATGACAGAGGATGAGATGGCTGGATGGCATCACTGACTCAATGGACGATGAGTTTGGGTGAACTCCGGGAGTTGGTGATGGACGAGGAGGCCTGGTGTGCTGCAGTCCGTGGACTCTTCACCTGGGTCACAAAGAGTCAGACACAACTGAGTGACTGAACTGAACTGAAGTAAATGGCAGTTCTATTTCCAATTTTTAAAGGAATCTCCACACTGTTCTCCATAGTGGCTGTACTAGTTTGCATTCCCACCAACAATGTAAGAGGGTTCCCTTTCCTCCATACCCTCTCCTCTGTGTTTTATTTATTTATTTATTTTATTTTTTCATTTATTTTTATTCGTTGGAGGCTAATTACTTTACAATATTGTAGTGGTTTTTGCCATACACTGACATGAACCAGCCATGGATTTACATGTATTCCCCATCCTGATCCCCCCTCCCACCTCCCTCCCCATCCCATCCCTTTGGGTCTTCCCAGTGCACCAGCCCTGAGCACTTGTCTCATGCATCCAACCTGGGCTGGCGATCTGTTTCACACTTGATAATATACATGTTTCAATGCTATTCTCTCAGATCATCTCACCCTCGCCTTCTCCCACAGAGTCCAAAGTTTGTTCTATACACCTGTGTCTCTTTTTCTGTCCTGAATATAGTGTTATCGTTACCATCTTTTTAAATTCCATATATATGTGTTAGTATACTGTATTGGTCTTTATCTTTCTGGCTTACTTCACTTTGTATAATGGGCTCCAGTTTCATCCATCTCATTGGAACTGATTCAAATGAATTCTTTTTAATGGCTGAGTAATATTCTATCGTGCATATGTACCATAGCTTTCTTATCCATTCGTCTGCTAATGGACATCTAGGTTGCTTCCATGTCCTGGCTATTATAAACAGTGTTGCGATGAACACTGGGGTACATGTGTCTCTTTCAGATCTGGTTTCCTCAGTGTGTATGCCCAGGAGTGGGATTGCTGGGTCATATGGCAGTTCTATTTCCAGTTTTTTTTTTTTTTTTAGTTGGAGGCTAATTACTTTACATCATTACAGTAGTTTTTGTCATACATTGAAATGAATTAGCCATGGATTTACATGTATTCCCCATCCCGGTCCCCCCTCCCACCTCCCTCTCCACCCCATCCCTCTGGGTCCTCCCAGTGCACCAGGCCTGAGCACTTGTCTCATGCATCCAACCTGGGCTGGTGATCTGTTTCACCCTAGATATACATGTTTCGATGCTGTTCTCTTGAAACATCCCACCCCCGGGTTCTCCCATAGAGTCCACAAGTCTGTTCTATACATCTGAGTCTCTTTTTCTTTTTTTGCATATAGGGTTATCGTTACCATCTTTCTAAATTCCATATATATGTGTTAGTATACTGTAATGGTCTTTATCTTTCTGGCTTACTTCGCTCTGTATAATGGGCTCCAGTTTCACCCATCTCATTAGAACTGATTCAAATGAATTCTTTTTAACGGCTGAGTAATATTCCATGGTGTATATGTACCACAGCTTCCTCATCCATTCATCTGCTGATGGGCATCTAGGTTGCTTCCATGTCCTGGCAATTATAAACAGTGCTGCGATGAACATTGGGGTGCACGTGTCTCTTTCAGATCTGGTTTCCTTGGTGTATATGCCTAGAAGTGGTATTGCTGGGTCATATGGCAGTTCTATTTCCAGTTTTTAAAGGAATCTCCACACTGTTCTCCATAGTGGCTGTACTAGTTTGCATTCCCACCAACAGTGTAAGAGGGTTCCCTCTTCTCCACACCCTCTCCAGCATTTATTGCTTGTAGACTTTTGGATAGCAGCCATCCTGACTGGCGTGTAGTGGTACCTCATTGTGGTTTTGATTTGCATTTCTCTGATAATGAGTGATATTGAGCACCTTTTCATGTGTTTGTTAGCCATCTGTATGTCTTCTTTGGAGAAATGTCTGTTTAGTTCTTTGGCCCATTTTTTGATTGGGTCATTTATTTTTCTGGAATTGAGCTGCAGGAGTTGCTTGTATATTTTTGAGATTAATCTTTTTTTTGTTTCTTCATTTGCTATTATTTTCTCCCATTCTGAAGGCTGTCTTTTCACCTTGTTTATAGTTTCCTTTGTTATGCAAAAGCTTTTAAGTTTAATT